>NC_063341.1:45247846-45286484 GCF_021869965.1 Rhincodon typus
CCTTAAGACTTGTACCCAAGTGCTTTTAAGTGCAGTATTTGCAATAATGTGTGGTATTTTGGAGCAGCATAAGATAATCCAATCCTGGTTTGTGACTTTTTTAAATTGTTAAAGTGGATTAGCTATTGTAAAATGTTATTTTCAAATGTCCTATACTTGAGTGAAATACATTTTCAATGAGCTTGCACACTATACTTTGTTCAATATTCACTTGAATATTACCTTGAAATTTTGATTATCTAAGGCATTTACAAGCAAAAAGTGAACTATCTTCAATACCAGATGAATTAATGTCTGCCCAAAAAAAAAACGACTGCTTCGTAGCATCTCCAATTACGTCCTGCAAAAAATGCCATTTTACCATTGGTATTTGGTTTACTGACTGCTCCATGAAAAGTTTGCATGGATATGGAAGTTGCTTTCAAGATGGGCATTTATTGCCTATCCATGGTTGTCCTTGAAATAGAAGTGAGCTTTTTCTGGCAATTTGCTAAAAGTGCTCCCAAAAGTTTTGGGTACAGATGTCCTCTGCTGGTGTATGACTTAGAGGAAACCTAGAGATGCTGGAATTTGAATCCAGCTGTTGCTGTGTCCATCTGTATGTCGAAAGTCTCAAGTTCCAAGTGTTCTAATGTAGAAATAATGACAACTTGCTGCAATGTATGCAGTATATTGTATACAATGTGCTGGCAACAGAAAGTAATGGTGGATTTGAATGTTTAACCCCGTCAAGCAGATGATTTTATGCTGACTTCAGAAAGTAAGCTTAATTGTTGGAACTTAATCCCACCAAGGAGTGTATCTAATAGTGTTTTTGACCTATACCTTTATAGGTGATAGAATTTAATGGAGAGTACCCGTCCACTGATCTGCATCAGTAATTGTGGCATTTTATGTAGCTGGTTCACCCTGATTGGAGGGTGGCAGATATCATTCCCTTGTTCAAGAAAGGGAATAGGGATAATCCTGGGAATTACAGTCCAGTCAGTCTTACTACTTTGGTGGACAAATTATTCGAGAGGATTCTGAGAGACAGTATTTATGATTATTTGCAAAAACACAGTTTGATTAGAAATAGTCAGCATGGCTTTGGTAGAGGCAGGTCATGCCTCACAAGCCTTATTGAATTCGTTGAGGATGTGACAAAACACATTCAAGGCAGAGCAGTGGATGTGGTCTATATGGATTTTAGCAAGGCATTTGATAAGGTTTCCCATGGTAGGCTCATTCAGAAAGTAAGGAGGCATGGGATTGGGGAAAAATTGGTTGTCTGGATACAAAACTGGCAGCCCAATAGAAGACAGAGGGTGGTAGTAGATGGAACGTATTCAGCCTAGAGCTCGGTGACCAGTGATGTTCCACAAAGATCTGTTCTGGGACCTCTGCTTTTTGTGATCTTTATAAGTGACTTGGATGAGGGAGTGGAAGGGTGGGTTGGTAAGTTTGTCGATGACATGAAAGTTGGTGGAGTTGTGAACAGTGTGGAGGGCTGTTGTAGGTTGCAACGGGACATTGACAGGATGCAGAGCCGGGCAAAGAAGTGGCAGATGGAATTCAACCCAGAAAAGTGTGAGGTGATTCATTTTGGAAGGTCGAATTTGAATGCAGAATACAGGGTTAACGGCAGGATTCTCGGCAGTGTGGAGGAACAGGGATTTTGGGGGTCCACGTGCATAGTTCCCTCCAAGTTGGCACCCAAGTTGGTAGGTTTGTTAAGAAGGCGTATGGTGTGTTGGCTTACATTGGCAGGGGCATTGAGTTTAAGAGCCGTGAGGTTATGCTTCAGCTCTATAAAACCCTGGTTAGACCACACTTGGAATATTGTGTTCAGTTCTGGTCACCTCATTATAGGAAGGATGTGGAAGCTTTAGAGAGGGTGCAGAGGAGATTTACCAGGATGCTGCCTGGACTGGAGGGCAGGTCTTATGAGGAAAGGTTGAGGGAGCTAGGGCTTTTTACATTGGAACGAAGAAGGATGAGAGGTGAGTGGATAGCCAGAGACTTTTTCCCAGCCGGAAATGACCATATAATTTGATTATTTGAATCTAAAACAAATAGGGCTGATATGGGATATGTACAAAATGCACCGTTAGCTTAAGAATCCTTGTGCAATTTTACTAATACTGCAATTTAGATGGTAAATGCAGACTGGACAGAGTCAAATAATTCTGTGTTGGTACTGTAAAATAGATAGCAGTTGACTGTTTGTTTGTTTTTGTGTGTTTTGGGGCCTAATGTTTGGTTCCTTTGGTTTTAGTCAAAGTATTGGTTTTATGGGTATTGCAGTTTCTATTTTAAACAATTGACAAATGCTAATTTTGTTGCATTGTGTAACTTTTTTTTTTCCCTCTCTTTTTCTCTCTGTTTAGCACATTGAAGCCTGTTTGTATGGGTTTCAATCTATTGCAGAAACCAATGATGTCAACTATTCTGATGTTATTCCAGGCTTGATTGGTCTTATTCCAAGGATAAACATTAGCAATGTGCAGCTAGCTGACACTGTGATGTTTACTATAGGTAAATGGCTTTACTTTATTGAAAATTGCATGCATGTATTCTCTAAACAGTGGTAGGATTTGTCTGTTCTAAATCTGATCTAAAAATGTCCCAGTGAAGATGACATGTCAGACAATGCAGTATGCACTGAGTTGTACTGCAAGTGTCACATCGGATATATGCTCAAGTCTGAGTGAAACATGAACTTTGTCTTGGACTGGGGTGGGGGATAGCTACAATTTGATAAGATTGCTGAATGGTGTTGAAGTAAATAAAGATTAAATTTTAAAGATCATTTAACAAATTCACTTTTCAACATTGGTTGTCACTGGTGGACAGTAGTCAACAAAGTGTAATGAACTATAAAGCCAAAACCGAGAGGACAAATTGCAGGAAGTCATGCTAAAGCCATCCAACATGTTCAACAAACTTTCACCTTCAAATGCCCATTTCAGCTTGCTCATGAGAAACAGGCTTTGGAACAAACTTGCATCTTCGTATGCCTAGTTCAGCTTGCTCATGAGACACAGGCTTTGGAATCTGAGGTAGTGTTGTGAAGAATTCTTACAATTAGAAGGACTAATTTGTGAGGAATATTTGAAGAAATTTGAGCTCTACAGCTTAAAAGATGGGGCCTTATGAAGTGAATTGTCTAGAAAGATAACTTAAGCGTACGAGCATCAATCAAAACAGTAAGACAAGAACATATTGAAGAAAACAGTTTAAAATAAAGTTTAGGATTGATATTTAGAAATTTCCCATAGGATGTCTCGCTCACAAATGTGGTAATTGATAGTAAACCCTGGAATTGTGTAGCTTGTGGATGCTGTTTGTTTGCGAGTTGGGGTAGCTGTAAATAAGTATACAGTAAGATGTACCAAATGGTTTTCCTCAATCTTCTCTCATTATGATCATGCAATAGCGGGTATGAATAGTTAATGACCAGGTTGTGGCTAAGGCCTGTTCCAAGGCCAGTTCACTTGACATCAGGCAATGCTTGATGATCATTTGAGAAGAGATACCATTTGGTTAAGAAATGTACAATCGTATTTGAGATTGTCGGTGAAGTGAAATAAGTCATATATTCCTGTACAATATTAATTGAACCTTCTGCATTACAGATTTTTTGACAGACAGAAACTGCATAACAATTTAGAAATGTAATCAGGCTTTGATAGGGTGAATAATTCTAGTAGTGTTAATCATTTGTGAAGATGTTTGATTGTTAACTGTTTTTGGCAAACTACATGTTACATGTGTGTAATATCTAACAATAAACCAGAATGTAGAGTATCATTTTGGATAATCTCAATTTTGACCCCGGGTTTGGAGTTTGACTGTCCAGATTAATGCCGCACAATTATAAAATTTCCTTGTGTTCCTTTGCTTGATTAAATTATATAAATTATTGACTATGTCCCAATGGCCATACTTGCAGCTTCATGTTTATAAATTTGATTACCAGAATTTTTTGTTTAAACTACTTCCGATCTTTCTTCCAGGTGCACTAGCTGAATGGTTGGCCGATCACCCAGTGATGATTAACAGTGTATTGCCATTAGTATTGCATGCTTTGGGCAATGCAGAACTTTCCATATCCAGTGTTTCCACACTGAAGAAGATCTGTAGAGAATGCAAGTATGACCTACCTCCCTATGCTGCTAATATTGTGGCAGTTTCTCAGGTAATGATCATCCAGATTTTATAAGCTACTTTGGAACAGTTAGATGCTGCGTTGATTTACATTTAATGTACTGACTTCTAATGTTCTTTTGAATTCTTATGGTGCCACTTTAAAATGTGAAATCAGGAATTTTGTGTCAGCTGACTGTGCTGTTGAGCTACAATGAAATTGGAAATAAGAACAGAAATTGCTGGAAAAACTCAGCAGGTCTAGCTTTCATCAGTTCTGAAGAACGGTCAGTGGATCTGAAACATTAATTCTACTTTCTGTCTACAGATGCTGCCAGACCTCTTAGTGTTTCCAGCAATTTCTGCTTTTTTTTTCTGATTTCCAGCATCCACAGTCCTTTCGGGGTTTTTGTTTGTACATTGAAATTAGAGTCACCTAGATCATTTTGCCACAAATGCAATAGTTCAAACAGCCTTGATCTGGACCAAATATTTTGTGTTTCTGTTTCTTTGTTTACCTTCTAACATGTGGAAGGAATAGGTGATATTTGGGGCTGGATTTAATGCCCACCCACTGGTTGGTTTGAACTTTAGTGAATGGTGTCCCCACCACCTACCACTGAGTCATTGAAGCCCCATAAGTGGATAATTAATGTCGAGCAGGCAGGTACAGATGGAACCCCCACCTTTCGACCCTCTTTAAGACCTTTTGTCCCTGAGAGGTGGAAGTCCTGCATTTATGCCCATTAACTGCTCTGGCTGTGCACCCTGACCTCTTTAAACGAGAGGAGTTTAGTGGATCCATGGTGTCTCATTATTCAGTATTACTTTGGAGGTTCTTTGCTGACAAAATGTTTGAGAAGATATGTACTTCAGTAATACTGCCAACTTCCTGATGGTGATGAAACAATAGGCCATTGAATAGAGAGAAGACAAAATGTTTATTTTTTCCTCCAGTCCAATCCATTTGTTGCATGATTATGATTATAATATTATTGATCATGGATGTGAAAATAAGAAATAGGTCTTTGTAATGGACTTTGTCAACAAAATTTCCATCCCTTCTGAGCTGGTACCTGTTTTAAGTAGAATCCACAGGAGCTTCTTGTTAATATCCTTATTTTAAAAAAAAACATCAACAGTTTGGGAACTGCAACCTTTCTCTTCACTTAATCATTATTTTATACAATTTCACCTTATTTTCTGATTCATTACTTCATAAAGTTACTGACGCACTTCAGCAAGGTTTAATGGATTGCAATCCCTCTTGTTCACTGAGCCTGTAGGGGCATGTTGGTCAGTAACCCCCAGTAAAACTAAATTAGCTAACTCAACACAACACACAGAATCCAAAATAGTCTCCATAGTATTATGCTACACCATGCAGTACCTTTCTTTGCTTTTTCTTTGTTCTTAATTCACTTCAGAGTGACTGCTACTACATTATGCCGAACTGTCTGACAAACTGAATTAGTGAAATTTATGTATTTTAACTGAGCTGTTACTTCAGGTTTGTTCATGAGATCAGTAGGTCTTTTAAGTCAAAGCCCCAGTTCTAACGTCAACAGTTATTGTTCAAACCAAAAGACATTTCTTTCTAAAAATGCATGCCAATTAATTGTTTTCCTGTATTACTTGTTGCCAATGGATGTGAAATAAGAGAGTGGAAATTGTAAAGGAGGCCCTTCAAGATTAACCTTCAAATCAACTTCCACATCAACTTCACTTTCCTGTCATTCCTTTTAGTGCCCAAGAATCTAAAAATCTTAATCTGGAGTATACTCAGTGGTTGACTAGAAGGTTGCATTCATTCATTTTTACTAACATAAATTTTAGAAACTCTCAGTATAAACATGTTGAATTTGTGACGTTTATTTAGATCTATATTACTGATTAACTCCATTTTATCAGAAGAAGATTTAAACATAAACTGCTATGTGCTAACTTTGTTGTAAAGCTAGATCATTTCTATTCCAAGCAAAATGTATTTTTTAACCTTTTAACTTGTCCTGACCCTTTGTAAAACAAATTGAAGTCTTAGAGAAATTGGAAATACCAATGTCTATGCATGATATTAATAAATTAATTAGAAGGTTTAGAACATAGAACTGTACAGCACAATACAGTCCCTTCGGCCCACTATGTTGTGCCAACCTATTATCCTACTCTACGATCAAACTACCCTGCATGCCCTACATTATACTATCATCCATGTGCCTATCCAAGAGTCGCTTGAATGTCCCTAATGTATCTGACTCCACTACCACCGCTGGCAGCGCATTCCACGCACCCACCACTCTGTGTAAAGGACCTACCTCTGACATCTCCCCTATACCTTCTTCCAATCGCCTTAAAGTTACGCTCCCTCGTAATAGTCATTTCCGCCATGGGAAAAAGTCTCTGGCTATCCACTCATCATCTTGTACGCCTCTATCAAGTCACCTCTCATCCTTCTTTGCTCCAATGTAAAAAGCCCTAGCTCTCTCAACCTTTCCTCATAAGACCTGCCCTCCAGTCCAGGCAGCATCCTGGTAAATCTCCTCTGCACCCTCTCTAAAGCTTCCACATCCTTCCTATAATGAGGCAACCAGAACTGAACACAGTATTCCAAGTGTGGTCTAACCAGGGTTTTATAGAGCTGCAGCATAACCTCACGGCTCTTAAACTCAATGTCCCTGCCAATGAAAGCCAATGCACCATACGGCTTCTTAACAACCCTATCAACTTGGGTAGCAACTTTGAGGGATTTATGGACATGGACTCCAAGATCCCTCTGTTCCTCCACACTGCCGAGAATCCTGCTATTAACCCTGTATTCTGCATTCAGATTCGACCTTCCAAAATGAATCACCTCACATTTTTCTGGGTTGAATTCCATCTGCCACTACTTTGCCCGGCTCTGCATCCTGTCAATGTTCCATTGCAACCTACAACAGCCCTCCGCTGTCCACAACTGCACCAACCTTCATGTCATCGGCAAACTTACTAACCCACCCTTCAACTCCCTCATCCAAGTCATTTATAAAGATCATAAAGAGCAGAGGTCCCAGAACAGACCCATGTGGAACACCACTGATCACCGAGCTCGAGGCTGAATACTTTCCATCTACTACCACCCTCTGTCTTTTATTGGACAGCCAATTCTGTATCCAGACAGCCAAATTTCCCTGAATCCCATGCCTCCTTACTTTCTGCATGAGCCTACCTTAAGTGGGTGCAAACATTATTTTGCATTTGGTTTGTACCCATTTACACATAAATGTATATTATAATTAACTAATTCAGCTGTTTATGCATCCATCAAATATTATTTGCAATTTTATGTTGCATTTAATTTTACGTTCTTCTGGTAATGAGATTTGTTTAGGAATGTCTGAAAATTTTAAAAATGCTGAGAGCAATTGAAAATACAAGTTGTCAATTGACTTTTATAGTTCAAATAATAATCAATTAATATTCAATTTATAATTCAACTTCTCTGTCTACATAATTAAAAGTTTGAAGTATTGCCAAAGCTGGGTAAGTAAATATTATTTCGTGTGTTTTTGCAGGTAGACACGGAGGAATAAAGCACCTACCCATATCCAAGTACAGCTGATTCATTTTGGAATAACAAAATAAATGCTGAAAGTACTTAGTCAAATAGTTATTTTTACACCCAAAGCATTGCCTGTCTTTTTCATCTTGTCGAATGTTGGCAGCCCAGTAATGTTTCCAGCATTTCTGCTATTTTTAAAAGCCCTGAAACTATTCCTCATTTTTGAGTTCTCGAAGTGCCAAATGAAAAAGGGATATATTTTCAGTGAAGGGCTATTAGATTCTGTTTATCAGAAGTGGAATTCACGAATAGTGCTGTGAAAGAGGTTGCAGTTTGGTTGAAACAAGTTGTTAAGCAGGTGCATGTATTTGTGCTCAGTCTGTACCTGTTTCCATAAACACAGATAACGTGTATCAAGTTATTTAAAGCTTTGAAATATATAACTGATGTGAGACCTAGGGTTAAGAGACAGGTCAGCAAACCTGATGTTTTGTTATGGTGTGAGCAAATGATAACCTGGAGTTTCCTTTTGCTGTTGTCTTCCACAGGAGGTTTTAATGAAACAAATTCATAAGGTTAGTTGATTCTTAAAGCTGTTTGACGTTTAACAAAAATAGAAGTAGGGAATATTTAGAATTGCTTTTATACTTTCATTATGTTTGTGTGGACTGTAAAACCTGTTTCATGATAATTGTGCTAAGTCCACTCAATAAGACAAGAATGTGAAGTTAACTAAATATGTGCTTTAGAATTAACATTGAGTTGCCTCAGTATTTTAGCTCAGAAAATAATTTAAGTTAACTTTATGGACTGTATACAAGTAACTTTTTTTTTGTATTTGTATGCAATTAATTTTAATGGAACAGAGGAAAAGGTTTCAACACAAAGCAGGACCATATGATCAGATACTGCATGAGATTCTATAGTTTTAAGATATTCCTGCATATATAAGCTCTAAATATATAATTTCCCTATAATTTACATTTGCGAGTATATTTTTGATAATTTTGTGTAAATATTTCTGAATAATTGATAAAATAGAACATTAGTAGGGCTCATAATTCAGTTCATTGGAGCATTGGACAAAGAGTGACAGAGTTTTTAACCCTGACTAACTTCTTCGAAGAGCTGCTTTATATAACACTTAGTTTTACTGTGGGTGGGTTGTCAAACCTGCCACAAAGTTTTGAAGAGTCAGCACTGATATGTATTTCAAAATGTAGTGGGCCGTCGAAGTTTCCACTTGTTCGTTGTTTGATTTTACTAGTTTTGTTGTGTGCTTTCTTTAAACTCTTATGTTTTTAAATGTGGGCTTTTATTAAAAACAAAGCATTTAAAGTTTTAGCAAAGATTTGTAGCTCGGGTTGTGGGTGAGGTTATTGGCTTGCTCGCCGAGCTGGTTTGTTTTCATTCAGACATTTCATCGCCATGTTAGGTAACATCATCAGTGAGGCCTCCAATGAAGCCATGTTGTTCTACTCCGCTTGGAATTTATACTGTCGTAAATAAAAACCGAAAGAACTGCAGATACTGTAAATCAGGAACAAAAACAAAGTTGCTGGAAAAGCTCAGTAGGTCTGGCAGCATCTGTGAGGGAAAAAACAGTGTTAACGTTTCGGGTCCGATGACCCTTCTTCTGCGTCCCCACCTTAACGAATTTCGGGCACGACATGACGCCAAACTCTTCTTGTGCCGTCTTCGCCATTTACATACTGTCCTGTCTGTTATGGTGAATGGTGTCTTTTCCAGTTTTGTTCTGTATGGGTTTGTATATGGGGTCCAATTCCATATGTTTGTTGATTGCATCATGGGTTGAGAACCATGCCTTTAGGAATTCCCATGCACGTCTGTTTGGCTTGGGCTACGATGGTTACGTTGTCCCAGTTAAACTGATGGCCTTCATTGTCTGAGTGTACGGATATTAAGGAAAGTTCGTTGTGTCGTTTTGCTGCTAGTTGATGTTCATGTATTCTGATGGCTAGTTTCCTTCCTGTCTGTCCAATGTAATGTTTGTGGCAGTTGTTGTGTGGTATTTTGTAAACTATGTTGGTTCTGCATTTTGTGGGAATGGGGTCTTTAATCCTTGAGAGTTTGTCGGAGAGTGGCTGTGGGCTTGTGTGCTACCACGGTTCCTAGTGGTCTTAGGAGTCTTGTTGTCATACGTTCAACTCTGACGTCCAGAAACGAAAGCTGATTGTTGTTTTCTTCTCTCGTGAATTTAATCCCCGCAAATACGTTGTTGATGAGGTGATGGGTCTCTTCTAGCTTGTTGCGTTTTAATAATGACAAATGTGTCGTCCACATACCGGTTCCACAGCTTAGGTTGAATGCGGGGGAGGGTAGTGTGTTCTAGTCTTTGCATGACTGCCTCTGTGGTGAGTGACCCCATGGGTGTGCCGTTGATCTGTTTGAATACTTGACCATTAAAGACGAAGTGTGTGGTGAGGCACAAGTCTAGTAGTTTGAGTATGTTGTCATTGCTGATGGAGCTGCTGGTCTGCGTTCCTGCTTCCTCTAGTAATGCGGCCAATGTTTCTTTGGCTAGTGGGATGTCAATAGACATGAATAATACTGTGACATCAAAGGATACCATAAAAATCAGCGACGACAAGATTATGTTCTTGAGGGTTTTGAGGAATTCTTGGGTTGATTTGAATGGCATGGGATGATCCGTCGACTAGGTGTTTCAGTCTCTGTTGTAGGTCCTTGGTCAGTTTGTGTGAAGGTGTGCCTGTTAGACCAATTGGTCTGAGGGGGATGTCTGGTTTGTGTACTTCAGGAAGTCCGTAGAACTGGGGGATATTCATACCTTCTGGTTTCATTCTCGTGTAGTCCGTCTTGGCTATCTGTCCTGCATCGTTTCAGTCTTTTCGGTGTCTGGGTGATCCTATTGCCTAGCTGCGGTGTTGGGTCTATCGCCACCTGTTGGTAAGTGTTTGTATCTGCGAGCAATGCTTGTGCTTTCTTGACATAGTCCGGTATTTTCATGTGCCCTTTGTCCGCTGGTAGGATTATGATGTTCTTGTCTTTCTTGAGCTTATCTAGTGCTTTTCTCTGTGTTCACGGTGTCCCATTCATTCCTTCAGTTTAGAGTGGGGATTATAGTTTGTCGGATGGTTTAAATAAAAACTGAAAGAACTGCGGATGCTGTAAATCAGGAACAAAAACAAAGTTGCTGGAAAAGCTCAGCAGGTCTGGCAGCATCTGTGAAGGAAAAAACAGTAAACATTTTGAGTCCGGTGACCCTTCCTCAGAATTTCTGTTAACTCTGTTTTTTCCTTCACAGATGCTGCCAGACCTGCTGAGCTTTTCCAGCAACTTTGTTTTTGTCAGATGGCTTGTTGTGTTTCATCCGTGAGTCTGTTGTCTTTTAATGTAGTCTCCAGGGCGGCCATGAAGTCTGTTCTGTTCGCATCTTTGTGATTATAGTTCAGTCCGTGTAATAGGACAGCTTTCTTAGTTTTTTGTGAGTCGTTTGCTGGATAGGTTTCATACCTATGTCCGGTTTGTTGTTGTCCTTGTCTTTGTGGTGGATCAGTTTGGTGAGTTTCTCCTGTAGCTTGTATCTCCTCTTAGTTTTGGTCCTGTGTTGATTGATGGTGATGGCCCATTCTAGGGTTGTTGTCCACTGCTGGCCTATAGTATTTAGGTACTGTGATTTTTGGTGCGAAATTTCCCGTTCATACAAGTACGACCCACCACCTCATCAACAACGTATTCACGGGGATTAAATTCACGAGAGAAGAAGAGAGCCACAATCGGCTTCTGTTTCTGGACATCAGAGCTGAACGTATGACCAATGGGGAGTTCCAAACTTCAGTATGCAAGGAGGCAACCCACATTGACCAAATCCTCAACTTTCACAGCAACCACCCCAACATCTACAAACAAAACTGTAATAGGACACTATTTAAATGGGCTAACACTCACTGCAACACTCCAGAACAATGCAGGAAAGAGAAAGAGCACCTATAGAAAATCTTCGTTATGAATGGATATCCCTGCAACTTCATCCACAGGTGCCTACTAAACAGACAGCAAGAGGACACTACGCCCTAACACTCTGGTCACACTGCCCTACATCAAGAACATATCAGAACTGACAACGAGACTCCTAAGACCATTAGGAATCATGGTAGCGCACAAGCCCACAGCCACTCTACGACAAATACTGTCAAGGATTAAAGACCCCATTCCTGCAACATGCAGAACCAACGTAGTTTACAAAATACCATGCACCAACTTCCACAAACCTTACATCAGGCAGACTAGCCATCAGAATACACGACCGTTGGCTAGCAGCAAAACAACACGACGAACTTTCCTTAATATCGGTACACTCAAACAATGAAGGCTATCAGTTTAACTGGGACAACGTAACTACAGTAGCCCAAGCCAAACACAGACACGCATGGGATTTCCTAGATTCTCAACCCGTAATGCAATCATCAAACATATAGAATTGGACCCCATATACAAACCCATACAGAACAAAACTGGAAATGACACCACTCCCCAAAATGGACCGGACAGTATAAATTCCAAGTGAGTAGAAAACATCACTTCGTTGGAGGCCTCACTGATGATGTTGCCTAGCATGGTGATGAAACGTCTGAATGAAAACAAACCAGCTCGGCCAGCAAGTCAACAAGTTCGTACAAAGCACTTGTCAAGATGTTCTAATCTCACTGCTTTCATTTTTATTTGGTACTGCAAAAATTATATTTTATTTTGAAAATCTTCAAACTTTATTATCTGTTTTTCTTCACTGAGTTTTTTTTATTTCTCTTCCTCTTTCTCAGACAAGTCAGTGTATGTGGCTGATGCAGGCTCTGGGATTCTTGCTCTCTGCCCTCCAGGTGGAGGAAATCCTTAGGAACCTGCATTCCCTCATCAGCCCCTACATTCAGCAGCTGGAGAAACTTGCTGATGAGCCGGTATGTACGATGAAAAGCCAGCAATATCATCATATGGCCTGAAACCAATACTTCAGGATTGCGTGACTTTTTTTTATATACTTCATTTGTTTTTGTCTCAGATCCAATTATTTATTTTCACCCTATTTATCTTAAATACAGTGAGTTTTTTTTTATGTTTAACGCTGATCTCAAAGCATCGTGTTAATCTGCTAATTTAAATTCCAACAGCACAAAATTTCAAAAAAAAAAGACACCAGTACATACACTTGTACAATATTCATTTTGCACTAATCAATTTACAGTTATTGCAAGCTGCTCACCTGTGTGCAGGTGAATTTGACGCTAGTTTAATATTAAAATTTTTCTAAAATTTACAACACTAACATTGTGATTAAATTGCGTTTTATTATTTCACTGCATTCTGCAAAGAATTGTATTTCATAAGTGGCAACGTTTCCAATTCTTAGAGCAAGCTTGCTTTTAAAATTCAAGTTGGTTATTGTTTCCTGAACAACTTAATTCCAGGATGGAAAGACTAGGAAAGGAGGCGCAATCCATTGAAATTCCAATGTTGGATCACCCAGTTTAGAAATAAACTGAATTTTGAACATGTCAGTTGCTTGTTCTGCTACACTGAATGATAGATTACCTCGGATGTGTATCGCTCGTGTAAAAAAAAAAGCAAATCATAATGTTTTATTGTTACTTTCCATAAATCTCTGTGATGCCTTCTGAGCTATCTTCCTTTTACTGTTTAAAACTCTGCCAGTGTTTTCCTCTTTCCTCTCACCTCTCCCATTTAGCTGGTTTGTTGCTTACCTGTGCAGCCATAGTTTTTATCCATTCTTTTAGAGTTAGAGATTTACAGCATGGAAGCAAACCCCTCAGTTCAACTTGTCCATGCTGATCAGATATCCTAAATAAATCCGGTCCCATTTGCCAACATTTGGCCCATATTCCTCTGAAACCCTTCCTATTCATATACCCATCCAGATGCCTTTTAAATATTATAATTGTACCTGCATCCATCATTTCCTCTGGCAGGCCATTTCGTATATGCACCGCTTTCTGCATGAAAAAGTTGCCCCTTAGATTCCTTTTAAATCTTTCCCTTCTCATCTTAAACCCATGCCCTCTAGTTTTGGACTCCCCCACTCCAGGGACGTGACCTTGTCTATTTACCCTATCCATTCCCCTCATAATTTTATAACCCTCTATAAGGTCACCCTTCAGTCGCCGATGGTCCAGGGAAAATAGGTCCAGCCTATTCAGTCTCTCCCTAAAGCTCAAACCCTCCAGCCCTGGCAACATCCGTGTAAATCTTTTCTGAACCTTTCAACATCCTTCCTATAACAGGGAGACCAGAATTGGATGCAGTATTCTAATAGTAGCCTAACCAATGTCCTGTGCAGCTGCAACACGACCTCCCAACTCCTTTACGCAATGCACAGACCAAGAAAGGCAAGCATACCAAACGGCGGCTTCATTATCCTATGTACCTGCAACTTCAGTTTCAAGGAACGATGAACCTGCACTCCAAGGTCAATATGTTTAGCAAAACTCCCTGGAATCTTACCATTAAGTGTATAAGTCCTGCCCTCATTTACCTTCCCAAAATGCAGCACCTCACATTTATCTAAATTAAACTCCCATCTGCCACTCCTCGGCCCATTAGCCCATCTGATCAAAATCTGTTGTACTCCGAGGTAATTTCCTTCACTCCACTACCACCACCAGTTTTGCAAACTTAGTTACCATACCTTCTATGTTTACATCCAAATCATTTATATGAATGACAAAAAGCAGTGGACCTAGCACTTATCCTTGCGGCACACGTCTGGTCACAGGCCTCCAGTCTGAAAAGCAGCCGTCCACCACCACTCTGCCTCCTACCTTCAAGTCAGTTCTGTATCTGAATAGCTACATCGCCCACTATTCCGTGCAATCTAACCTTGCTAACCAGTCTACCACGAGGAACCTTGTTGAACACCTTACTGAACTCCATTTAGATCACATCCACCACACTGCCCTCATCAATCCTCTTTGTTACTACTTCAAAAAGTTAAGATAGTGAGACACGATTTGCCACACACAAAGCCATGTTGACTATCCCTAACCAGTCTTTGCCTTTCCAAATACATGTAAATCCTGTCCCTTGGGATTCGCTCCATCAACTTGCCCACCACTGATGTCAAGCTCACCAGTCTATAGTTCCCTGGCTTTTCCTTACCACCTTTTCTTAAATAGTGGCACCACATTAGCCAACCTCCAGTCTTTGGGCACCTCACCTGTGGCTGTCTCAGCAAGGGGTGCAGCAATCACTTCCCTAGCTAACTCTGTACTAGAGTTCTAGGGTACACCTGCAGGTCCTGGGGATTTATCCAACTTTATGCATTTTAAGACATTTAGCACCTCCTCCTCTGTAATATGGACATTTTTCAAGATGTTGCTGTTTATTTCCCCACGTTCTATATCTTCCATATCTTTCTCCACAGTAAACACTGATGCAAAATACCAGTTTTGAGGAAGGGCCACTGGACCCAAAATGTTAACTGTAATTTTTCTTTGCAGTTGCTGCCAGACCTGCTGAGCTTTTCCAGCAACTTCTGTTTTTGGTGCAAAATACTCGTTTAGTATCTTCCCCCATCTCCTGTGGTTCAACATATAGGCGGCCTTGCTGATCTTTAAGGGGCCCTGTTCTCTCCTGAGTAACCCCTTTTGTCCTTAATGTATTTGCAGAATCCCTTTGGATTCTCCTTAACCTTATTTGCCAAAGCTGTCTCCTGTCCCATTTTTGCCCTCCTGATTTCCGTTTTCAGTGTACTCCTAACATTGCCTTTATTCTCTTTTAGGGATTCACTCGATTTCTGCTGCCTATACCTGACATATGCTTCCTTCTTTTTCTTGATCAACACCTCGGTTTCTCTAGTCATCCAGCATTCACTGCGCCTACCGGCCTTGCTCTTTACTCCATCAGGAATATACTGTATCTGGACTCTTGTTATCTCATTTTTGAAGGCTTCCCATTTTCTAGCCATCCTTTTACCTGTGAACTTCCGCCCCCAGTCAACTTTTGAAAGTCCTTGCCTAAGACTACCAAATTGACTTTCCTCCAATTTAGAACTTTAACTTTTAGGTCTGGTCTATCCTTCTCCATCACTGTATTTTAAAACTAATAGAATTATGGTCATTGGCCCCAAAGTGATCCCCCACTGACACCTCAGTCACCTGCCCTGTCTTATTTCCCAAGAATAGGTCAAGTTTTGCACTTTCTCCAATAGTTACATCCACATACTGAATCAGAAAAATTTCTTGTATGTAATTAACAAATTTCTCTCTATCTGAGCCCTTAAAACTATGGCAGTCCCAGTCTGTGTTTGGAAAGTTAAAATCCCGTACATAACCATTGTATTATTCTTACAAGTTTGTTTCTCAATTTCCCACTGATTATTTGGGGGTCTACAGTACAATCCCAATAAGGTGATCATCCCTTTCTTATTTCTCAGTTCCACCCAAATAAGTTCCCTGGACGTATTCCCAGGAACATCCTCCCTAAGTACAGCCGTAATGTTCTCCCTAATCAAAAACACCACCACCACCCACCACCCACCCCGTTGGGTCCTCCCTATAATATCTGTACCCTGGAACATTAAGCTACCGGTTCTGTCCATCCCTAAGCCATGTCTCTTTAGTTGCTATGATATCCCAGTCCTTTGTTCCCAACCATACCCTGGGTTCATCTACTTTACCGCTTCGGCCTCTTGCATTGAAATAAATGCAGTTTAATTTATCAGTCCTACCTCATTCTCTTCGTTCCTGCCTGCCTTGTCTGTTTGACCTACTCCATTTCCCAATTATACCAGTCTCGGACTGATTTCTTTCCTCACTATCTCCCCTGCGTGCCTCCCCCACCCAGTTTAAATCCTTCCGAGCAGCTCTGGTACATCTCCCCGTCAATATATTAGTCCGGTTCCAACTCACGTGCAATCCGTCGTCCTTATACAAGTCACTTCTACACCGGAAAAGATTCCAACATGCAAAAAAGTGAATCCTTCTCCCCTGAACCAGCTCTTCAGCCACACATTCATCTGCTCTACCTCCTATTCCTACCCTCACTTGCTCATGACACCACAAGTAATTCAGATATTACTACCCTCGAACCTACTTTTTAAGTTCCTGCCTAACTTCCTACATTGTCTCCTCAGAATCTCATCCTTTTCTCTTCCTGTGTTGTTACTTCCAGTGTGTACAGTGACCTCTTGCTGGTCCCTCTCCCCTTTGGGAATATTCTGCACCTTCTCCAAGATTGCTTTGATCCTGGCTCAAAGGAGGCAGCACGCCATTCTGATGTCTCACTGTTGGCTGCAAAATTGTCTTTCTATGCCGCTGACTAGAGAGTCCCCTATCACAATCAATGGCTTGGAACCTGGCGTACCCTTGTTACATTAGAGCCAGTCTCGGTCCCAGAAATCTGGCTGTCAGTGCTACATTCCCCTGAGATTCCATAACCCCCTACATTTTCCAAAACAGCATACTTGTTTGAGATGGGGATAGCCGCAGGAGACTCCAACACAACCTGCCTCCCTCTCCTACCTTTCCTGCAGGTCACCCATCTACCTGACTGTATCTTTGGTTTATCTCCATTTCTGCAACTGCCATCCATCACACCTCCTAGCACCTATAAATTCCTCGTCATCCCTAACTGCAGCTCCAACTGATCTATGTGATCTGATAGGATTCGCAACCACACTTCCTGCGGACATAATTGTCACAACATGGAAATTCTCCCTAATCTCGCACATCTGACAGGAAGAGCGCTCAAGGCTATCTTTGCAGCTTAACAATCTACACACCCAGAAAATAGCAGTCTTACTGCTCTAAAAACGCTGTTCCAGGCTTGCTTGCTACCTATGATTTTACATTTTTAAAGTTTAATCAAGAGACAGATCTCAATAAAAACATATAATCAAAAAAGAGCCCAATCTGTTCACTAATGTAGATTTGCAAAAGAAAAACAGTAAGCTTACACTTCAAAATGCCACTTAGCTGCTCCCCTGCAGATAGCTCCCACACACTGGTTTCAATTTTCTCTGATCTTCGAGAAACCAAACAGCAACGGTAACAGCTATGCAGGTTACTGCTGGGTCAGACAGCAGTGTAAGTTTCTTTCTCCATTTGAATCACTTCCCATGTGGTCACTGCCTTTGTCTGTCTTCCTTTTTACAGTGCAGTTGTTTTGATCTTTTTTTTCCCTCCCAAGTTCCAAAGCAATGTAATAGTTCACAAAACAGTAATTACTGCTCCTAGAATTCGAGGAAATCAGCTCCAACATTCAAAATAGCTCAAAAAAGGAGCAGCTCTTACAGCCACAATTTTTTCCCATTCCCCCATGTTGGATTACCCATAATAGGCTTAATTGTACAAAGTTTTGTAGTATAATGATCAGAACGCAAACTTGCACACTTGAGTGGGGTTCAGTTAGATTAGCTGGGTAGAGTGTGCAGAATGATGCCGACACCATGAGTCAGGCCTCAAAATAGCTGTGAAAGTTCATGCCACGTGCTTGATATGGAGTGGTGCCCCTCCAGCTATATAACCATTTCATTCTCTCTGTCTCTGTCTGCCCAACAAAGATGCTTATCGTCCCTGTTGCCTATGGTTAATTATCTGACCTTCCACTTGAGAGTATCCTGTTAGGTTAATATTTTAAAAGGCACTAACATCTCAGGCCTTCTGTTTCACCATTGTTATTAAATTGTTAGTCTCACCTGGAAAGTTACAAGGATGTTGATTAGTAGGGAATTTTTATTAACTCATGGGGGGTGACTGTTGCTGGCTGGCCAGCATTCGTTGCCTGCCCTTGAGAAGGTGGTAGTGAGCTGCCTC
This sequence comes from Rhincodon typus, assembly GCF_021869965.1. NCBI lineage: Eukaryota > Metazoa > Chordata > Chondrichthyes > Orectolobiformes > Rhincodontidae > Rhincodon > Rhincodon typus. The sequence continues at coordinate 45,266,318 of NC_063341.1, forward strand.
CTTGAACTGCTGCAGTCCACCTGCTGTAGGCTGACCCACTACGCTATTAGGGAGGGAATTCCAGGACTTTGACCCAACAACAGTGATGGAATGACGATATATTTCCAAGTCAAGATTGTGAGTGGCTTGGAGGGGAACTTGCAGGTGTTGGTGTTCCCATATATCTGCTGCCCTTGTCCTTGTCCTTCAGGTGGAAGTGGTGGTGGATTTGACATGTGCTGTCCAAGGATCTTTGAATTTTTGCAGTGTATCTTGTTGATCCAACACAATGAGTGTTGGTGATAGAGGGAGTCGATATTTGTGGATGTGATGCCAATCAAGTGGATTACTTTGTCCTGGACGATGTCAAGCTTCTTGAATGTTGTTGGAGCTGTAGCGATACAGGCAAGTGGGGAGTATTCCTTTGTACTCCGGACTTGTGCTGAGTAGATAATGGATGGGAATCAGAAGTGAGTAACTCGCTGCAGTATTCCTCGCCTCTGACTGGCTTTTATGTGGTAAGTCCGGTTGAGTTTCTGGGCAATAGTAACCCAATGAGTTGATAGTGGGGGATTCAGTGATGGTAACATCATTGAGTGTCAACGGATGATGGTTTGAGATTTGTCTCTTATTGATGATGGTCATTGCTTAGCATGTGTGTGGCATGAATGTTGCTTGCCACTTGTCAGCCCAAGTCTGGATATTGTCCAGATCTTGTTGTATTTGAGCATGGACTGCTTCAGTATCTGAGGATTTGCAAATGATGCTAAACATTGTACAATTGTCGGCAAGCATCCCCATTTCTGACTTATGATGGCAGGAATGTCATTGAAGCAGCTGAAGATGGTTGTGCCTCTACCCTCTGAGGAACTCCTGCAGAAATGTCTTGGAGGTGAAATGATGGTCCTCCAATTACCACAACCATCTTCTTATATGCCAGGTATGACTTCAACCACAGGAGAGTTTGTCCCGATATCCATTTGATTCCACACTTGATAGAATGCAGCCTTGACATCAAGGGCTGTCACTCTTAGCTCACCTCTGCACTTCAGCACTTTTGTCCATGTTTGAACCAGGGCTGTAATGAGGTCAGAAGCTATGAGACCCAGGCAGAATCCAAACTGAGTCACAGCTAAGGTGCTGCTTGATAGTACTGTTGATTACACCTTCCATCACATTACTGATGTTTGAGAGTAGGCTGATGGGATGGTAATTGTGTGGATTGGATTTGTCCTGCTTTCTCTGTACAGGATATAACTTGCCAATTATCCACATTGTTGGGTAGATGCTAGTGTAGTAACTGTGCTGGAAGAATTTGGCTAAAGGAGTGACACGTTCTAGAGCACAAGTCTTCAGTACTACTACTGGAATGTTGACAAGGCCCATAACCTTTGCGGTATCCACCACCTCCAGCCATTTATTGATATCATATGGAATGAATTGAATTGGCTGGGTGTGCAAATTAGGTGGATTAGACATGGGAAATGTTGGGTTACAGGGAAAGGGTAGGGGAATAGGTCTGGGTGGGATGCTCTTCGGAGAGGCGATGTGGACATGTTGGGCCAAATGGCCTGTTTCCACACAGGGATTCTATGATTTATTGATATCAAATGGAGTGAATCAAATTTGTTGCCAGTTGGCATCTATGACACTGGGGATCCCAGGAGGAAGTCGAGGTGGATCATCCACTCAGCACCTCTGGTTTAAAATGGATGCAGTTGCTTCAGAGTTTTTTTTTTGCACTGATGTGATGGACTGTCTCATCATTGATCTGCCTCTTCCGGTGAAGAGTTTAGTTGTCCACCACCATTTCAGAACTGGATGTGACAAAGCTGCAGAGTTTAGATCTGATGGCTGTGCGGTCACTTAGCCCTGTCAAGCTGCTGCTGTTTAGCATGCAGTAGTCCTGAGTAACTGCACTAAGTTTGTAACTCATTTTTAAGTATGCTTTGTGCTGTTCCTGGCATGCACCCCTGCATTCTTCTTTGAACCAGGATTAATCACCCTACCTGATGGTAATTTAGACTGGCTTATGCCAGGATGTGAGGTTACAGGTTGCAGGTGAATACATTTCTGCTGAGGCCCACAGCACTTCATGGGTGCCTAATTCTGAGTTGCTAGAATCTGTTTGAAATCCTACCAAAATTGACATGGACAGATGTATCTGTGGCAGGTAGCTTGGTGAAGACAAGATCAAGTATGTTTTGGCCTTTTATTGGTTCCCTCACTACCTGCCAGTCTAAAGCTATTATCTCTTGGATTCAGCTAGCTTAGTCAGTGGTGGTTCTACAAAGCCACTTTTGATGACACACAGACATTAAAGTCATCCGCAGAGTACATTCTATGCTCTATAATTGCCACCCTCTGTGCTTATTCCAAGTAGTGTTCAATGTGGAGGGTTACCAATTCATTGGCTGAGTAGTAAGTTTGGTAGATGGTAGTCGGCAGGAGGTTTCATCCATGTTTGATGTGATACTGTAAGCCTTCCTGGGGGCCAAAATCTATGTTGAGGATTTTCAGGGCAACTGTTTCTCATCTGTGTGTCAGTATCTCTGATGGGTCTGATCTCCCTTTGATGGTACAAGACATATCCAGGGTGGTGTCTGGGACATAGTCATACTCAAGAATCTCTCATACATTATCGACAGTGTCAGGCTGTTGCTTGACTAGACTGTAGGCAGCTCTGCCAATTTTGATACAGTTACCCTTGCAGACAAAGCATTACAGATCATTAAAAATTGCTGCAATAATAAAAGGTTTTCTTCACCACTCAGTATTTCTTTTGCCAGTTATTATAAATTGGTCTCTTACTACTTGCCCAACAGCTTGTTTACTTTTGAACGTCTCTTATTCTGCACAAAGCCGAAGAATCCTTGCTGCCATTATTGTTGTCTTCGAAGATACTTGGAGCAAAATATTTCACACTGCTGGCATCATCGTTGGTCAATGCATTCCCACCTAGCAGTCAGTCAATACTTCATGAAGCATTGATTGGATGGAGACAGGAGTTCTGCACCTCACTATGCCCCTACCCCTCATCCACTATATTAGAGTGGGCAGTAGTGTAGTGATAGTGTCACTGGTGTAGTCATCTGGACTAAATCTGGGACATAGATTTGAATCCTACCGTGATAACTGGTGAAGTCTGAATTTGATTATCAAGTCTGGAATTAAAAGTAACTGGTTTAATGCTGACAATGAAACTATTCTTGATTGTTGTAAAAACTCAATCAGTTCACTAATGTCTTGTAGGGAAAAATATCTGCCATTCTTAACTGGTCTGGCCTCAATGTAATTCCACACTCATAGCAATGTGGCTGACTCTAAAATACCCTTTGAAACTACCTAGAAAACCATTCTGTTATATTAAACCACTGCAAAGTCTTAAGAGAAGGATTGACAGTAGACAGGCTTCCTGGCATCTACTTATACACCACAAACATAGCGTCAATCCTGCAAGCCCTCATCAATGAAGAAAGCGCATTTTTACAGGTTGCTATTAATTTAGTTTCTGTTTTACAATCTCCAGTCTTCTGTGTGGCAAGCCTATAGTTTCTTAAAATCACTCAATGCTTTAAAATTGAAGTGAGAAATCTTGTAAGGATGTAGGATTTTGTATCATTGATTATCTCGGAGTTGGTTCTCAGATAAACTTTGAAATTTGAACACGTTAGGTACTTTGGCTACCTGATGACTTGCAGCTTGATTTAGAGCCTGGTGCTCAGAATGGCTGATGGTTAACAGTTCTGATGGATCTGCCTGCAAACAGCTCTTAACCATTCTGTAATCGTACTATGTATTTTTTAGTTCACAAATTCAGGGTCTTCTATTCATGTTGATTTCACATCCTGAACTGTGGGTTGACATGTCTGAGGCACACTCAGTATTATTTGGAATAGAGAGGCCTTTGTGGAATAATATGAAGGTGTTAGTAGCCATTCACCTCCATCTGCCACAAATTGTTTTGATCTTCCATTTTGTTTAGTAGGAAACGCAACAAAAGCATTCTTGAAACTCCATAGTCTTTTTTGTGTTGGCCTCTCCTTAAAGTGGTATGTGAATTCCACTGTCTGTGAGGTATTCTCACTTATACCCTTATTTAATCAGCTATTCTCTGCAAGCTTGATACTGTCTGTTGTCCACATGCCAAAAGTCACCCAAGGCAGCCACCTTAACCACTTATATATGTCCAATTATTAAAAAGTATTGACTGCAAATTCATAATGTCACTTCCACATGCTGAGCATAATGCGTGTAATCTTTATTGACTGGAACTGGCTTATGGGTGCGTAGTTTACCATTACATTCGAACAATGACAACAGCAATTTGTGTTTATATAGCACCTTTAGCATAATAAGGTGTTCCAAAGCATTTCGCAGGACTATTTTAAAATACTACAACAAATCACATAAAGAGTTAATAGGTCCGATTACATAATGGTCCAAGAGGTAGGTTTAACACTGTCTTAAAGATGGAAAGCAAAGAAATGCACAGTGGACCTAGGTAACCAAAGGCACAGTAATTATGCTAGTGGTGCAGAACTTTGGTGTAGCTGGAGGAGATTACAGAGAGAGAGAGACCATGGAGTGATATGAAACCAAGACGTAGAGTTTTAAAGTCAAAACATTACCTGGCCTGAAGCCAGTGTAGGTTACCGAGTATAGGATTGATGGGGTAAAGGTGACTTGTGTAAATTAGGACATGGGCAGCAGGGTTTTGGATATTTTAAATTTTGGGAGACTGGGAGTGGAATAGTGAAGTGTAGAAGTAATGAAGACAAGTTTGCAGAGTTTAAGCAGCAGGTGACCTGAGATGGAGGTGAACCTGAGTGACTTCAAGGTGGAAATAGGCAGTTTTAGTCCAAATATGCAACAGGAAACTAATATTGGGGATCAAATTTAGTAGCAAAATTCCAAGCCCACTTAAAAGATTTACTTTCAGATTGTTGCAAAGGAAAAGGATTGAGTTGGTATTTGGAGAATGGAATTTAAATCAGGGTCAAAACTATGGCTGCGGTCTTCCCAAAGTTTAATGGGAGCAAATTCTCACCCAGAAGAGATATCCAATAAACCACCTGATAATTTAACAGCAGCATCGTTATCAATATAGTTAACAGTGATAATGTCATCATAGCCTTCCCTCAAATCTGGCTTCGGCATTGGCCTGGGTTATCTACAATGTCTAGGAAGGAGATGGAAAGCCATAACCTTCAATTCTACAGGAAAGATATACGATCCTGAGTGCACTGGAGAGGATAAATGCTGAAAAGTTATTTTCCGTTTTGAAGAAAGTCGGTGTAGGGGGACACAGTTTTAAAAACTAAGGGTCCCACTTTAGGCAAATGAGGAGAAATCTTCATCCTTGGGTGGGGGGGGAGCAGAGTTTTTGGAACATCCATTCTCGGAGAATGATTTGGGGAGGGGTTGTTGATTAATGAGGGCTCGTGATGGAGGAGGAATGTGGATGGTGCAAGAATGTGAAGCTAAGGCGGCGATCAGTCAGCCATGATCTTATGGAATGATGGGTCAGTCTAGATGGCCAAAATGGTCAACTCCTTCTAATTTGAATGTTTGAGTGAAATATTGGGGATTTTTAGGCCATGTGACATCTGTGAAGGAAGCAGGCTTGTTAAGTCGATAACTAATACCTACTCACTGCTTCCAGCAATTTTCGTACTTTTGACACCAGACTTTCAATATTGGCAACAAAAACAGAAATTGCTGGGAAAATCTCTTGAATGCTAGCATCTGTGGAGAGAAAGCAGTTAACATTTTGGGTCCGTTGATCCTTCTTCAGAATGGGTCAGCTTTCTTTCGACATTGCTACCAGATCTCCTGAGTTTATCCATCAGCTTCTGATTTCCAGCATCTGCAGTTCTTTGTGTTTTGATTGGATAATGGTACATTTTGAATTTTGCTGCATAGAACACATCTTTTCTATGACTGTTGTGTGCCAGGGCTTTATTGTGTTCTCAGTGTTGCATGTGTAAATACCACTGTAGTTATAGTGTCTTGTCAAATGAGTATTTCAGCATTGAGAGGTTTTCTCCGTTTTCTGCATGGCAGCTTTGCAAAGTTGCTTTTTTAAAAAAAAAAATGAATGATTAAATTATACCAATCTGGCTAGGATTGAATTCATTTGTATATGTGAAGTTCTCCTCCTGTTCAAAATTTTATTGCGATCTTTCATTTAATTTTTTGTTTGCATGTAAACCTTTTCCGGTGTAGAATTAAAGCATTACAGAAATAGCTTTCTTTTAGACGTGTTAATTGTATAGTCTTTGTATCAATGCAAAGCAGTTTCTTGTAGCATTGATGCTAAGGTTGCAGTGGCAAACTTGGAGGTAGGGCTATCATTCTGCTTTGTTTTGCTGTCAGATTGAATCCTAGCACTGAAATAGTAAAAAAATTACTTTGTACTGACATTGCTCTTAACTCACCCTAAGAATGTCAATTGCTACTTTTTGTGAAACATTTTGGAGTTTGGTTCAGCTGACAAGGCTTATAAATGCAGAATTTGAACTTTTTGTAAAATTAATTGTTTTGCCTTGTTCCAGACAAACGTTTTTGAAATAAAAGAAAAATTGCATGTGGGCATCTTTAATCTTAAACATGCTCAAATTAATTTGTGAACAATAACAATGGGCACTATTTCAGGTGTGTAAATGCATTCTGTTCAGTTTTATTTGTTGATATATGGAATTTTATCTTGATTCACGATTCTGTCTATTTATGCTCAGCTGCAGCAATTTAAGCTATAAAAGTTGAATTCTATTCCTTCTGCATGTTTTGGAAGTTTTTTTCCACTTAAAAATGTCTTACAAAGGCCTTGGTCATAACTTGGCGAGAACTTGTTGCTGGATTAATGCAGCCATTTTAGAAGTGGTTTTGATCTGATACAGACTGCTAACTATCATTTGTTGCCCCTGATACAATGGCAGACCACAAAAATGAAAGGTAAGGAAAGTAAATGCCTTTTGAGATCACTTATTAACATTGTTCAAAAAGTGCTTTATTAAATGCTCACCCAGAGAAATTAATTTATATCACCGCAAAATGCCAGTTTTGCTGGATCAAATCCCAACCCACATACAGTATACTTAAATTGTAATATTTAAATTTAATAAACTGTCTTCTGTTGCAGTCTTGCAGCAGGGTTTTCTTCATAGTGTGAAGCATCATATGTCTGGCAGTTTTGCCTTTTTTTAAATACAGGTGATGAAGAAGTCAGTGTGTCAACACACAGGAGGCCATTCAGTCTATTGTATCCAATCCATCCTTCCAAATGAGCAATTTGCACAATGCCATTCCTCCAACTTCTTATCATAACCCCTGTACATTCTTCCTTTTCAGATAATAATTCAATTCCTTTTTGAATTCCTAACCTAACCCTACCAAACATTCTGGCAGCACATTCCAGATCTTAACCACTCACTGCGTGAGAAAAAATTTCTCTTTGTATCTCAGTTGTTTCTTTTGCAAGTAACTTCAATCTGCATTGTCTCATTCTTGATCCCTCCATCAGTTATCCCCGTCTGCTTTGGTCCACATTCCTCATGATTTTGAATAGATCTATCAGATCTCTCATTGAGCATCTCGTCTCCAAGGTACTGATCCCAACTTCTCCAAAGTAAGTGACGTTCCTCATCTCTGGACCCATTCTTTGAAACGTTTTTACGTTCTGACCACCGCTTTTGTATCATGTCCAAAGTGTGTGCCCATAACTAAATGCAATACTCCATTTTCGGTCAGTGTAGTATTTATACAAACTTAATACCAGCCTCCCAAAGTGGGGACCAGAACCCAAGTGGGGTCATGACTGTTCATTTGTGGGATGTGGGTGTCGCTGGATGGACAGCATTTCTTGCCTATCCCTAGTTGCCTTTGAGAAGGTGGTGGTGAGCTGCTTTCTTGAACCACTGCAGTCCTCCTTCTGTACGTTGACCCATAATGCTATTAGGGAGGGAATTCTAAGACTTTGACCCAGCGACAGTGAAGCAACGGTGATATATTTCCAAGTCAGGGTGATGAGTGGCTTGGAGGGGAACTTGCAGGTGGTGGTGTTCCCATATGTCTGCTGCCTTTGTCCTTCTAGATGGAAGTGGTTGTAGGTTAGGAAGGTGCTGCCTGAGGATCTTTGGTGAATTTCTGCAGTGCATCTTGTAGATAGTACACACTGCTGCTACTAAATGTTGGTGGTGGAGGGAGTGGATGCTTGTGGATGTAGTGCCAGTCAAGCGGGCTGCTTTGTCCTGAATAGTGTCAAGCTTCTTGTGTTGTTGGGGCTGCACTCATCTAGGCAATTGGGGAGTGTTCCATCACGCTCCTGACTTGTACCTTGTAGATAGCGGACAGGCTTTGGAGAGTCAGGAGGTGAGTTACTCGCCACAGTATTCCCAGCTTCTGGCCTGCGCTTATAACCACTCTGTTAATGTGGTGAATCCAGTGGAGTCTCTGGTTTATGATAACACCCGGGATGTTGATATTGGGCGATTCAGTGATGGTAATACCATTGAATGTCAAAGGATGGTGGTTAGATTGTCTCTTATTGGTGATGGTCATAGCCTGCCATTCATGTGGTGCGAATGTCACTTGTCGCTTGCCAGCCCAAACCTAGATATTGTCCAGATCTTGTTGCATTTGAACATGGACTACTTCAGTATCTGAGGACGCACGAATGGTGCTGAACATTGTGCAATCATCAGTGAACATACCCACTTCTGACCTTATGATGGAGGGAAGGTCATTGATGAAGAAGCTGAAGATGGTTGGGCCTAGGATGCTACCCAGAGGAACTCCTGCAGAGATGTCCTGGAGCTACGATGATTGACCTCCCACAACCACAACCGTCTTCCTATGTGTCAGGTATGACTCCAACCACCGGAGAGTTTGCCCCTGATACCCATTGATTCAAGTTTTGCTAGGGCTCCTTGATGCCATACTCTTTCGAATGCAGCCTTGAAATCAAGGGCTGTCACTCTCCCATCACTCCACCTCTGGAATTCAGCTCTTTTGTCCGTGTTTGAACCAAAGCTGTAATGAGGTCAAGAGCTGAGTGGCCCTGGTGGAACCCAAACTGGGCATCACTAAGCAGGTTATTGAGCAGGTGCTGCTTGATAGCACTGTTGATGACGCCATCCATCACTTTACTGATGATCGAGAAAAGACTGATGGGGCAGTAATTGGCTGGGTTGGATTTGTCCTGCATTTTGTGTACAGGACATACTTGGGCAATTTTCCGCATTGCTGGGTAGATGACCAGTATTCTAACTGTACTGGAACAGTTTGGCTAGAGGGGGGCAAGTTCTGGAGTACAAGTCTTTAGTACTATTGCCAGAATGTTGTCAGGGCCTGTAGTGTTTGCAGTATCCAGTGTCTCCAACCATTTCTTGATATCACGTGGAGTGAACCAAATTGGCTGAAGACTAGTATCTGTAATGCTGGGGACCGCTGGAGGAGGCTGTGATGGATCATCCATTCAGCACTTCTGGCTGAAGATTGCTGCGAATGCTTCGGCCTTATCTTTTGCACTGATGTGCTGGGCTTCCCCATCACTGAGGATGGGGATATTTGTGGAGCCTCCTCCTCCAGTGAGTGGTTTAATTGTCCACCACGATTCACGACTGGATGTGGCAGGACTGCAGAGCTTAGATCTGATCTGTTGGTTGTGGGATCGCTTAGCTCTGTCTTAAAATTCTTCTGAACTCCGAGGTTCATGCATGGCAATGCCTTCTGAAACTGGTAGTCCATGTTGGGAACAGAGTTGGCGTGTTGGGACCGTCGGATTGGCTGCACAGCCATGCAGTGATCCAGTACAATGAGCTAAAATTTTGTGGTAAAGATATTCATGTCATAACAGCTGTACTGTTCCTCTAAGGTTCTCTGTTCTCTGAGTGGTCATGACCATTTGCATGCCTCAAAATGGGATTGCAGTGGGAAAGAAATTTGAGAAACATTGATATTTCACAATTCTCATGCTCTCATACACTGTGTCCAAATGGCTAGTAGATAAAGCCAGAGACTTCAAAAATAATAAGACAGAGTTATAGGCTTTGTGCATGAATGTGTGCTGTATTTATAATACAGTGAATAAATTGTTGCTGGAAATAAATGTATGTGACCTATAAGGGAAAGAGTTGTAAGGTGACCAAGACTGATAACTCTATATTGAAGGGTACCTACAATTTCAAAAATGCCAGCAGCTGGGAGAAAGTATTAGCTATGTTAGTTAAGGATGTCGTTAACTGCTTTCCCTCTAATTTTGTTTTCTTCTGCTGTCCGAGGTCTGTGCATGGCAATAACTTCTGAAACTGGTAGTCCATGTCGGGCACAGTGTTGGCATGTGCAGACCCTCCGATTGGCTGCACAGTCCACGCAGTGAACTAGTACAGTAGTAAGGCTAGACCTTGGCTTGAAAGAGCAAGACAGAATCTGTTCAGTAGAGGTGAGGAATAGGACAACTAAAGAGGTCACTGGGAATAGTTTATAGGCCCTCAAAAATTAAATGGACCATGTAAGAAAAGTACTGCAGTAGTTAATGGTGACTTTATTCTAATTGAGATTATCAAATTGACAGAGGTAGTCTGGGAAATGGATTCATAGTGTATTCAGAGCAGTTTTCTACAGCCAAAATATTATAGAGCCTATGAGGGAGCAGATTGTTCTAGAGCTGGTAGTAACCAATGAGACAGGATTAATTGGTAACCTCACAGTAAAAGAACCTCTGTGACAGTAATCATAGTGTGAGAATTTCATTCAGTCTGTAGTGGAGAAATGTGGATCTAAGATTAGTGTCTTCAAGCTGAATAAAGATAATTAAAAAGGCATGAAGGCAGAGCTAACTTGTGATATTCAGAACTTCAATAACTGTTCATGGACTGAATCAACAAAAATAAGCTGTCACTCATAGCAATGACTATGTCTGGAATAAAAACAGAAGTTGCTGGAAAAGCTCAGCAGGCCTGGCAGCATCTGTGAAGAGGAGTCAAGTGTTAAGGTTTCAAATCCGGTGACCCTTCCTCAGAACTGATGGTAGCTAGGAAAATGTCAGTTTGTATGCAGAAGATAGGGTGTGGAGAGGGGATAAGGCGTAAATAATAGGGGGGGATAGAGCCCAAAGAGAGAGAAGAAGAGTAGTGAGAATGGGAGGAGGTATCTGAGAGCTGGTGCTCAGCCTGTGCAATATAGAGGTCAGTACTACAACAGCACCGCCCTTAGCACGCCTAATAACAAAGTCAGGATTGGATCTAAGCATATAGAGGACAGTCAGTTCGGAGGGAAACAGGTTGGATTGGCTGAGGTGGGGGGGAGAAGGCAGAGAAATTGAGGCAACCAATGTCGCGTCAGCAGTTCTCAGTGAGCAGGTCGAATGCAGGTAAAAGGCCAGGTGGAGGTGGGCGAAGGGGTCTGTGGGACTTGGAGAGGACCCTTGCCCAAAGAAAAGGGCACGGAGGCGAAGATGGTGAGAGAAGAGTACAATGTCATGTCGTGCCCAAAATTGAAAGACAACAAAGACCTACTTCTGCTTCTAAGTCCATGTTGCTTACTGATGAAGCTTGCTGTGCTCATGCCTTTTGCAAACTCCTGCGAGGTATCTACATGATTTTTGTTTCTCTTTTCCTCATGTGTGCACTCTTGCACACTCCCTCCCACTTGCTTGTGCTGTCCTACTGTCTTCCATTGTCACGCATGCTGTCTCGCATAGGTGCGGTCCCTTGTTCTTTACAGGATTGTATTGTCTGACCTTTCATGCTTACTTGAAAGGGCAGCTGGTTTAATAACTTGTACGTAGGAAAGTACCTCCATTTAGTAGTGCACTAATATGCCACCCAGGCTATATACTCGAGTATCCGGAACTCGATTTGAGCCTTATCCCTCATGGTTTGGAGGTGGGAATGCTACCACTGATCCAAGAGTGAAATGTAGTTGGGCATAAAACCAGACCTGCAATTTGTGCAGATGGAGTATCAGGTGTTGGAAAAAACCCAAAGAAAACCACAGAAGTATTTTAATAAGATGGTGGAATGAGGTTACCCAATGGCAGATACAATGTCTGGAATTGTCACAATGCATCGTGCTTTTAATGATAAATGCAGTAATTATACCGAACACAGTTTGGTTCCCTGTGTAAAAGATCAAACTGACATGGGGAGCGCAAGTTCTTGGGTTGTGAAACATAACACCTCCATTTGATAGCACTATAAAGAGTTAGTAGAATTTCAGATTTTGGCTGCACAAATTTAAAAAATATAAAAACAAAATGTCGTGGCAAACCAAATAAAATCTCAATTAAATAGTATAGGGCTCCACAATATAGGAAGATAATTAAGATTTTAACAAGGGCATGACAGGTTCACCAGGATGTCTGCTTAGAGAGAAAACACACTTGAAAAATTGGATAACTTTTCATTCAAACAATTTGTTATTGGGCAAGAGGACAGAAGTGTTAAAAACTTTGAAAAGATGAGGCAGAGCAGCTAGAAGTAGACTGTTTCCAGTAGTTGAATGGTCAAACGTGAGGGACTACAGATACCACGGTGAATACAAGTGATCTAGAACAGAGGGTGGTTTAACTTTGAGTTGCAATCTAAACTCTAATCGTAATATTTGTTCATTTGAGATTTTAACCAATAAGCAATGCTTACTAATCCTGCATTGGGGTAATATCTTCCTACATACGCTGTGATACTGTGGAATTAATTTTTTGGTTTGTTGGTTGTGACAGAAATTTGGTAAGTGTTCAAGACTAGATTGGATGGGTTGATGAAAAACATTTGAAGTGATATAGAAACATATAATTGGAATTGTATGTTTCTATGGAGTTTACATCATAACTTGGGATCCATTGAGCCAAATGGCCTGTTTCCAAATTTTAGCCTTGTGTTATCTACATGTTAGCTATGAATCTGCTGATAAGGTAACTGAGTACAACAATAGAAGCAAGAAAAGTAACTGAAATTTCAATGAACAATAATGCTTTACATTACAAACACTGTGTATGAAATTTATGACAAATTTACCACCACCTGAATTTTTCACAAGTATCTTACTAATAAATTAAGAAAACTCAAATTATTTCATAACATTATATTTGATGCATTGATATACCTCAGAAGTTAGGTGACTGTGGTATTTGAGCTTTGGTCAAGTGGCTAAAGGTGTCAGCTGCAATGTGTGAACTGTTAAATCGTTTGAAACAAACTCCTGACTGTAACTCATATGGGACACAAGGTTCTAATATTCTGGAAGTTTATCTCTTTGGTTTGTCTCCACTTAATATAAATGTAAATTGATACCATTTCCTTTGCATGCTCAAATTTGGTGAATTTTCTTAATTAAGGTGCAATAGAGATTATTTTAATCAAGTTTTAATAAATCTAGAAAGATGCTTTCTACGCATAGAGTGTGACGTAATCTGAAGAGAGAGGAGAATTGATGATTGAAGCTCTCTTGCAGATTTTGTGCTGTTCAGAAGACAGTTGGTTAAAAGCAAACTATAGCCTTATGCTGAAATGTGTAATTGGAATTACTATACATCCTCATTCTTGGTAGTTTTTCACTTTTATTTAAAGTCTACCCTTTTATTTGTTGCCACCTCTCTTGCTTATAAATGCCGATTGTTTGCTTCCTTTGAATCTTCATTAACTGTATAAAAGAACTTCAGTATGAAGTCTACACTTATCACCGTTGCCTTGTATTTTAATGGCAATAACTAGCTGGATATAGATTTACTAAACCAAGAACTTGTCACTATGATGAGGGATTTGTCTATAGTTGCGTTATACGTGTGACTTTTCTCTTTGCAGAAGACTGACAAACTTGTGATTTTCCTACAGTTAACGGGTAAGTCCTTTTGACAGCAGAGGTGGCTGAGACAATTGGTTTTTTTAAGTGCCAACTTTTAGGTTGTGCATAAACCTATCCTAATCTTGGCTTTTATTAAATCAGTTGTTCATTCAGGAATTGGCAGATTTCAATAGATGTTAATTTTAAATTTAATCCATTTTTATTATTACATCTACAAGAATACATTACAATTTGTTCCATGTTCTAAACTTGATTTCCATATTTGCCTCAAAGAAAAAATACGTTGAAGGAATGCATTGAATTCAAACTATAAATTCTGCTACCTTGAACATCACTTTCAGCTCTTGTATTCATATAAACGTAATGCTTGCAAAAACGTGAAGGTGACATATAGGTGAGGATGGGCTTCATGTGCTAAATGGAATTAATTCAAAATGTACATTTCTTACTGCGATTTATTTTGAATTTTACATTATGCTGTTACACCGTTCTTTCTTCGTGCTGCTTTTTAATTTCTGTAGTTCAAAACACAGCAACATAAACATGATTTTATGAAGAAGAGGGGTGATTTTGAGCAGCTGCTCCTTAGAAATTTTGTTTTGGAGGGAAATGACATCTGGCTTCCAAAAATTGAATTGGCACGATGTGGTAGCTGGATCTCTTAGTCACATTGGATGTAAGTTAGTTCAATAAAAGTATGTATCGAGAGAATGCGTTCATGCAGCTGGATAATGTTGGCAAGATTATATTTTTGTGTTAATTCAGTTTGCAAATACTTGGATTTGGGAATTCTGAAATAAGCAAAGCGAGTTTGAATATTGTTTATTGCACAAACTAAGAGACGTAATTCAATGACTGAGAATCTGATCAAAACTTTGTTAATTTTGTAAATCTCCCTCAATAAATCTTATATGATTGGATCTGTCATCTGCTTGAGAATGTCTTTTCCAGACTTGCAGGAGCCAGTTCCCAGGTACTGACCTCATTAATAGCCAACTTCTGTTATCTGTTTAAACATTTTGCTCTTCCCTGGTGATGAAGCATCTGCGGAACCTTTTTGACCAGGAACCAAGTTGCAGTTAACTACCAGACTTGGCCTCACAAATAAGCAAAAGGCTGTTGTTTGGTATGTTTTCCTTTTAATACAAGCTGTTGCCGATAGTCCAAAAGTCATCTTTGGCTCTCAGTTATAGAGTCATAGAATCATCCAACACAGAAACAGATCCTTTGACCAACTCGTCCATGCTGACCAAGTTTCCCAAACTAACTGGTCCCACTTGCCTGCATTTGGCCCGTATCCTTCTAGACCTTTCCTGTTCATGTGCCTGTCCAAAAGTCTCTTAAATGTTGTAACTGTGCCTGCATCTACTTCCTCTGGCAGTTCATTCCGCATTCCAACCACCCTCTGTGAAAACATTGACCCTCAGATCCCTTTAAATATCTATGCCACCTAGTTTTGAACTCCCCACCCTAGGAAAAAGACATTTGCTATTCACTTTACAAAACCACAAGGACCTAGATCAACCTCCTATAAGGTTCCTCAACCTCTTATGCTCCAGTGGAAAAAGGTCCCAGCCTATCCAACCTCTCCTTATAATTCAAACACTGTAGTTCCAGCATCATCCTTGTAAATCTTTTCTGAAAGGCCTCCAATTTAATAATATCCTTCCTTTACAGGCTGAAGAGAACTGTGCAAAGTATTCCACAAGTGGCCTCACCAACTTCCTGTACAACCTCAACATGATGTCCCAACTCCTATACTCAATGGTCTGAGCAATGAAGGCAAATGTGCTAAATACCTTCTTAACCACCCTGACTACTTGTGACATAACTTTCAAAGAACTATGTACCTGAACCTCTAGGTCTCTCTGTTCAACAACACTACCCAGAGCCTTACCATTAACTGAACAAGTCCTGCCCTTGTTTGTTTTACCAAAATGCAATAACTCACATTTATACAAATTCCCAGCTCACAGCTCCGAACTAAAGTTGATAAAAGAATAAAATAAAAATGGAAAAACCAGTGAGGACTTCAACACTGGATAGACATTTGCTTATGTGTTGAGCCCTAAGAAATTGAATTTTATTGAAGCTGTTGCTCCTGGAACGGATGTATGTAATATGTGGATAATGTGCAGTATATTAAAATATTGCTTTGTTGTAGACTTGCAACCGCATCTTCCTGTTATGAATTTTTAGGTCTACATGGCATTGCAAACATAAGCTGTAGTTTGACCTCCTTCCAATGGTGCTATAACACCTCAATATTGTATATCCCTTCTTGGGAAAGAAGCCAAATATAGAAATGGTTAAATTGTATCTATATGCTCAATTGAAATTGTTCCCTGTCTTGTAATTGGGTTTTACTTCAGTTTTACATGGTCCTGATTCTGCCTGTGCTATGCCGTATGTCATTGACTAGGAGTGTATTAACTCCATGAGTTAGTAAAACAATCACTATTCTATCCATTGCTTTCCATGTACTGATATTGTATTGGGAATTAATGTTTACCTGGAATGGCTTTGTTAACTTCTTTCAAGCCACTATAATATAGATTACTAATGTAATGTCCTCTATGACAAACAGTGAGAAAGACTTTGTAAATCAATTTTCAAAAACGGCTCTCACCAGTTGTCTTCCCTGGATGTTTTGAGTCCTCACTGATTCCACAGGTACCAGATACAAAGCAACTATTTCATCTAGTTGGCCATTACTTATACCCGAGACAAGTGTTGGTTTGACTAGCAAGGTTTTAGAGCCACGCTTCATTCTGTTCAAACTGCCATTAGAGGTTTACTATGCCTTATAAAATTAAAGCCCTGCATATGTCCCACATTCCACTATCAAACACAGGGATTGGATTTCAGTTATAGCAACATCATGTTGCCTTGGCTGAAATTGGCTACTTCAACCTAGTAAATAAAAATTACAGAGGTTGTAGAGGAAAGAAATGTATCCATGACATACATACGCTGTGTAACTTATTTTTGTAACTAGCATTTAATTTGGTACTTTATTCACTCATCGAACGTGGATGTCACTCCCTGACCAGATTTATTGCCTGCCCTTTGTTGCCCTTGAATGGAGTGTCTTGCTGGGTTATTTCAAAGGGCATTTGAGAGTCAAACACATTGCTTTGGATCCAGAATTACATATAGGCCAGATTCCTTCCCTAAAGGACGTTAGTGAGTCAGATGGGTTTTTCTCGACAATTGGCAGTGGTTTCATGGTCATCAGTAGATTGTTAATGCCAGATTTTTGTTTTGAATTGAATTCAAATCCCACCATCTGTCATGGCAAGATTCGAATCCGGGTCCCCTGAAATTTAATAGAAATTGCTGGAAAAGCTCAGCTGCTATGGCAGCATCTGTGGAGAGAAATGGGAAGTTAACATTTTGGGTCAAATGATCCTTCCTCAGGACTTGAGGTTCTGATGAAGGGTCACTCGACCCAAAACGTTAATGCTGATTTCTCTCCATAGATGCTGCCAGCCTGGCTGAACTTTTCCAGCAATTTTTATTTTTGTCTCTGATTCACAGCATTTGCAGTTCTTTAGGATTTCCCCAGAACGTTAACTGAGTTTCTGGATCAGTATTCTAATGATAGTACACCAAGTTCAGTTTTTCAGAGATGTGGGATTTTTGAGATTTTAAGTAGTAAACTGTGTAAGATAAGCATTGTATAAACATTCTCAGCAATCACGGCAGGTATATTCTTATCTAGTAAATCTGATTGAGAAGTATACCAGCAAAGTTTTTGAGAAGATTTGTAGCTCGGGTTGCGGATGAGGTTGCAGACTTGCTCGCCGAGCCGGTGTGTTTGATTGCAGATATTTCGTCATCCTGCTCAGTACCATCGTCAGTGCGCCTCCGGTGAAGCGTTGGTGTTCTGTCCCGCTTGTTATTTAGATGCCTCGGTTTGCTGGAGTGCTTGGCATCACTTCGGGTTCTGTTTTTCAGTAGTTTGTATGTTGGGCCCAGTTCAAATGTGTTTGTTAATGGAGTTCCGGTTAAGTTGCCAGGTCTCCAGAAATTCTTTGGCATGTCTCTGTTTGGCTTGTGCTATTATGAATGTGTTGTCTGGGACAATGCCAACACTTCACCAGAGGTGCACTGACGATGTTACCTTGCAGGGTGACAAAATGTCTGCAACCAAACACGCTGGCTCAGCGAGCAAGTCTACAACCTTAGGTATACCAGCAATTTTCATGATGGGCTGTTATCTGTACCTAACAACTTCTTCAGTTTGAGGTGTACTGCGAGTGTTGCAATCATGCTTGGTTACAAATGTTGCTGTTGACAGCTTGAAAGCGTCTGGTCAAATTGTAAGCTTGTTGTTCAAATGAAATGGAATTCATTCAATTTCTAAATCATTGGCAGTTGAATATTTAACTTCATGTTTGTAATTTGAAGATTGTTCAAAAATATCTAGGTTAACAATGTGGAACTGAAAACGCTCTCCATATGACTGCCTGTCTAAGTGGGCAATTTATCAGCTAATATTTAAGTGGTAGAAAATGAATGTTTATAATGGAAGTGAATTGTCAGAGTATACATATGGGCTTGAGTGTAAATTTGAGGTTTATATACATAGGTATGTTTTGCCTCTCTTGAACAAATAAGTGGACTACCATTTTGGTATCAATGCGTGTAATGTTGGGGGAGAAAGAATGCATAAAATAAATCTCTATTTGTTGCCTTCAAGTTCTAATGTTCCATTACAGTTTCATTTTAGTTTGAAATAAAATCAGGTGCAAATGAATTAGTATTTAGGTAGCCTGATGTAGCTGGAGATAATTCTGTTGCATGGAATCTGGTACGGCGAGGTTAGAAAATGAGACTTCAGTAACAAAAACCTCATTAACGACAGGAAATAAAATGATCACTGGTACTTTTGTGGTTAAATTAACTGACTGAAATGGCTCTGTCACATTAAACCCAGCTGGTTTCCATTCTACTTGCCTGCTCTCTAGATTTCATACCACATTCTGTATAAACTTAATTTTATCATAGGAGGAATTGGCTGACTGCACAACCTCGTCTTTGGTTGTGAATATGTACATGAACTCAAGTAATGTTTTAACTTGGTCTCCTGCACCCAAATATTTTACATTACATTCAAAAAGTAAACTATTCTTTTGAAATCAAGGTGCTGCTGGGGAAAGGTTCTTTACTTATGTCTATCCTTAAAAACAAAAATCATCATTTTTACTTCACTTCTTTGTCCGTTCTCTTATCTTCTGCTGCCTTTTCAGGATCATGGACTTTGTTTGTGATTTTCCTCAATTTACATTTATGTTTTCCTGTATCTAGTTTTGTTGGCCAATAAGTAGGTATATTTTTTTAATCTTTTTTATAATTAGTTTGACTCTTTTTTCAATAACTTGTATCCTTGTTGCACTAAGTAATTTTAAGCAGCTTCTTGAATTTTTTAAAACTTTTCTTGTGTAACTTGTGTAATAAAGTATTGCTAATTTTGTTTTATGTAAAAAAAATTTGTTTCAGTAAAAGTAATTATTTCAAATTAATCACTCAGTCATTTTTATTTGTATTAGATTTATTTATTTATGTACCTACCGTGATAATTATACTCATGTTAATTATTATGAATTGTTATGGCCATTATGAACATACTTAAGTTTTGATGCTGTAAGTATCGATCATTTAAGTTGCTCATAATTCTGTTCTGTTTTCATGCAATTATAGCTTTGTTTTTGACCTTCCCTTGCAGCCAAATCCATCAAATAAACTAGCAATAATACATATTTTGGGTCTGTTGTCCAATTTGTTCACCACATTGGATATCAGTCACCATGACGATGAGCCAGAAGGCACTGAAGCAAAGAAAAAACCCACCTTGCAAGGACCCAACCCTGTAAGTACTACCAGTGGTACTAACATGGGATTCTCATGGCTTGATCTTTGTATTTCTAAAAACAACTATGATGTTTATGTTGCCAGGAGCATATTTAGGGGGGAATTTTCTGTTTTGTGAAGTTAATTTGACGTTCAAAAGCAACCATTAAAGGTGATGATTTGTCTACAGGTCGTGGTGGTCCTCCAACAAGTCTTCCAACTCATACAGAAGGTGTTGTCTAAATGGCTGAATGATGCTCAGGTCGTTGAGGTAAGGTAGATTGTTAAAATGCATTAGATTTGGCAAAATACGTCTGGCACTTCTGATTTGTTGATTTCATTTTTGCATTAAAGTTATCTTCCTTTTCAATGTATAGTTTAGCTTTTTAATGGAAAAGAAATTGGGAAACTGATTAACTTGCTCAGAGATAGTAGGAACTGCAGATGCTGGAGAATCCGAGACAACAAGGTGCAGGGCTGGATGAACACAGCAGGCCAAGCAGCATCATAGGAGTAGAAAGGCTGA
>NC_063341.1:45286884-45321123 GCF_021869965.1 Rhincodon typus
TCAGCCTTTCTACTCCTATGATGCTGCTTGGCCTGCTGTGTTCATCCAGCCCTGCACCTTGTTGTCTCTGATTAACTTGCTCAGTCACTTTCGGGTGTTCAGGGAAGTGATTGTAATAATTTTTGTGAGCAACTTCTGAAAATCTTTGCTTATAATTAACCTTCAGTGCATGTTTACTTGACCACGCTAGAGCTTGATGTGATGTGGGTTTGTATCTGATTCATGGTACAACAACAAATTATATTTATGTAGCACAGTTGACAAAGAAAAAAATCCAAAGCTCTTCCAAGGGATAATCAATTTTTTTTTTTTAAAAACCATGCCAACAAGACAAAGAAGATAGTTGAAATGGCAACCAGAAACTTGATCAAAGAGGTAAGTATGAAAGAAGTGCTTGAAAGAGAGAGAGCAAGAGGAGATCCAGAAAAGATTTTAGAGCCTGTGCCCTGACCACTTGAGGCACACCTGGTAATAATGGAGTGAGGAGCAAGATGGCACACAAAAAACCAGAGTCATGAGATTGTGTAGATTTGAAGGAGTTTACAGAAATGGGGGCCACCTTTTTGACCAACCTTGTGAAGATGTTTTCCTGATACTACTTCCTTTGGCGAGACAGCAGAGAGTCCAACTTTGGCAATCTTGGAAAAGGGCTAAAAATTTCAGGATTTACTGTGTGCCACTGCTTGAAAGTTCAGCTGTAAGGTTGGGATCAGAGGTAGGAAGCTATTGTTTGCTGAAACTGGGGAAAGAGACAGAGAGAGAAAATGTGGGCCAGCAGCGACTGGAAGTGGTGAGAAAACCCTTGACAAGTGGCACTTGAGTTGGGAAAAGGACAGGGAGAGGGTTGATACTCGAAGCCAGTGTCTTTCTTGGTATAAAGTAGCAAGCTGCTCAAGGATTATTCAGCTGTCCAGGCTTGTGTTTATGTTCAGTTTGCTTGCCTAGACCCAAAAACGATGAAACCAGCTTGAATGTACCTCATTGTCCAAGGAGATACAGAGAGGAAATGTCAGACAGTGGACTGGATTTTGGCTGAATCAGACTTGCTTGGGAATGCTTTAAAAATGTGGGGAGGACCAGACTTTGGGATTTTTACATTTTTTGGGGAGGGATATAGACATCATTAACAATATTTGCGAATATTTGTCCATTTCAAATGGCCTTTGAACTCAGATGGATGCTAGGCCTTTTCAGAAGGCATAAAAGAATCAACCACATTGCTTTAGATCTGGAGTCACACGTAGACTGGACCAGGGAAGGATGAAAGATTCCTTTCCTAAGGGAAATGGATGAACTAGATGGGCTTTTAAGACCTTCGATGGTAAATTCATGCCAATGTTACTGAGCCTAGCTTTATATTTTGGATTTATTAATTGAATGTAAATTCCGCAGCTGCCTTGTTGGGTTTGAACCCAAATGCACAAACCATTAATTTGGGCCTCGGGAGTACTACTCAGTGACACTACTGCTACAACAACATTATCCCATTTCGCATTCCTGCAATTGTCACTGAAATAACTCCATAGAGGCCGGTATCCCGTCACCAGGTCACCCTTTATTTACACGTGTACAGTACTTGATACTGGTCTGGCTTCCTTAGAACCAGCTCTGAATGAACGGAACTTCCTGTTTATATCTGTCAGCCAGGTTTCTCTTTTTGGGGCTGCTAACCTCGTCCGATCAGGGAACTCATTCTATGAAGTCCATGTGGCTGACCCCATTACCATCACTGCAGCGTATGGGTGCGGTAGTCCACCTATATGTATAATTCCCACCCTTGTCAGCCTGTTGTGGGGATGGTCAGTTTAAACCCTGTGAAGATTTTTTTTTTGCAGTTCTGCTGTCAAAGAATGTGATTTCAGCACCTCAGGGGAGTTGTGTACTTCTGGGGAATTCCAATCCCAAGTGGAAACAAACTAAAAAAGCTTGCTTGTTGCTGGAACATTTTCATGACCTGCTTTGAAGTTCAAAGAAAACTTATTTTAGTTTCAGCTGGGAAATGCACATCGGAAGTTAGATGTGCTTTGAATTGAATCTGTGATTCTGTCCTGAAATGTAAGTTGACAATTACATTGATCAGTAAATGTTGGAATGTGTTCCCAATGAGAGAGATTCTCTCATGTATTGGAATTTAGAATAAACAGGGTTTGCAAACTCTTAATTGTCATTTGCTGAAGAGATTTAAAACTCTCAGCATTTTAAATTTGGGGGGAAAAGGAATTACAACTTGCCCTGGAGAGAATATAAATAAAACCAACTGCTTCTGGAGTATTTTGATTGACAGCCTGTCTGGTGTACTTAGAAAAAAAAAACTTCTTATCAGTTCAGTAAGCTTCATTATCTGGAGATGAAATAATTTGTTCTGATAGCTGTTGTCGTTATGAATGCTTGATTGTATTTCAAGATTTTCAGAATCACTTATGTCAAGGGATGTGTGGCACAGTTAGGTCTAAGTGGTAATTAGAGTGTTCATCTTTATAGTTGCTGATTGACATTTGTTTATAGCGAATTGAACATTTTATACTGAGAGTTACTTTAATAATCTAATTGATTCATTCAGCACAGAAAAGGCTCTTTGGCCCATCGAGTCTGCACTGACATAACTAGTACTAAAAGTGCGCTAATCCCAATTTCCTGCCCTTGTTCCATATCGTTGAATGTTATGATATTTGAAGTACTCATCGAAATATCTTTTAAAGGTTGTAATGTTTACAGTCTCCACTACCTTCCCAGACAGTGCATTCCAGATTCCCGCCACCTGCTGAGCAAAAAAGTTTTTTTCCCCAGATCTCCTCTGAAGCTCCTGTCCCTTACCCTAAAACTATGCCCTCTCATGATTGACCCCTCAGTCAGGAGGAATAGCTGCTGTGTATTCACCCTGTCCATACCCCTCATAACCTTATACACCTCCAATTATGTCCCTCATCAGTCTACCCTGCTCTAAAGAAAACAATGCAAGCCTATCTAGTCTCTCCTTATAGCTCAATTTCTCTACCCCAGGCTACATCTTAGTGAACCAACTCTATATCTCCTCTTGTGCTAACACATCCTTCTTGTAGTGAAGTGACCAGAATTGCACACAGTACTCTAGTTGCAGCCTGATCACTGCTCTGTATATCTCCAAGATTACCTTCTTGCTGTTATACAGTATAGCACAACTGATGAAAGCAAACATCCCATACATCGTCTTAACTATCCTACTCACGGCTCCGCCAACTTCAGGGAATTGTGAATAATTACCCCAAGATCCCTCTGTTCCTCCAAGCTACCTTGAGTCCTGCCATGCATTAAATAATCCCTCATTTTGTTTCTTCTTTCCAAGTGCATCACCTTGCACTAATCAAGGTTAAATACCATCTGGCAAGGTCTGCCCATCTGACCAACCCACACTACCAATCTTGATGTCATAAGCAAATTTGCAGAACATTCCCCCCACCATGTTTTCATCTATATCAATTATGTATATAACAAACAATAAGGGTCCCGGTCCTGAACCTTGTGGTACGCGGCTGGACACTAGCCTCCTGTCACTCAAACAGCTGACTACCACTATCCTAAGCCAACTTATGATCCATTTCATCAAGTTTCCCTCAATTCCATGTGCCTTTAACCTACTCAATCAGTCTCCCGCGTGGGACATTGTCAAAAGCTTTGCTTAAAATCTGTGTAAACTGCATCAACTGAACTTCTCACATCCACACACTTGATCAAGTTCTGAAAAAATTCTAGCAAATTTGTCAGGCATGACGACCCTCTGACAAAGCCTTGCTGACTATCTTTAATTAACCTGTGCCTTTCCAAATGAGTAATAATTTGCTGCTTCAGAATTTTATCTAACAGATTCCTTACCACTGTCATGACACTCACAGGTCTGTAATTTTGTGGTTTATCTCTACTGCCTGTCCTAAAAAGTGAATCCGTATTTGCTGTCCTCCAGTCCTGTAGCAACACCCTCCTCCTCCCGGTCCAGAAAAGCATTAAAAATTTTCTTCAGAGACCCTGCAATTTCCTGCCTTACCTCCCATAGCCTGGGATGCTTTTTAAGTTTCCCCCATGATCTTCCCACCTCCTGTGTGGTGATTTAACTTAGAGGTTCTATTTTTAAGGTGTGAAGTGATTTTATTTTGGCAGGTAGAACACAGACACATTTCAAAATAGAGTACATTTCCAAAAGGAGCAGAGATTCCTGAGTTGAGTGTATCTGTGGATAAATCATTGAAGATGGCAGGACAGGTTGAGAAAGCAGCTAATAAAGCTTACAGCATCCTAGGCTTTATTGATAGAGGCATAGAATGTGAAAGTAACAAGGTTATGTTAAATTTGCATCGGAAATGTGAACTTGTTCATTTTGGAAGGGAGAACAAAAGAACAGAGTATTATTTAAATGGAGAAAAACGGCAGAAAACTGCAACACAAAGGGACCTGGGGGACTGGTGCATGAAACACTGAAAGCTAGTAGGTGAGTGAGCTGGTGATTGGAAAGACTAATGGAATGTTGGCCCTTATTTCAAGGGTTTTGGAGTATGTAAGTAGGGAAATCTTACAGTAACTGTATAAGGTGCTTGTGAGACCACTTTTGAAGTACTGTGAGCAGTTTTGGCACATTAATTTAAGGAAAGGTATCATTTCATTGGAGGCAGTTCAGAGAAGGTTCTCCAGGGGTGGTCCCTGGTTTGGATAGATTGTCTTTGGAACAAAAGCTAAACAGTTTGAGACTTTACTCACTGGAGTGTAGAAGAATGGGAGGTGGTCTCATTGAAACATACCTGATTCTTAAGGGTCTTGACAGAGTAAGTGTTAAGGGATGTTTTCCCTCATGGAAGAGTCTAGGACCAGGAGGCATAGACTAAGAATAAAGGGGTGCCAATTTAAGACCGAGATGAGGACAAATTTCTTCTCTGGAGATTTAAGAGTCTTTGGAAATTGTTGCCACAATGCTGTAGGGCAAAATCCTTGTGTATATTTAAAGCTGAGATGGATAGATTCTTAGATAACAAGGTGTAGAGCTGGATGAACACAGGCCAAGCAGCATCAGAGGAGCAGGAAAACTAATGTTTCAGGCCAAGACCCTTCTTCAGAAAATGATTCTTGATCAGTAGGGGAATCCAGGATTAAGGGGAAAACACCAGAAGTGGACGTGAGAAATGTCTAGTCATGGTCCTGTTAAGGGGCCAAAAGACCTATTCCTCTTATTTCTTATGATCTTATAGTTATTAACACTGATTTGCCCTCAACCCGAGTACTGTATGCAGTTCTGGGTGACAGTTTAGGAAAGATATGAAGGTATTGGAGAGAGAGCATGAAAGGTTCATGAAAATGATGCCCGAGATGAGAATTTTAGTAATGTAGATTGGGGCTGTTAGAACTGTATTTCTTGGGAAGAGGGATTAGAGAAGAAATTTAACACTGGTATTCAAATTTTGAGGTGTATACTAGAATAGATAGGGAAAACTGCTCTCATTCATGAAAGGATTAAGAAGAAGGCACAAATAGAAGGTAATTGGCAAACGAAGCAGTGGCGATTTGAGGGGAAAAAAAATGTCATTTTCATTCAGCAGGTGTTATCTGTAATGAAATTACCTTCTACATTTCAATCAAGGTATTTAAGTGTAATTTGGATTGTTATCTATAAAGGAAGATTGTGCACGGTTAGGAGGAGGAAGCAGAAGAGAGGCACTAGGTAAATTTCTCCATAGGACAGCTAGTGCAGACATTGCTAAATTGCTGCCTCTTGAGTGGCATCTATTCAAGTGTGTGTGTGTGTGTGTGTGTGTGAGTGTGTGAATTTGTGCTGTGACAAAGTAAAAAGCTTTGCTGCGGTTTGACAAGGTCCCGCACGCCAGGCTTGTCTTGAAGGTTGGGTCGCATGGGATCCAGGGAGAACTAGCCAACTGGACTCCAAGTTGGCTCGATGGGAGAAAGTGGAGGGTGATGGTTGAAGGTTGTCCCTCAGACTGGAGGTCTGTGACTAGTGGTGTGCCGCAGGGGTTGGTGCTGGGACCTTTGTTATTTATTATTTACGTAAATGATCTTGATGTGAATGTACAAGGCATAATTAGTAAATTTTCGGATAATACAAAATTAGGAGGTATCGTTGATCGTGAGGAAGGTTATCAAAAATTATAGAGGGATCTTGCTCAGATGGGGAAGTGGGCTGAGGATTAGCAAATGCAATTCACTACAGATAAGAGTGAGGTGTTGTACACTAAATGGTAAGGCCCTCGGGAGAGTTGTGGAACAGAGGGACCCAGGAGTACAAGTACATATTTCATTGTAAGCAGCGTCTAAAGTAGACAGGGTGGTGAAGAAGACATTTAGCATGCTGGCCTTCATTGATCGAGGCATTGAGTATAGGAGTTGGGGTGTTGTGTTACAGTTGTGTAAGTCGTTGGTGAGGCTGCACTTGGATATTGTGTAGAGGTCTGGTCACCCTGTTACAGAAAAGGAATAGTTAAATTGGAAAGAGTGCAAAGAAAATTTACGAGGATGTTGCCAGGACTAGTAGGCCTGAGTTATAGGGAGAGGTTGGCCAGGATAGACTTTATTTCTTGGAACGTAGGAGAATGAGGGGCGACTTTGAGGTGTATAAAATTATGAGGGGCATAGATAGGATGAATGTGTACAGGCTTTTTCCCAGGGATGGGGAATTTAAAACTAGAGGGCATAGGTTTATGGTGAGCGGGGAAAGATTTAAGAAGGACCTGAGGGGCAACTTCTTCACGCAGAGAGTGGTGCATGTATGAAACAGATTGCCAGAGAAAGTGGTTGAACCAGGTACAATAGCAACATTTAAAAAAACATTTGGATAGGTACATGGATTGGAAGGGTTTAGAGGAATGTGGACTAAATGCGGGCAATTGGAACTAGTGGGGTACCATGGTCAGCATTGACCACTTTGGGCCAAAGGGTCTGCCTCCATGCTGTATTGCTCTATGGCTGTCAGAACCAGTGCAGACAGAATGGGCTCAGTGGCCATTCTTTATAGAGCCACCTTCTTCTCTTACTGAAGGGGGAGAGGAGGTCCTCCTTTGATTAATGCTGCAATCCTTCTTTGATTAGTGCTGTGATAATGGAGAAGATTTTTTCTGAAAAATGTTTTGTGAAGTGTTTTCAAATGCATGAGTCAAAAGGAAGAAAATGTCATCAGTGTATCTGGTGTATAATACTGGTTGGAAGTCCTGTGCAGCAAAGAAATCTTGCTTGAACTTGTGCACGAAAATGTTGGCATGTTGAGGTGTAAATCTGGTCCCCATGGCTGTTCCATGTGTCTGGATAAAGAACTGGTTGTGGAAGGTGAAGATGTTGTGGTTGAGGATGAAGCAGATGAATTGTAGGATGGCATCTGGAAATTGGCAGTTGTTGGTATTGAGTACTGCAACCACCAAACCTAAACAGACCGTCGTTTGCAGCAAGCTACCCAGCCTTCAGGACATTGACCAAACACCACACAACTCTGCCATGGCAACCTCTGCAAGATATGTCAGATCATCGAGATGGATACTACCATCACATGTGGGAATATCACTGACCACTTACACAGCAGGTACTCATGTGACTCCGTCAATGTTATCAATCTCATATGCTGCAGGCAAGGATGCCCTGAAACATGGTATATTGGTGAGACCATGCAGAAGCTACGACAACCGAAGAATGGACACTGCGCAACAGCCGCCAGACAGGTATGTTCCCTGTCAGTCGGCCAACACTTCAGCAGTCGAGGACATTCGGCCTCCAATATTCACGTATCGGAGTCGTTGGTGAGGCTGCACTTGGAATATTGTGTCACCCCTTATAGAAAAGGCATAGTTAAATTGGAAAGAGTGCAAAGATGATTTACGAGGATGTTACCAGGACTAGTAGACCTGAATTAGAGGGAGAGGTTGGCTAGGTAAGGACGACTTTCCTTGGAACGTAGGCGGCCTTTGATATGCGCAACAATGCAGAATCGCTAAGCAGAAACTGATAGCCAAGTTCTGTACCCATGAAGACAGCCTCAACCATGATCTTGGGTTCATGTCGCGCTACATGTGACCCCACCACACTTCTGTATCTAAGATCATTGTTACTGTACTGTTTTGACACCATCACCTTGATAAATTGTTACAATCTATCTATCTTAATTAGTTTGTACAATTTTGCATTACTTATTACTTTGGTTCGACCTTTGGCATGCGATTCTTATAGCAAGCATGTTATGTCTCCAGCACCACCTTATTTTTAATTTTTTGTAATTGCGCCTCTGCCTTATTTAATCGGATCATAGGTTATCCCTTTACTTGTTATTCAGCTGTTGACACTTCACTCGCACCATCTGACACTTTTGATCACTTGCAGAGACTTATTATTCAATGCTCCACTCACACCATTTGTATGGTCTTTTGATTTCTCTGCCCTTGACGTCTCTGCTGATAAATTCTATGCCTGCGTGCTGCTCTGTCACTTCACCCAACGTAGGGACTACACTCCCAAAGCTTGATTTCAAATAAACCTGTTGGACTATAAACTCCTGGTGTCATGTATCTTTTGTTCTGGGAAAACCACTCTAGCCAATATGTTCCTTTCTCAGCTGCGGTCTTCAAAGCTCTGCCACATTCTTTGTAAATCTTCTTTGTACTGTCTCCAGAACAGTTATGTCTTGCCTGAGCAGAATGTGCATACTGCCCTGGTGTGATCTAACCAATGTTTTATGCAATTCTAGCATCCTTTTTTATAGTTCTATATTTCCTCCAATAAAGGAAAACGTTTCATTTACTTTATTTCCCACCTTTATTTACCTGTCTTGCCTTGTTTGAGGACCTGT
Organism: Rhincodon typus; assembly: GCF_021869965.1. Classification (NCBI taxonomy): domain Eukaryota; kingdom Metazoa; phylum Chordata; class Chondrichthyes; order Orectolobiformes; family Rhincodontidae; genus Rhincodon; species Rhincodon typus. The sequence continues at coordinate 45,295,685 of NC_063341.1, forward strand.
GGGCATGTACTCCAAGGTGCTCTATCTCTTCTCTCTGTCTCCCTACCCTTCTCAATATCCTCCCATTTATTCTATATTCTCCAGCTTTGTTTACTATTTCCAAATGCATTACCTCATATTCTCCTGATGGACCTCTGTGTGACATTCTCTCACCCACTCAACTAAACCAACTGATATCTTTGTGGAGTTGGCAGCTATCCTCTTCACCATCAACTGCATGGCCAATTTTTGTTTTGGCTGCATAATTCCTAATCATGCTTGCCACATTTAAGTCCAAACCATTAATAAGTAAAACTGACAGCAAAAGCCCCAACACTGAGTGCTGTGGAATGCAAAAACATCCATCAGCCATTTGTTTCCTGTTGCTGAGCGAGTTTTTGGATCCAACTTGCCACATACCCCTGTATCCCCAGAGCCATAATATTTCTGACTGGTCTGCCACTTGGGACTTTATCAACTGGCTTACTAAAATCCATGGATGATATCCATTACACTACCCTCGTTAATCACCTCCTTGTAATTTCCTCAAAATTCAGTTAAGTTAGTCTAACACAACCTTCCCTTAATAAGAACATGTTGACTATCCCTGACTAATCATGCCTTCTAAGTGACAGTTTATTCACGTTCAGAATTGATTCTAATAATTTCCCCATTGCTGAAATCGGACAGAATGGCCTATTATTATTTGTCTTATTGCTCACATCCTTTCCAAACAATGGTACAATGTTCGTAGGCATCCAGTTCTCCGGTACCTTGTCTGTATCTTGAGGATTAGAAAATGATCCATGGAACATCCTCAGCTGGTCATCTTTAATCCAGTCACACGCTGTTGGCACTGAATGTAAGTGCCCTATTGGGCGTTGCCATTGGGAGTAGTAGTAAATGGATTTTTTTTTTGGACTGAAGGAATGAGAGATGTATTTTAAATACATCTGACATCTAAAAGTATAGATTTCAGGAGTGAACATCCAAATAAAACTTGCACATGTATAAAAATAAGAATCTTGACACTGAAGGTTAAAATGATGAGGACGGTTTAAAACAAAAAATCTTGGAATAGTAACTTGGATAGGTAGAAACCAGACGAGATTTATGTAAAGAAAAGTGAGGCAGTACATTTTAGATAAAGTGAAGGGATGGTGATTTAGTTGGCAAAGCTAGGAAAACTTCATTGCTCACCTCTAAGCTAAAGTCATATTTCATAAATACTAGTGCCATTGTTAGCCTGAGTGTTTGAGACCTACACTATGCTGTGGTGAATTAAAAATAACATGATAACTTTTTTTTATTGTGATAATTGAGATTTCTTTCATTTTTCTTTCTAGTCTGTTTGTGCAATCTTTGAAAAGTCTGTGAAGACTCTTTTGGATGATTTTGCGCCCATGATTCCACAGCTTTCAGAAATGTTGGGTCAGATGTACAGTACTATTCCACAGGCATCCGCATTGGAATTAACGCGACAGGTACAATCCATGCATGTTATTTCAAATAAAGTTCTTTCATTGAACAAACTGAATGATCTTTACTTTCTTTTGTACTGTGATGGAAGGAAAATCTTTGTATTAAAATTGAGCTTTGATAAAATTTTACATTTACAGAAGTCCACTTCTGATGGGTTAGAGATTGTCAAATTTATTGCACCATTTTAAGTACTTGCTACTTAATTATTTCTTAATTTATATTTGGGTTAAAACCAACACCAAGTCACAGCTTCAATCCTTGATCCTTGCTGATTTATGTGATTTGCAGTGTAATAGCAGCAGGCACTTTGAGAATGGATTTTAACTTGAGCTAGGCAGAGGAAAAGTCTATCATGGTTTTGCATTCACTTAGTATTCACTGGCCTGCTTCAAATTGCAAAGATGCAGTTTTAAGTAAGTGCAGACTTGAACTCACCGGTAATGCTCTCATTATCTAAATTCACAATGAAGAAAGGTTACTTGGGAGAGGCGTTCAATTGCTGGTGCCCATGAAACTACACCCCAGCATATGCAGTATTTCCAGCAAAGGAAGGAGCAAAACTTGAAAGATGATTTGCTGGTGGAAGTAGTCTAATCAAGAAGCTGACTCGTCTTAATTGGGTGGGTTTACAAACTTATCTAGTTGATATAAATCTTACATTTGTAAGATGGTGCACTTTAGAAATAATTTGCATCACAAACCCAACTTAAAAGTTTCCAAAGAGCAAAAGTGATTTGCAAAAATATCATTGTTTGCTGGTGAACTTGGTGTTCCCATTAACTAGACTGTCCAAAAGTCATTTCTGTTTAGTAAAGGGTGGGAAAAGCTACCAAGCGTCACATCCAAACAAGTAAATCAGTTAAACGTTATTCTCAACCTCCTTTTAATAATTCCTTTCTCCCCTATCGAAGTCTGTGGATCTATAAATTACATTTGTACATGTACAGAAACATATTGAGCAAGTTGCATCTTTTTCAATGTGCTAAGTGCTCTGTGGCGGAGATTGGTTTTGAAACTCCACCCATGCATGAATGTGTTTAAAGGTAACCGAGCACGAGAAGGACTTAGGAGTCTTAATGAATAAATTGTAAAATTTTACAGGTGGATTGTGATCATTAGGAAGACCATTAGACATAGACGATTAGGTTGTATTTCCCGAACATTACAATGTAATAATACTGCAATTAGACTTTGAACACTTAAGAGTAAGTATAATGTTTTAATACTTAACAGCACCATTCCAAAGACTGTTGCCTCTAGTTTTCCTCCCCTCAAATGGAGCATTTTATTCATTCATGGGATTTGGATGCTACTAATTGTTCATCCTTATTAGTTCCCCTTGAGAAGGTGTTGATGAGCTGTCTTCTTGAACAGCTGCAGCCCATGTGCTGTAGGTAATTCACAATGCCATTCAGGAGGATATTCCAGGATTTTGAGCCAGCAACATTGAAGGATAGAAATACATTTCCAAATCAGGATGGTGAGTTGTTAGGAGGGGAGCTTGTTAGTGGTGGACTCTTTGAAGGTGGACTGAGGACACACTTTGTTAGATCGTGCCAAATACAAATCATTTGAGTTGCTGTCAGTACACAGTAACTGTTCAGATGGGATGTATTCAATGATTTTGTATTTGTATTCCTATACCATAGGTGTTATATATGCCGATGTGTTCCACAGAAGCAGAATTTATGTGACTTATGAGATGGGAGGTATAACTGTGTTGATGTACTTTGCTATACAAAACCAGCTTTTTATTTGTTTCAGTACTTTATGGAAAATGCTCTCAAAATTTGAAAATGTCACAAGCCTACTTGTGTTAGTTTTCCCTTTGGAATATAATGCAGGCTAGTAAAATTGTAAATTCTTATGCTAACCCCACACCTCAAGCACCACTTGGGTAGTGCACGTGTCTGGAAAATGGAGAATCTCGGTTGCTATCACTTTCTGCTAATTCCAGAATGTGCAATAATTTTAATTGCTCCTGGTTGATATGCACAAAGTTACTTCTCCACAGTGGTGACTGCAATGTTCTTTTGTTTTGGGATTGATGATTGTTCTTGTGTTTTTCTTTATCATCATTTTTCATATTTTTAAAATGTTAATCTGTCTAAAGTTGTTTGGATTCTTGTGTTTTTCAGCTGGTACATATATTTGCCAATGATCCAACGCACTTTGTCCCTGTAAAGGCTCTGTTCCTCCTTGTTACATCTGTGACCCTCTCTATTTTCCAACAAGGTAAGTGATCATTCTTTTAAATATGAATCATTTGGAAATTCTAATGGATACTAGATTTATTTTATGATTGAGTGTGAACTATAGTGATCCAAGTTACTGGTTTTCCAGTACCTATGATGCTCAGTGGGGCTTTGATTCTGGCAGTAATGGGGAACTGCAAAGAAAGAACAAACTTAATATCTAATTTGTAATGAAAGAGTGACTTTTTGTAATCTACATTCAATATGTAAATGAATGGCTGCTGGAAAATCACCTGTGTTAGTCATGCTGTATGACTGTAATTTGTGCCTTACATTTGTAGTTTTCGCTAATAGGCGAGAAGCTGACTTATGCACTCAGCAGTTTCTGTGTGTAAACTAATAATTTATGTATCCACTTGCATACATAAGTTGAAGATGTGAACAAACAAGCAACTTCCTTTTAGGATGATTTAAGGGTCAGAGAAAGTGTAGCACTATTCTCACCCCTCACCTGTTTTGTGTTAATGAAGCAAGTTGCCAATGTGTGGAAAAATTAAGTTTATTCATCTTAAAATAAATTCAAGTGGAATGAGATGAACCTACGAAGGTTCAGTTGAAAGTTTTTAGTTGAAAGAATTTTTGGTTGTAGGGGTGTGGAAATGAAAACATGGGAACTAAATGGTCTGGAAAGGGAACAGATAAACGGTTATTAATGTAAGGAAAACAATGAGTTAACTAATTAAATAAATCAACAATTTCATCTAAATGCCTTGGTTTTCCAAAGTGAAGTGATCAGGTTTCTGTGCAAATTTGTGTGCATAATTTCACATAAAATATTCCATGAGCGAGTACATAACTTCCACTAATGAGTCTTTTAGTATGGGTCCATCTGTTCCTCAGATAAGCTCACTTAAGCCAGATCTCAAGTATTTCTCCACAGTATTTATTAACTGTACCCCTGTGTATACATAGGTGCACATATGGAAACAGTCATCTCTGCCTGAAGCTGCTGTAACTCCAGTTTACCTATTAGATGACTACTGAGGTCACTGTTAAATCAATCAGCATGCCCCAGAGACTCATCTGATAGTGGTAAAGGGGAGCAAGCATTTTTAGACTGTGCTCAGAAGAATTTCCTATAGCTGTCCAGTCCAGCAAGAAAGGAGGCGCTGCTAGACTTTGTTCTTGGGAACAAGGTGGGCTAAGTAAATCAGTATAATTGGGGAGCATTTAAGGTCAGTGATCTTGGTATCTTAATGTTTGGGAAAATGGTGGAAATCACCAATGACCAAACTAGAGCAAAAACAATCAACTGGCAGAGAGCAGACTTGAATGGGGCAAGTAGTGATCTCGGCCAGATAAAATGGAAACAGAGGTTGGCAGGAAAAAAGTAGCTGGACAATGGGCTACCTTCAAAGAGGAGATACATCAGGCACATTGAAGGCATATTCCATCAAAAATGAAAGATAGGGCAAACGAATCCAGAGCTCCCTGGATGACACAGGTGTTAGAAATCAATAGAAAAGGTGTGTTTATGAGCAGTGCATGTAGAAAATTCGATTAATACAGCTGACTACACATGAAGCTGAAAATAAAATGAGAGAACCAATGGAGATTATGAGGAAAAGACTGGTATTTAACCTATAGGAAAATTCCAAAATCTTCTATTAGTTCATGTATAGTAAAAAGCGTATTAAAATGCAGACGAAGGGTTTTGGCCCAAAACATCGGATTTCCTGCTCCTCTGATGTTGTCTGACCTGCTGAGTTTATCCAGTTCCCACATTTATTGATGTTGGCTTCCAGCATCTGTTGTTCTTCCTGTCTCCTATTAAAATGAGGAGTAAATGAAGGCAGGAGGTAGATGCTGATGAGGCCTTGATGACAGATGATGAAACTCTGTCACTAGAAGGTTTTAAATTGATCAGGAGGTGGTATTGGATAAGCTATTGTAACTTCACAGAAATTTTTTTAGGCCCAGGACTGGATGAGATGCATTCAAGGGTATTGACAAAATGTTAGAGTGGAAATTGTAGCGGCATTGACAATCTTTCAACCTTCTCTGTACTCTGGAGTAATGCCAACGGACTGGAGAATTGTAAACATTATATAAAAGAGTTTGTAAAGATAAGCCCAACAATTGTTTTGTTTTGATTTGATTTATTGTAGTCACATGTACCCAAGTACAGTGAAAAGTTTTGTTTGCAAGCAGTACAGGCAAATTATAGCAAGCAAGGGCATACAGATCATTGGATGCTTAGACAGAGAGAGACATACAGGTTACACTACACAGGACGTGCATGAAGCAAGCTCAACATTAACAAGATCAATGTTATTTGAAGTTAGAGAGTTCATTCATTAGTCTAATAACAAGAGGGAAGAAACTGTTCTTGAACCTGCTGATGCCCGTTTTCAAGCTTCTGCATCTTCTGCCTGATGGAAGAGGTTGTACGAGAGCATTACCAGGGTGGGGGAGGTCTTTGTTTGCAGCCTTTCTGCGGCAACAAGAAGTGTAAATGGAGTCCGTGGATGGAAGGTTGACTTGCGTAATGGCCTGGGCTGTGCGCACAACATTTTGTAGTTTCTTATGGTCCTGTGCAGAGCAATTGCTGTCCTAGGCCATTATGCACCCAGATAGTATGCTTTCTGTGCTGCATCTGTAAAAGTTGGTGAGGGTCCTTACGGACATGCTGACTTTCCTAAGCTGCTTGTTGTGCCGTCTTGACTGTCGCATCTACATGAAAAGTCCAGGACACGTGGTTGGTTATCGTCACTCCTAGGAACTTGACACTCTCAACCCTCTCCACTTCCACTCCATTGATATAGATGGGACATGTTCTCCTTCTTTCTTTCTGATTTCAATGATCAGTTCTTTAGTTTTGCCGACATTGAAACAGAGGTTGTTATCTTTTTGAGAAGATTTGTAGCTTGGGTTGAACCACTGAAAACAGAACCGGAAGTGATGCCATCTACCCCAACAGACCAAGGTATACAAATAGCAAGCGGGACACAACACCAATGCTTCACCAGAGGCGCACTGACGATGTGACCTAGCAGGGCGACAAAATGTCTGCAAACAAACACACCGGCTCAGCAAGCAAGTCTACCACCTCAGAGGATGTTATCATTGCACCATGACTCTAAGCCCTCTATCTTCTCTCTGCATTCTGACTTATCATTGTTTGATATCTGTCCTACCACAGTGGTGTCATCAGCAAACTTGTAGATGGCGTTCGTTCACAGTTTGGCAACACGGTCATGGATGTAGAGAGAGTACAGCGGGGGGCTGAGAACGCATTCTTGGGGGCTCCAGTGTTGAGGTTTATCATGGAGGAAGTGCAGTTGTCTATCTTCACTGCGGTCTGTGGGTCAAGCAGCTGAGGATCCAGTTGCAGAGGGCGGAGCTGAGACCTCGATCTTGGAGTTTTGAGATCAGTGTGGAGGGGATTGTGGTGTGGAAGGCAAAGCTGTAGTGGATGAGTAGGTGTCTAACGTAGGTGTCCTGGTTGACCAGATGTTCCAGGGCGATTGCAGGGCTAGGGAAATGGCATCTGCTGTGGGCCTGTTACGTCAGTAAGCAAATTGCAGGGGATCGAGGCAGGCTGGGAGACTAGAGTTGATGTGGGTCATGGCCAGCCTTTCGAAGCACTTCGTGATTATGGAGGTCAGATGATGGGCGGTTATCATTAATGCACATAATTACAGAGTAGTCAGCTTAATTAAAGGTAGGGAAACTTATTGAACAATTATTTGGCATAAGATTAATAGTTGCACTGCAAAATGAGTTAATTCCAGAGAGCTGTCATGGATTTGTTGAAGGAAAATTTTTGTTGAACTAACTTGCTGGAGGTTTTTGAAGAGGTAGAAGTGGGAGTTGTTGACAGAAATGCTGTTGATATGGTGTACATGGACTTTATGAAGGTGTTTGATATAGTGCCACACAATGACTTGACAAAGTTGCAACTTGTGGAATAAATGGACAGTAGCAATATGGGTAGAAAATTGGCTGAGGAGCAAGAAACAAAGAGTAATTGATAATGCTTATTTTTCAGGCTGTGGAAGGTTTGTAGTGGTGTTCCCCAGGAGTCAATATTCGCTCACTTAGTACTCCCTTGTTTTTTCTTATATATACAAATGGTCTAGATCATAGTGTGCAGGGGACAATTTCAAAGTTTGTGGATGACAGAAAACCTGGAAGCATTGTAACTGTAAGGTAGACTGTGTAGAATTTCAAAACAACATTGGCAATATGCTGGAAGGGCCAGATGGACAGCAGATGAAGTTCAATGCAGAGAAGTGTGAGATAATGCATTTCAGTGCAAAGAACATGACGAGAGTGTATAAAATAAATGGTACAATTTTAAAAGGTGTGCAGGAGCAGAGGCACCTGGGCAATTACATGCATAATTCATTAAAGATGGCAGGACAGGTAAGGAGCGACGTTAATAAAGGGCACAGCATTGTAGGCTTTGGTAATAGTGGCATAGAGTACAAGGGCAGAGAGGTTTTGCTGAACTTGCAGAAGACATTTGCCAGCCTTTGGTTGGAGTATTGTATACAGTCTGGATGCCACACTATTGGAAGAAAGTGTTTACATTGAATAGAGTGCAGAAGACTTTTGAGAATGGTTCCAGGGATGAGAAACTTGGCTCATGAGCGATTGGAAGTGGGATTCTTTCTCAACTGGAGAAGGCTAAGAGAGGACTTGATACAAGTTTTCAAAATCGTGAGAGGATAAGGAGTCACTGTTTTAATTCATAAGAGGACTGAGAATTAGAGCACAGAATGAAAATATTTTGCAAAAGAAGTAAATGCAAGTGAGAAAGCTTTCTTGCACAGCATGTAGTTAAGGTCTGGAATTGTGGTGTAAGCAAGTTCAAATGAGACATTGTTTATATTTAAATAATCTGATGCCCTTTTCAATGTGCAGGGTTACAGGGAAGAAGCGAGGAGATTGAGTATTTTGGCTTAGTGACAGTCAGTGTAGATGTGGTAGGCTGAAGTGGCCTCCTCTGCACCCAAAACAATGCTGCGATCTATATATATCATTCCACAGTCAGCTTCTTAGTAAAGATTTTTAATACTTAAAAGCTTTAGAGGATGGGAACTTTGACGTCTTCAGCCCTTATTTTTGTAGGGCCCCGTAAAGACGTAGGAATAGTGGATGCTTGCTATGTGCATTCAATCGATCTAAGAGCCCGTTGATTTTGTGGACAGTTCCAGCTTCCCAATTTGTGTTGGACCTAACTTAGAGCAGAATTTTCCTATCTCCTGAAGCTGACAGAGGTGGTGAAAATGGGAAATAATTGGGTGAGTTTGCCCTAGAAAGAAACTCAACCCTTTCTTGCTACCCCTGCAGTTAAATGCCATGTGAGAAGGTTCATGCATGACTTTCTCAACTTGCCATGAATTAAAGCCCCTGGATAGCCATTAATTGACCTTCTTTAACAACCTCAACATGCCATCTCTCCAATCACCTGCCCTCCCATCAGATGCACGATGCAGCTAATTTCACAGCAGGGTGACCTGCCAGTTGAGTTTGTAGGGGGAGGGACTTCAATTCTCTCCAGTTGCTGTTAACAGGATACAATTGGAGGTATGGATGGCAAGTAAGGGGAGGTCTTAGAAAGCCAATTCCTCTATCTCTATGAATCTTGTCCTGCAAGTAGTAGTAGTCGTATGGGGGAGGCGATGGCCTAGTGGTATTATCGCTAGACTATTAATCCAGAGACCCAGATAATGCTCTGAGGACTCAGGTTCAAATCCCGCCACGGCAGATGGTGGAATTTGGATTCAATAAAAATATCTGGAATTAAGAATCTAATGATGACTGTGAATCCATTGTCGATTGTCAGAAAAACCCATCTGGTTCACAAATGTCCTTTAGGGAAGGAAACTGCCATCCTTACCTGGTCTGGCCTACATGTGACTCCAGATCCACAGCAATGTGGTTGACTCTTAACTGCCCTCTGGGCAATTAGGGATGGGCAATAAAGGCTGCCTAGCCAGTGACATCCTCATCCCATGAATGAATAAAGAAAAAAAAAGTTTTACTTTCTTGCCGGACAAATTTGTAGGAGTTATTTGAAGAAGTAACAGGAAGGATACATGAAGGGGACCAGAAGATGTTATAGATTTGGATTTCCAAAACGCGTTTAATAAGCTACTGCATGTAATCTTACTTTGTAAGATAAGATCCCATTCATTAGTTGTAGTATATTAACATGGATAGAGGATTAGCTAATGAATTGAAGACAGCGAAGGCAGTGCTGGGGACACAGCTATTTACAATATATATTCATGACTTGATTACAGAAGTAAATGTACTATCACCAAGTTTATAGATGGTGCAAAACTAGGTGTGAATGCAAGTGGTGAGGATAACACAGTCTGCAGAGCAATAGGTTGTGACTTGGAAAAAGTCTAGAGATGGTAGGTAGTGTGGGAAAATGAGGATGTACACTTTGGTATGAAGAATAGAGGAGCTGAGTATTATTTAAATGGAGAGAACGCAAAAGCTGCAGCACTGATTTTATTGTTTGTGCATGAATCATAAAATGCGAACAACTAAGTTCAGGTAATAGGGAGCGGAAATGGATTGTTGGCCTTTTATTTCAAAGAAAATGGAGTCTAAAAATAGCAAAGTCTTGCTAAAATTATGTGAGGCAGTTGTCAGATCCCACCTAGAATACTGCAACCAGTTTTGGTTCCGCTATCTCAAAAGATGTACTGGCATTGGAGGCAGTCCATTAATAGTTCACAAGATCGATTCTGGGCATGAGGGATTTTCTTTTGAGGAGAGGTTGAGATGTTTGGCTTGTACTGCACTGGAGTTTAAAAGAATGAGAGGTGGGGTAATTGAAATATGGCTGTGGACTTCTCAGCTCAAACTTAGCTTGGAAAATGTAGTACAGCCTACCTGTTAGTTTTCTTTGAGGATATTATAGATATTGTGTTCTGCTGCAAGGTGGGCAAATATTCAGCTCCCATTTGTATTCCAAATGGTAAATGATAAAACTAGTATTTTCTTTCCTTGAGGTGGACATATATGGTCCAGACCTGAAACGTCAGCTTTCCTGCTCCTCTGATGCCTGGCCTGCTGTGTTCATCCAGCTCCACGCCTTGCTATCTCAGACTCCAGCATCGGCAGTTCCTACTATCTCATTGACATATATCTGTTTTATTGTCTTGACTTGGTGAGCTTCTGCTGTCTCTCTTCCTAAACCAAACTGCTGATTCTGTGTCCTCCATGAATAATACATATTTCTAATGGAGTTTATAACTATCCTTCATGGCATTCCCATGGAATGCCCTTGTTTAGCAACTGCTTTTAGCTTCTTTCATCTGGGAATTTCACAAATAATTCAATTCTTTTATTGAGATGATAGATATTACCAGGAGTTGAAGAGAGATGCCATCTACTGTTTAAGATTTTTCATGTCCACCTGTGACCTTGTGAGATAAATATGGATTACCCTTTAGCTCCTACTTGTTTGCCATTTTCTCAACTAAGTGTTTCAATTTATCTACATTTAGCACTTTTACTTGCAGCCTAAAATTAATACACTTAAAATTAAATGCACCTCTAAAACACATGAACAAAAACAAAGTTGCTGGAAAAGCTCAGCAGGTCTGGCAGCATCTGTGAGGGAGAAAACAGAGTTAATGTTTCAGGTCCGGTGACCCTTCCTCAGAACACTTCCTCTAAAACACATGATGTTGGACTCAATGGGATAGTATGCTAAAAGTCCAAGCCTCGCTATTCCTGAAATTATCACCTATATCAGAGAATTTATAAAAGTACCAAAATTTCCCTGTTTACCTGTCTTTTAGATCCGTTGACAAAACAAACCAGGATTCTGTACTTAGTGAGAATTACTGTTTATCACAAGCTACAGATTATAAGGTTCTAGCTGCAGGTAAACAATATGGCCCATTGATATGTAAGTTTACTAGTTAAATCTTTCTCTACACATAACATGCACATCTATGTGCACAAAGTTAAAAAGAAAATATGGATTTTATGGGTGGAGGGAAAGACAAAGGCTGTTCGATGGTCCCTGTTCACAGGATTTGCTGACATAGTCCTTTTGGCATGTTAGGATGTGTTGCTCGTTGATATTCCTTCCCCAGGTATTTTCACTTGCTTGCAAGAGGCACAGGACAACTGGTTCACACTTAAGTCTCTGACTTATCACTTAAAAGCCACAGCTTACAGCAACTGATAAAGGGAGATAAACTGGTTTTCTTCAAGTTTGAGGTGACTTCTGACCCAGCATTCACACCCACAGACTATTCAGCTATCTGTGAACCAATCACATTGCTGTTGGAAGGCAGAAGGCCTTTGTCATCGACAACTAGTCACCACACCAACTAATTGCATGTTGCTGGCCGAATCTCCCTTTGTATGTACCTGCTGGCTCAGCTTGTCTGTAGTAACCTCCCCAACTGCTTGAACATTCAGCAGTGTAAACAGCGCTTGCAGTGTGTGTCAGGGAACTTGCTTTTAAAGTGCAGTAATTCTTTCACAATCCTTGGATTTTTGAACAGTCCTCTTCCCATTTGAATCAACAATCAAAAATACAGAAAAAATAAGAAAACAGTCTTTACAATGAAGCATGGGAATTGGATATTTACAGCATTGATGTCACAGACAGTTAGCACTTGATGTTTTGGTCGTCTTTTCACTGAAACATTGAAAGACTGCTTACTTTCAATAGCTTTCGATAAAATTGCTGTTTGTTTTTATTTTTTAGTTGTGTTACCAGAATTTGGGGGTATTTGCTTTCTTTTAAAAAAGAAAAGAAAAAGAAAAATCAGCACGTCAAACACAACATTCCTTGGATATTCTGATGAGAATTTCAGATGAGCGCATTCTATTCAAAACAAAATAAAATCAAAAGTTGTTCCCAGAGGTTATGCATGTATTTATTGCCCACAGAAATAGGGAAATGAGGTTTTGGTTCTAAGATGATCTGCAGTTGGACTGATGGATCAATGAATCTTTGCTCACAAACATCTATATTTGATAGGATCTTTCTGGCTTTAATTGTTCTACCCAACCCAGAAGTCATAAATATCAATCCCAATTCTGTGTGACTGATTCATTTGCAGAAAAATTATGACTGACAAATTCTATAAACGTGTGATATGCTCACAGTTGAGATTTGATTGTTATGAGATTTAAATGTTGATTACTTCCATGATATACTGAATGGATTTATAAATGATGGGAGATAATGCAACGGAAACAGAAGATCTTGAAAACTAAGGTACATAAGGCAACATCTATTGAAAGAATACAAGATATTGCTTCTTTAAAAGCCCCGTATACAGCTTTTAATGGCGATCAGTTGTTGCTCAGCTGAAAGCTCAATGTTCTTTGTGCCTGGGAATTAAGTCACATTTATTGAATGCATAGATAGGGTTAACAGTCAGAATCTTTTTCCTCGAGTTGAAATGCTTAAAACTGGAGGTGGGGGGGACATGCATTTAAGGTGAGAGGGTGAAAATTCAAAGGAGATGTGTGGCATGCTTTTTTTTAGACAGAGTGGTGGGAGTGTGGAACGCACTGCTAGGGCTGGTGGTGGAGACAGATATGATAGGGATGTTTAAGAGACTTTTAGATAAGCACGTGCATATGCAAGGAATGGAGGGATATGGACTAAGGGCAGCGATCAGTTTAATTTGGCATCATGTTTGGCACAAATTCATGGGCTGAAGGCCCCATTCCTGTGCTGTACAGTTCTATGTTCTACGTTCTAACTGGCATGAATGTAGATATAAAATGGATATTTATGTTTCAAATTAAAAAGTGCACATCTGTAAAAATGAGAAACATGGAACCATTTAATTTAGAAGTTAACATTAAGCTATTTTATAACCAAAGTATGCACCTATTCCAATGGGCTTTTTACCCAACATCTCAATGGAAAATATTGGATTTGTTTGGAGTTTGTTCACTCAAATAAGTCCGGTACATTGGAGTAATATGGATTCTTGTGCACTGAATAATTCAGGTTGTATCAGTGGTTATTTTAAGTCTTTTATCATAAGCTAATTTATTCATTGTTCCCTGCCTTTGCCTCTAGGCTTGCATCTGAGTGGCAGCTTAGCACGGAAGGAAAGGTGGCAACTTGTGGCTGTTGGACACAGTGAAGCAGCAATGTGAATGGTTGGGCACATAAGACTGAAGGGCATGGTGCTGCATCAGCAGTGGTACATGTACCAGCACTTTATACGATTGATTTGATTTATTGTCACGTGTACCCAAGTACAGTGAAAAGCTTTGTTTGAAGGCAGTACAGGCAGGTCATAGTAAGGACATACAGATCATAGGGTGAAGCAAAGAACTTGGACAGAGTTGGGCATACAGGTTACACTTCACAGGACATGTGCGAGGCAAGAACAACGTGAACGAGATTAACATTATTTGAAGTTAGAGAATCCATTCGTCAGTCTAATAGCGATAGGGAAGAAGCTGTTCTTAAACCTGCTGATGCGTGTGTTCAAGCTTCTGTATCTTCTGCCTGATGGAAGACGTTGTAGGAGACATTACCCGAGTGGGAGGGGTTTTGATGATGTTGGTAACCTTTCCATGGCAATTCAAGGTGTAAATGGAGTCCATGGATGGGCAGTTGGCTTCCATGATGGCCTGGACTGTGTACACAACCTTCTGTAGTTTCTAACAGTCCTGGACAGAGCAGTTGCCGTACCGGGCCGTTATGCAAAAGTTGGTGAGGTTCCTTATAGACGTGCCAAATTCCTTGAGCCACCTGAGGAAAAAGAGGCATTGTTATGCCTTCCTGACCATCGTATCTACATGTGAAGTCCAGCACAGGTTGTCAGTTATCATCACTCCTAAGAACTTGACACTCTTGACCCACTCCACTTCTGCTCTGTTGATGTAAATGGGGGCTTGTTCTCCTTTCTTTCTGAAATCGATGATCAGTTCTTTAGCTTCGCCAACATTGAGACAGAGGTTGGTATCATTGCATATCACAAAGCCCTCTATCTCCTTTCTCTATTCTGACTGGTCGTTGTTTGATATCTGTCCTACCACGTTGGTGTTGTCAGCAAATTTGTAGATGGTGTTCGTTCATAATTTTGCTACACAGTCGATTTAGAGGGAGTACAGTAGAGGGCTGAGAACGCATCCTTGGGGGCTCCAGTGTTGAGTGTTATCATGGATGAGGTGCAGTTGTCTATCTTCACTAATTGAGGTTTATGGATCAGAAAGCTGAAGATCCAGTTGCAGAGGGCGGAGCTGAGACCTAGATCTTGGAGTTTTGAAATCAGTCTGGAGGGGATTGTGGTGTTGAAGGCAGAACTGTAGTGAATGAGTAGGAGTCTAACGTAGGTGTGCTTGTTATCCAGATGTTCCAGGGAAAGTGCAGGGCGAGGGAAATGGCATCTGCTGTGGGCCTGTTACGTCAGTAAGCAAATTGCAGGGGATCAAGGCAGGCTGGGAGACTAGAGTTGATGTGGGTCATGGCTGGCCTCTTGAAGCACTTCGTGATTATGGAGGTCAAAGCCACTGGGCAGTAGTCAATTAAGGCACGTTGCATGTGATTTTGTAGGTACTAGGATGATGTTGGTCTTGTTGAAGCAGGTGGGGACTGCGACTTGTAGGAGGAGGGAAGAGGTTGAAGATGTTAGTGAATACCTCTGCCAGCTGGTCCGCACAGGATCTAAGTGCATGGTCGGGTTGACTCCCAGGAAGACCGATCTGATGTCTGCAGCAGTGACAGAGGGAGTACATTTGCCTGGGGCAGTTGATGACATGCCACTGGCATTCTGCTTGAACTGAACATACAGTAAATAGCTTGCATGTGGATGAAGTGTTTGGCAATGTGTGAATGGGAAGGGGGAAGCATGGTTAGCAGGGTAAAGTTGATTCCTGTCAGTCAGTGGGTACCTGGCAGCTGCAATCATTGTTAAGGCCGTGTTGGCTCTTTTGGTTTGACCTTTAAATGATAGCAAATGAGTTGTGTATGTGAAGAAGTATTGCTAGGCTAGAAAGTGATCGAGCAGTGGTACATGCCTCCAAGCTCCTGTGATGTTGGTGGCAAGGAATTGGCCTCTCAAGCCACACAGCAGTGCAGAATCACTTGCTATGTTGATTGCAGCCTTGGCCAAGTACAGGACAGACCTCTTTGAACCAGGAGCTTCATGAGGAAAGATGTCAGGAGTAAAACATTCCTTTCTTTGCATAGTATGTTTTTTACTTGCTGTTCTTGGATCTCGTGAAAACAAAAGGACCATGGCACAAGTCAACCCTGCCACTCCTCTTGTGCTCCAGCTTCAGAGGAGCTCCATCAAAGCTCCAAAAGCAATGGCAACAGCTACCAGCAAAAAAGAGACCTTGTGCAAAACAGGGCCCACAGGACTACTGGAGCCATTGTCTCATGTCTATACCAGCTGCTGAATAAGGGCCTGTGACCACATGGATTGGTGAGCAATCCTATCCTGGTAGCCCCAAGGTAATGGGTAATTTCTATGACAGCAGTTTTTTCAGGGAGCTAATTTAGGGACATTTCACAAGTGGCAACTCATAAATGCATCTGTAAGGTCTCTGATGCTTCCTTCCACAGTCCATCAACTTCTCCCTTTCGCCCTTGATGCAGGAGTCAGATAGTTACGGCATTAGGATTTGCTGCCATCACTAGTTTCCTGCAGGTTCAGGATGCAATACGTTGCGCACTCAAACAGTCGGCGCATCCTAATATGACCAGAAAGTTTTTTTGTTAATGGGAAAGGTTTCCAATCCTTTACTATACAAATCCATTGTGGTCAGAGCCAGAAAATGCAGGTCTGTGCAAAATATCCAAGGAGCTGCCATGACCCTTACAACTTGGACCACACTCAAGTGGCTTGGGGCATACAAGGATGGTTGCTGGGTGATGAGGCATACCCCCACCATACCTGCTAATTAATCTCTAAGAAATCCTCAAACTGTCACCAAGAAGAGAGATACTGCCGTGATAGGCCTCCTAAAAATGAGGTTCTGATACGTGGACAGATTTGGCGACATGATGCAGTGTACCCCAGACAGGGCATCCCACATTATTGTGGTGTGCTGTACCTTACGCACTCTCAGCCACCAAAATGGCTTGTCAGAGGAAGAGATGCATGATCAAGAAGAAACTTCAAGTGGAAGGTGAGGTTGAGAATTCTGAAATGATGTTTCAGATAACTGTCAGAGATGAAGAATACAAGAAAATGGCCTGCTGAGCCAGAGACAACATTTGATTCTTTGTTTCCAGGATGACAACTGCTTAGAGACATATTTTCTAATGATATTATACTTTCATTTACACTGTTGTCAGCTGTCTGCTGAGTCCAACACTCAAGGATTTAATCAGATTTTTATTAACTTTTATCTGTGCAGTGAAATAGTGATATTTCCATGCTATTCTGACTTCCTCACCTATGTAAAAACTAAAGTGTGTGCAGTACTTGCACTGGACTAATGTTAGCATTAAATCATTGATATGTTGAGGTCTTATGTGACCTTGTGCTCCTGCATGGTTGCTTTAAAGTGGTCCTTGCATCAATGACATTCGGGTTACATTCAACAGACCGCTTCTTGGTGAATGCTATCAAGTTGTACCAAACCCTGAAATTACTGTTTATGCATCTTACCCCTTCAGTATCCCTGGAGTGCTGCACAATAGCAAGGTCTCAGCATCCCCTGTGATGGCTCTTCCACTAATGTGAGCTACAGTGTTTTTGGCTCTTCCCTCTGGCTCTTCATTTGAGATTTTGACATGTGATATGGCTATTGCTGATACCACGCCCTTAAATTTGAGAGTCCCAGACAAAGGACAGACCTTGCCCTCTTAGAACATGTAGATTTTGCTATTGCTCCCATTAGATGCGAGTCAGTGGTCCTCCAATTGGACATTCCATGCCCTGGTTCCTCACCTAT
This sequence comes from Rhincodon typus, assembly GCF_021869965.1. NCBI lineage: Eukaryota > Metazoa > Chordata > Chondrichthyes > Orectolobiformes > Rhincodontidae > Rhincodon > Rhincodon typus. The sequence goes on from NC_063341.1 coordinate 45,313,270, forward strand.
TCCTTATTGCTAATATCACTGCCCTCAAGAGTAATTGGGAGTGCTTTGACTCCAGTCCCTAACTTTTATAGGTGCACATTTCCTTGATTAATGAACCAATCTCTAATCACCCAATTTGCCAATTCGGAAAGAAGTACCAAGGTATAGCAACTGAAAAGTAGCACATCCTTTTGGAGGAAGATGCTCTAAATCTTTCAAAGGTTGTGGTTTCTCTTCCCTCCCACTATGTCTGGATGCAGTTCTTTGTGGGTGTCTCCTGGCACCACTCTGTCTCCTCAAGAAGAAGGGACGCCAGGAGTGATGTTGATGCGCTTTGTCTCCCTCATGCCTTGCTGTTGATTTACGGGCATCATGGCTAAAGTGATTGAGTGTAGGTCTAAATGCATATGGCCACCTGAGTGTTTTGCTGGACCTCAGTCTCCAAGGTGGCTATCGTTCTTCCCATAGGGGCAGCAAAACATTTGCATGCCAGAATCAGCAGTGAAAACATAATTGGCTCTGCCATCTTTTGCTCCTGTTTCAAGGGTCGCTGGTACAACTGCCGAAGGTTCATATGCCTCTCTTTAGGTTAAGCACGTCTTGTACAGAGGCTTATATGCTGCACAGGACTGTGCAGGTGCCTAGTCTCAGGCAGTTCTTGAAGTGTTGGGAAGGCTTTGGGAACTTTTTCCTTCACACGCTGTAGAACTATGTGTAAGGAAGCCCAAGAGGAAGCATGAATAGTAAAATGATCTTCAAACATATTAATAGTAAAAGATTTGTGAAGGATAGATTGGGGCCCATAAAGAACAGCATGGTAAGCTTCTCTCTGAAGCAAAAGATATGGCAGAGGTACTAAATGAATATTTTGCTTTTGTCTTTACCACATTGAAAGATGGTGACACTGGCCTAGTTGAAAAAGTGGGTGTTGAGCAACTGAGCAGTATGGTGAAAGGTGAAAAAGAGGTTCCAAAAAGGCTGGCGGCAGTCGAGGTAGAGAAATTTCCAGGCTTGGGTGGGATGTATCCTAGAGGTGCATCCTGTTGAGAGGGGTAAGGAAGTAAATTGTGGAACCATTGACGGAAATTTTCCAGGCGCCTCTGAACACAGGATAAGTCCTGGGGACTGGAGGAATGCTAATGTGACACTGTTGTTTAAGAAAGGGCAAAGGATAACTCAAGAAGCTATAGATCTGTCAACTTGACATCAATAGAAAACTAACAGCGGCAAAATGCAGGATAAGGTAAATATACACTTGGACAAAAGTAAGTTAATACTAAACAGTCAATGTGGCTTTGACAAGGGCAGGTCATGTCTGTCAAATTTAATTGAGTGACAAGGTGACACAGGCAGTAGATAAAGGTAGTCCTGTGGGTGTTGTATATTTGGACTTTCAGAAAGCATTTGATACAGTGCCATGTGGCAGATTGGTTAGCATATTAGAAATGTTTGGGATTGATGGGTCCTTGGCAGCATAGATTAGAAATTGGCTTGGCTAAAAGAGAGGAAACAGAGTGTAGATGTGGCTGAGCCTTTCTCAGATTGGTAACAAGTTGAAAGTGGAGTTCCCCAGGGAATGGTGTGGGGACCTTTTGCTCTTTATGTAAATGATTTCGATGTTGAAGGCAAAATCTCTAAATTTGCACATGATACCAAGGGAGAATGATATGTCTACAGAGTCAATTTGGGTTGAGGTCAGGAACAAGAAAGGAGCAGACACTCTGTTGGGGGTTTTTTACAGACCCCGTAATAGTTGCTGAGAAGTAGGGGAGCGGATTGGGAGGCAGATACTGGAAAGGTGCAGAAGTCACAGGGTTGTAGTCATGGGTGACTTCAACTTTCCAAATATTGATTGGAAACATTTTAGTTGTAATAGTTTAGATGGAGCAGATTTTGTCCAGTGCGTTCGGGAAGGATTCCTGACACCGTATGTAGATAGACCAAAATGAGGAGAGGCCACTTTGGATTTGGTGCTTGGCAATGAACAGGGCTAAGTGTTAGACCTGTTGGTAGGCGAGCATTTTGGCGATAGAGATCATAAGTCTGTTTCTTTCACGATAGTCACGGATAAGGATAGGTACATACGGCAGGGTAAAGTTTACAATGGGGGAAGGGTAATTACAATTCAGTTAGGCAAGAACTGGGTAACTTAAATTGGGAACAGATGCTGTCAGGGAAGAGCACCACAGAAATGTGGAGATTGTTTAAGGAATGCATACTGCATGTGCTCAATGTTTGTCCCAAGCAGGCAGGGAAGATGTGGTCGAGCGAGGGAGCCATGGTTCTCGAGAGAGGTTGAACGACTGGTTAAGAGGAAGAAGGAGGCTTATGTAAGGTTTAGGAAAAGAGGAACGGAAAAGGCCCTAGAGGGATACAAGCTAGCAAGGAAGGAGCTGAAGAAAGGGCTTAAGAGAGCTATAAGGGGGCATGAGAGAACCTTGGCGGATAGGATCAAGGAAAACTCCAAGGCTTTTTACACGTATGTGTAGAACAAAAGAATGACCAGAGAAAGGATTGTAAAGGGAATTTGTGCACAAAGCCTAAAGAGATAGGAGAGGTCCTTAATGAATAGTATTCACAACTGAGAGGGACCTAGTTGTAGAGGAGGACATTGTGAAACAGGCAGGTAGGCTAGAGGAGGTTGATGTTAGTAAATAAGATGTGCTAGGAATTCTGAGGAAGTTGAAGATAGACAAGTCCCCTGGGCCTGATGGGATTTATCCAAGAATTCTATGGGAAGCGAGGGATGAGATTGCAGGGCCTTTGGCGATGATCTTTTCGTCCTCACTGTCCATGGGTATAGTGGCGGAAGATCGGAAAGAGGCAAACGTCATTCCCTTGTTCAAAAAAGGGAACAGAGATAACCCCGGAAATCACAGGCCAGTTAGTCTTACGTCAGTGGTGGGCAAATTATTGGAAAGGGCTCTGAGAGACAGGATTTATAATCACTTGGAAAGGCACAGTTTGATTCGTGATAGTCAGCATGAATTTGTGAGGGGTAGATCATGCCTCACAAACCTTATTGAATTCTTTGAAGAGGTGACCAAACACATAGATGAAAGTGGAGCAGTGGATGTGGTATACATGGATTTAGTAAGGCGTTTGATAAGGTTCCCCATGGTAGGCTCATGCAGAAGGTTAGGAGGCATGGGACAGGGGGAAATGTGGCAGATTGGATTCAGAATTGGCTGACCCTTAGAAGACAAAGGGTGGGAGTGGACGGAAAATATTCAACATGGTGCTCAGTTACGAGTGGTGTACCACAAGGATCTGTTCTGGGTCCTCTTCTATTTGTGATTTTTGTAAATGATTTGGATGAAGGAGTGGAAGGGTGGATTAGCAAATTCGCAGACGATACAAAGGTGGGTTGAGTTGTGGACAGTGCGGAGGGCTGTTCTCAGTTACAAAGGGACATTGATAGAATGCAGAGCTGGGCTGAGAACTGGCAGATGGAGTTTAACCCTGAAAAGTGTGAGGTGATTCATTTTGGAAGGACAAACTTGAAAGCAGAATACAGGGTTAAGGGAAAGATTCTTGGCAGTGTGGAGGAGCAGAGGGATCTTGGGGTTCATGTCCACAGTTCCCTGAAAGCTGCCACCCAGGTGGATAGAGTTGTTAAGAAGGCGTATGGTGTGTTAGCTTTCATTAATAGAGGGATTGAGTTCAAGAGCCATGAAGTTATGCTCCAGCTATACAGAAGCCTGGTTTGGCCACATCTGGAGTATTGTGTCCAGTTCTGGTCGCCTCATTACAGGAAAGATGTGGAAGCATTGGAAAAGGTGCAGAGGAGATTTACCAGGATGTTGCCTGGAATGGAGGGAAGGTCTTACGAGGAAAGGTTGCGAGAGCTGGGGCTTTTCTCTTTAGAACGACGAAGGATGAGAGGTGACTTGATAGAGGTGTACGAAATGATCAGAGGTATAGATAGAGTAGACAACCAGAGACTTTTTCCTAGGGTGGAGGTAGCTTTTACGAGGGGCTATAGTTTTAAAGTCAGTGGAGGGTAGTGGAGTCGGCCACATTAGGGCATTTAAGCGGCTATTAGATAGGCATATGGATGATAGTATAAGGTAGGGGTGGAGGTTAGATAGACTTTAGGTTTAGGGTAAAAGTTCCGCACAACATCGTGGGCCGAAGGGCCTGTACTGTGCCGTACTGTTCTATGTTCTGAGAGTAATGAATTGTGAAGATGATGCTGAGTGACTTCAGAGGGACATGGCCAGTTAAGTTGAAACTGTTGTTAAGAAAGCTTATAGGATTTGGGTTTGTAAATAGAGGCATAGAGTATAAAAGGAAGGAAGTGATGCTACACCTCTACGAGTCATTGATCAGAGCACATGTGGAACATTGTGTTTAGTTTTGGGCACCTTATTTAACGGAGGATCTTAAAGCCCTGGAGACAGCGTAAAGGAGATTTACTGGAAAGATACCAAGAATGAAGGAATTTAGGTACAAGGAAAGATTAGAGAAACTGAATTATTCTCCTTGGAGTAGAGATGATTAAGAAGTGCCCTTATTGAGGTGTTCAAAATTCTGAACAATTTTTACCGGGTAAAGAAGATATTCTATTTCCACTAATTGATATCAGTAACTAGGGATCACGATTTCAAGACGGTCAGTGAGAGAGCTAGGAGTGAGATGAGGAGAAGCTTCTTTACTCAGTTGTTGCATTTGGAATGTCCTTCCTGGGAAACAGATTCCATAGGAGGTTTCAAAAGAGAGCTGGATATATCTTTTCAGAGTGATGGATTGATATGGCTGGAGAATGGAATTAACTTGGTCGTTCTTTTGGGAGTCAGTACAGACATGATGGGTCAAACTGCGGCCTCCTGTACCATAAAATTCTATGATTCTCTAGTCAAGCAAGGTGGTGAGCCATTCGTGGTAGGTGAGAAGAAAGCATAGTGCCCAGGAACGAATAGTAGTTTGCCAGCATGAAGCTCATGTGAGCCCTTGGATACACATCATGCATATGATGTTGAGGCTTGCAGGCTTTGGTGCTGGATGCCTGTGCAGTGGCACAGTTAGATTGCAGATCATTAATTTTCTTGCACAGCAGCCAGGAATGTTGGTGAGGACCACTGGCACTGATTTGTGCTGCTGTCTCACTCCAGTCTAGATGTGTTTGATGGGATAGCCTCTTGGTGCCACATCTGGGAAATGTACCCTGTTCTTACCCAACTCTACCTCACCACCACCGCCTTCCAGTGCCTGTGTGTTGTCAGTCCAATTTTGGATGAGTGATTTGTTTTCTCCAGAATGGGAATATTGTCTGTATATTGCTCTTTTAGATAGAGTAGCTCTTTCCACCGACATAACCCTATCCTTTCTGCACTGTTGCTGGTAGAACCTACCTTGTTGTTACTCTTGCTCTCAGAAGCTTCTGTTATAAACTCATTCATATTTCCCTTTCTTTAAAACAATTGCAAAGGCCCAGTAACCCTCCCGAATTTTAAGATTCTGCATCTGTTTCCCTGTTTTATTTACATTTGTGAAGTGCTTTATAAAATGTACGTGTTTTGGTGCAAAGCTTGTAGCTGCTTGACTAGTTGCACATAATTTTTTGAATATAAGTTTATTGTTAAGGAACTCTGTTGCCATGGTAATGGTGCACAGCCACTGGAAATAATCTTGAATTGTGAACACTGCACAGTTATTCAGAGGAGTTAGTGACAATTGAACATACAATTAAGTAGTATAAGTAGGCTTTTACATCTCAAAGGGAAATAAAATCTGTTATTAAACAGACCTGATTAGAACAGAAGTTGGATTACCATAAATTGCTGGCCATAAATGTAGTTTATTATATATTGTGACGATACAGGATATCAAGCCAAACCAAATCATCTTCACTATGACTGGATTCTCAATGCAGTGAAATTAAAACATGCAATGACCCTCGAAACTTCCCAATTTATGAATAGCAGATCTTGGATGCCAAATTTATAACTTAAATAAAAAGGAACAATTTTTTTAAAAATGTAACTTTCGCAGAACACAGATGAAAAGGTAATCTAATTAATATCTATGATCTAAAGTCCAATCTTCTTGGATCATAATGACCACTCTCATACAGACACTGTTAAGGGACAAGTTTAAAAAAAAATGCTGATAAAATAATTGGAATTTGCCACTTCAATGAACAGTTTGCAACAATTGATACCAGACTTTCATGAAATTCTCAGGCAAGTGGGACCGTATACCTTGCTTGAATTTCAAAAGTCGCTGGTTAAGGCAAACGGTTTCAGCAGACTTCAAGAAGTATGTACTTTCTTGCAGATTGTGATTCTTTACTCGGAGCCTTCAACAATTTTAGAATAGGAGAAAACAAAACCAGGTAGCACTGTGTCTGGAAGTCTTCCAAAAAAATCACGCTGCGCCCTGCAAAACCAATCAGTACAAGTTCTGTCTTGATTTTTCACCTTTTCACTCAGTATTCTTTGTGGTTGGCTGGTTAGCACCAGTTCTCCCTTGATTGACCAATTCAACATCCAATCAGCTGCCAGTCCTGAGCATTGTAACAGCTCAATGCCGATTCATCTACAGTATCCTTTGATCAGTAATTAATTTGCATAATCTTTTCCAGGCCAGTTCCCAACAGAAAATAAAAGCCAAAAGAACTGTGGATGCTGTAGATCAGAAATGAGACCAGAAGTTGCTGGGAAAGCTCAGCAGGTCTGGTAGCATCTGTGAAGAGAAATTAGAGTAATGTTTTGGATCCGGTGACCCTTCTTCCACTCCGAGAAACGTTAACTCGCATCCACCCCCTCCTCCACTGACACTTAGTACACACTGCTGCTACCATCTACAAGATGCACTGCAGAAATTCACCAAAGATCCTCAGGCAGCACCTTCCAAACCCACAACCACTTCCATCTGGAAGGGCAAGGGCAGCAGACATGTGGGAACACCACCACCTCCAAGCCACTCACCATCCTGACTTGGAAATATATCGCCGTTCCTTTACTGTCGCTGGGTCAAAATCCTGGAATTCCCTCCCTAATGGCATTGTGGGTCAACCCACAGCAGGAGGACTGCAGTGGTTCAAGAAGGCAGCTCACCACCACCTTCTCAAGAGCAACTTGGGATGGGCAAGAAATGCTGGCTGGCCAGCAGCACCCATATCCCACAAATGAATAGAGAAAAAAAAAATTTGTCCCAAAACGTGCACCAACTGCTGCTGATTCCTAAAAGCAAACTCTTATCGTCTAGAAACCTTTCACCACTTTGTATTGCCTTAGTTATTGAACGAATACTCTCCTTTAGTGCCTTTGTTACCGAGGGTGGTTCATGTTTCCTGTTGGGTCTTTCTTTTTGACAAGAATAAATTCTGCTGAGCAATATGAAAGATATGCTGAAATGACTACCATTGCTCATCTGAGACAACAAGGTGCAGGGCTGGATGAACACAGCAGGCCAAGCAGCATCATAGGAGCAGAAAGGCTGACGTTTCGGGCCTGGACCTTCATCAGAAAAGGGGGAGGGGAAGGGGGTTCTGAAATAAATAGGGAGAGCGTGGGAGGCGGATAGAAGATGGATAGAGGAGAGGATAGGTGGAGAGGAAACAAACAGGTCGAAGAGGCGGGGATGGAGCCAGTAAAGGTGAGTGTAGGTGGGGAGTTAGGGAGGGGATAGGTCAGGTCAGTCCAGGGAGGACGGACAGGTCAAGGGGGTGGGATGAGGTTAGTCGGTAGGAGATGGGGGTGCGGCTTGAGGTGGGAGGAGGGGATAGGTGGGAGGAAGAACAGGTTAGGGAGGCGGGGACGAGCTGGACTGGTTTTGGGATGCGGTAGGTGGAGGGGAGATTTTGAAGCTTGTGAAATCCACATTGATACCATTGGGCTGCAGGGTTCCCAAGCGGAATATGAGTTGCTG
>NC_063341.1:45321623-45343346 GCF_021869965.1 Rhincodon typus
CAGCAACTCATATTCCGCTTGGGAACCCTGCAGCCCAATGGTATCAACGTGCACTTCACAAGCTTCAAAATCTCTGCTCCCCCAACCGCATCCCAAAACCAGCCCAGCTTGTCCCCGCCTCCCTAACCTGTCCTTCCTCCTACCTATCCACTCCTCCCACCTCAAGCCCCACCTCCATCTCCTACCTACTAGCCTCATCCCGCCCCCTTGACCTGTCCGTCCTCGCTGGACTGACCTATCCCTTCCCTAACTCCCCACCTACACTCATCTTTACTGGCTCCACCCCCGCCTCTTTGACCTGTCTGTCTCCTCTCCACCTATCCTCTCCTTTATCCATCTTCTTTCCGCCTCCCCCTCTCTCCCTATTTATTTCAGAGCCCCCTTCCCCTCCCCCTCTTCTGAAGGGTCTAGGCCCGAAACGTCAGCCTCTCTGCTCCTATGATGCTGCTTGGCCTGCTGTGTTCATCCAGCCTTGCACCTTGTTGTCTCGGATTCTCCAGCATCTGCAGTTCCTACTATCTCTGATTCAATGTTAATAAGAGGTATTCATAGAATATATGAAGTTGTTCCCTGCACAAAGTAGTTACCAAATGTCTTGGTGAACAGCATTGCTGCTGTGGGAATTATTCCTAGTTTACTGAATGAAGGGTAAATTTTTATGTTGGATAATGATTTGACTAATGTCAGTGGTAACATGGTGGTACCCTATCGCAGCAGTTGCTTGATCATACTGATCTTGCTAAACTGACTCTGGCCAAACATGAAAAGCTCATTGCTGATAATGAACAATTGAAAAAAAAAACAATTGAAGGACACAAAAGTTGACACTTCACAAAGATGAGTTTGCTAATCAAAAACATAAACTGGTGAGAACACTTTTTTTCGTGTCAATCACAGGAGACAAAATAGTTGAATGAGGATTTTAAATATCTAAACGATAAACTTGAAGCAAATTCAATTGAGTCAGATCTTAAATTAAAGCTTGAATAACTTCATGTATCAGAAGTCTCTCTATGAAATTGTTTTTTTTTAAAAAAAAGGCACACCTTAAACCAGGAGAGCAATTGCTGATGAATCAGATAGTTGGTTGAATGCAGAATTGAAAGTCCAAGACTGGCCGACTATGGGGACTCTGTTGTGAAAAGAACAAAGAAATTTTTGAACTCCACTGCAGTTTTGAAGAACAAATCCAGATGAAAGAAACATAGAAACATAGGAGCAGGAGTGGGCCATTCAGCCCTTGCAGTCTACTGCAGCATTCAATGGGATCATGGCTGATCATCCAACTTTACCATATTTCCACTTTTTCCCCAAACCCTTTGATTCCTCTGTCCAACTCATTTTTGAAAACATTCAATGTTTTGACTTCAACCATTTTCCATGTCAGAGAAATCCACAGGCTCAACACTCTGTAGGTGAAGAAGTTGCTCCCCATCTCAGCCCTAAATGGCTTGCCCCAGTTAGTTAAACTGCGACCCCGATCTAGACTTGTTGTCAGCGGGACCATCTTTCCTGTATTTATCCTATTTATTCCTGATCTAATTTTATAGGTTTCTTTTAAACTCCAATGAATATCATCCTAACTGGTCCAGTTTCTCTTCATATGTCAGTTCTGCTATCCCAGGCATCGGTCTGCACTCCCTGTATAGCCAGAACATCCACCCACGGGTAAGGATACCAAAACTGCACGCAGTACTCCAGGTGTGGTCTCACCAAGGCCCTGTACAATTTCAGCAAGACATCCCTACTCCTGTTGTCAAATCCTTTTGCTTGTTGTCTTCACTGCCTGCTGCACGTGCATACTAGAGGATGGGAAGGATATACTTTTGAGGCAGGGAGACTAAAAATATTAGCAAGGAAAATCAAAGTTCAGATGTGGATGTGTGGACATTCCTCAGGAAAAAAAAATTAAATAAGGTGCAGTTTGGGATAAGATCAGGTGAAGGTGAAAGGTCTGTGTTCAGAGATTAAAGCCAACAGGAATACAATATTTTTTTTAAATATGAAAACCACCTGAAGAACATTTTAATTAAATAAATAGGAAGTATTCACAAGCCAATGAATAAACTTTGTTATTAGTAGGTTTTGCTGTTAACGTCTTAGTTACTATGATTAGCCAAGCTTTCAAAGATGAATGTGAAAAATACTCATCAACTAATAAAATACCATTTTCACTCTGACGTTGTACTTCATTTTTACTCAGAATGCAGTCCATCCACTCTAAAGCTGCAGAACAGCCTCTGAACTGGATTGCTGTATCTCTGGGTCCCCTCTCTCCCACCCTTTTTAGATACTGCTGTTTGTCTCTGCTTTCCCTCTCTCACTCATTTTGGATCCTGCTGTCTGTCTCCAGATCCTCCTCCTGCTGAAGTTGCTGCTGGCCTTATCTAGGTGTTTCTCCCTTCCTCTCTTTTTAGATCTGCAGTCTGTCTCTGAGTTTACCTGTCCTGCTATATAATTTGTAATCTTCCTTAGAAGTATTGGTAGTTGGCTATGTATGACGTAAAGTCAACCTCTGCATCAAATCCCAAAATGAAATTACTGTATTAACTGTTCGTTGCAGTCCTGTATTCTGTGCCATGTTTTTGATGCTTTGTCAGTTCTGCACTGTGATGGATCTGAGACCATTGTGCATAACAGTCTCTTCTCAGTTAAATACAGAAATCTTGGCTGAAGAGAAAGCATTCCTTATTTAAGATGAGTACAATTTTGAGTTGGCCTCTACTCTTTAAAAGTGACTGTTATTTGAAAGGTGTCCTTTGATAGAGTCAAACATTGAACCTATTGATGTTCTTCTACCATTTTGCAACTCAGTGAAGGTCATCTGCTTATTTTAAATTACAGTCTGGGTTATTTGGCCACAATTTCTATTGATCAAGTTGTAAAAGTTGATTGTTAATTGGTTCTTTATGGTTTTTGGTATAATTGACCTAAATTAGCTGGTTGGTTGGCTTCACTTTTAACAGTGTCAACAATCATTTTAATTTGTGATGACATTTAATTTCATTTCTGTCTGCAGCTCTTTCCCCTTCCCAACCATTCACCTTCAAGTTACTAAAGGTGTTACAGCTCTTTGGTCCACCTGAATTTAGATAGTTTCTGTTTGAAAATCTGATGGAAACTTGCTTCCCCATAGTCATTTGTCACTTAAAATTTTCTGCCAGAATTGACAGTAACCTTTGAATAATACCTGCAAGTAAGGTTAAGCCTGTTGAAATGACTCCAATCTCAGAATAGAATCATGCATTTTTGTCATTATTACTACAAAACAACACTGGATCCAGGGGGCACCATCACTGTGATGTTGAGTAACAGAGCAGTCAATTACCTTCTTTCCTGCAGCCCCAGGAATTAACAAATAGTTGCTTGGAAGAAGGTAGACTTCTTCCAATTCTATAGGTCCTTGAGGCTTGAATCAGTAATTTTTCCAAACAAACTCTCTCGCACTGGGAAATTTTCATCATCCCTTAAATGAATTCATGGAAAATCTCCATGGACATGGTACCAAAAGATGTATTAGATTTTGTCAAAATCTCATTGAGTGCTGTGGTTTTGGACGTGGCATTTGTCCTCCATGATGAGCCTATTGTGGCTATTCTTAATTTGTTAATGTGGACTGAGTGTTCACAGACATATTGAACACACAAGGCGTACTGAGAGCAGTTGTAGCACAGTTAAAATCAGTTCATTCAACAGAGTTCAAAAATCATATTTGGGACTTTGTGACTTGCTACTGTGCTGCAAGGTAGCTTTTATACTTGGCCATTGAAGAATCTTTTAATTGACTTTATAAACTAAATGTATTTGTTCATGTGCCCTCTTCATCCTTATTTCACTGATGCATTATAGCAGATTTGTAATTTTAAGCTTCCTCCCAACCTAGAAGAGGCAGAGGTGGATTTATTTTGTGGTGCTGTCAGCAGCATTTTGAGGACAATGTGAAATTGAGAACCTATTTTGTCTTGTAAGGAGTGTGATTGAGCTGTGATTATGTAACTGAACCAATAATCCAAACTTCAGACTAATGATTCAGAGAACACGTGTCACATCCTACCATTGCAACTTCAGAATTCAAATCAATGTTATGATATCTGTAAAGTGATAATGGGGCTATCAGATTGTTGTTACCCAGTTTACTAGCCTTTACCTGTCTGACCACTTGGATTCCTGCCACAAAATAACTCTCTTAATTACCCTCTAAAGATGTCTAGTAAGCCACTAGTTCATATCAAATCACTATGCAGGAAGCTGAATAAAGTGGAGGCATTAACAGACTGTCTTGCAGAGCGTATGTAGTCTTGGTGTTGAATAGAGTATTAAATGCAAGACTGATTTGCACGTTACACAGGGCGCTGAAATTATAATTGGTTTGATCAGTGTTTTAACGTGATCGAAGAGCAGTGGAATTGAGAGCATGATTTGAGATTTTGGTGGCAGCTAAAATAGGATGTTTTTGATTTTTCTGTAGCACTGACAATTTCTAATGACATTTGTACCAAACATGTAACATTGTTCCTTTTCTCTGCTGTTCTATTCATTTTGTTGCAACATTTTTGATTTCCTTCTCATGTCCTATTTCCATCAAGCTTGCTGCTTCTGTTACACATTTCCCTATCTGAGACTCTGTTTTGTTACATATCCCCATTTTCCTGCTGCCACATTCCAACCAGCATCCATTTTTCTCTTTGGATACCATGTTCCATTAAAAACTACAGCAGACATGTATCTTCTCTTAGACTGCCACTTCTATATTGTACCTTTCGTGATCCATGTCCATTTATTTAATCTGCCAGATCTGTCCTGAGTTATTAGTGAATGCTTACCCAAGGCTTCAATTCTTCATCTAACATGGAACCTTACACCCTTGCACCTGTAGTAATTTAGTTTCAACAAGAAAAAAACCTGCTGTAGGTCCTAAACGTGTGCTGTGGTATAACTTCATAAAACAGTATTTTGCAGCTAAGTAATTAGATAAAGAAGCTTCAAATGTATAATATGGAGCTGGAGGAGCACAGCAGACCAGACAGCATCAGAGGAGCAGAAAAGTTGATGTTTCGGGTTGGGACCCTTCTTCAGAAATTTCTGAAGAAGGATCCCAACCCGAAATGTCAACTTTCCCGCTCCTCTGATGCTGCCTGGCCTGCTGTGTTCCTCCAGCTCCACACTGTTATCTCTGACTCCAGCATCAGCAGTTCTTACTTACTCTTCAAATGTATAATGCGGCTTGATCACTAACTATGAGGATATTTTTTTAATCAGCAACAAATTATAAATTGTTAGTGTAATAAAGGTATTTTTATATACTTGATATGGAAATCTACTTTAATTCGATGTGCCCAATTTTGCATTTGTGAGCATTGTTATTATGAATCCTATAATTTAACTGTAAAGATTTCTGTTTACATGACTTGACATGCTGAAACACTGTTACAATGACTTTGTCAACAACTAAAAAGATGAGTACAGGGATGAAGACTCATTTTAAAAACAATTTGCAGTTGGAGTGTTAGATTTTATTTACCAGCATAAACAATAACTCGTGCGGTTTCTGTGATCTGTTCCAGATCTGCACAAATGTGTTTTTGTAACTTATTTTATTTTCAATACTGTAGACTCTATTCAAAAGCAAATTGTCAGAGCAGAGATCCCAAATGATATAAAAATTTCATGTTGGAAATGGCATTCTTCTTGGAAGGAGAAACAATAAAAGGGATGGTTAATAGAATTGAGTTTGCAGTTTTTTGAATACTGTCTTGCATTCAAATTTGAAGAGAGAGCACATCATTTTAATCTGTTATCTCTACACCTGGGTTTCAATTCTCTTTGCCGTTTATTTCTTTTAGGTTCTGAAGTTTCATATTTCTGTACATTCTCTTTTATTTAACTGCTTTAAGCTGTTCATTGTACACCCTCACTGTAACTGGTGTGTAGAGTTCATGAAACAATAAGATTATTGGTTTGCTGTTTGTATATTATTTCTTAAGTTACATCTTATTATATTTTAGGACCCAGGGATCATCCTGATATTGTTGATTCATTTATGCAACTCCTGGCACAGGTGTGTTTTTGTTTCTTATTTCATTCACTTTATTTTTTGTTTAATTATATTAAACCTGAAATCAGCATTTTTTTTTCAAACAAGCTTTTAGAAATGCATTGCAGGCTAAGAAATGTTGAGTCACCATGAGCTTGAAGCTGTCTTATGGATATGCAACAGTTGGTACTGGCAGTAGTTGTAGACACTGGTTTTCTCTGGCGGAAGACTGTGCCTTCTGTCCAATTGTAGAGAAAGGTGTATTATATCGGCAGTCAGACACTTCGTGAAATTCATGCCAAGGTTTGGTGGTTTGTGCTATTAGCACTTCATCGCCACTTGGAGTTTGTGCATAAACCAAGTAACTGGAGGATTCATAGTGGACTTTGGGGAAAGGATTTTGTGAAAAAAAACATCTAAACTTAAGTAGTTTACAGTTTGGTGCAACTGAACTAATCTTGCATTTGCATGCACAATGATACCAGTTGGGTTAACTTAACTCCACATCTGCGAGTTAATTGAGCATCCTTCAGATGTTCTTAAACATCTGAAAGATTATGAAGATTGCAAATAAATCTTATCAAACTAATCTATCAAAAATTAACCACCATTAACCTTAGTATAATTAAAAATTACAACCTATATGACTGTGACAGAGGTAAAGTATCCCACCTCATTGATCTCCAGCCTGTTCTCAACTTTTAACATGGTTGACCACACCATCCTCCTCCCGCCAATTTCACAGTCACCTAGATGGTCGGGGGTGCTCTTTGCCTGGCTCCATTCCTATGCATCCAAACATAGCCAGGAAATTAATTGCAATTTACTCTTCGCCTCCCTGACCTGACCTAACCTATCCATCTTCCTACTCACCTATCCACTCCACCCTTCCCACTGACCAATTGCAATAACCCCCTAGCTGCATCCCACCCTCTTCCCTCTATTTACTTCTGGGTTCCCCTCCCTCCCCCATTCTGATGAAGGATTTCAGCCCAAAGCATTGACCTTCCTGCTTCTCGGAATGCTTATGACCTGCTGTGCTTTTCCAGCTTTACATCTATTGACTCTCAATTAAATGCAATGGCTTCTTCCCCTTCTCTTGCACTATTACAGTGGTAAACTACTGCCCAGGCTCTATCCTTGGTCTTCCACCTATTTCTTCACACCATCAACCAAAAACACATTTAGTTTTCACATTAACACTGACACTTCTTTCAACCTCACCACTGTCTCTGAAGTTCCAGACTACTTGTTCAATATTTAATACTAAAGGAGCAGGAATTTCTCCCATTTATATATTTGGAAAACCAAAACCATTGCCTTTGCTCTCCAACAAACCCTATTCCCTAGCCATCTTTTTCCCTGGCAGCTTTTTGAGGGTGAACCAGAGCATTCACAAACTTGGTACCATATTTGACCCAAGATGAGCTCCGATCACAGTTATGCCATTCCTAAAAACCACCTCTTTATCTTCCTCAACATTACCTGCCTTCCTTCCTGTCTTGGTGCTTCTGCTAAAATCCTCATTAATGCCTTTAGAGTCGTAGAGGTCTGTGGCATGAGAACAGGCCCTTCAGCCCAACTTGTCCATGCGGCCCAGTTTTTCACAATTTAAACAAGTCCCATTTGTTTGCTTTTGGTCCATATCCATCCATAACCATCTCGTTTATGGACCTGTCTAAATGTTTCTTAAATGAAAAAATTGTACTCGCTTCCACCATTACCTTTGGCAGCCCATTGAGACACTCACCACCTCGGTTAGCTTTATTCTTGGTCATTCCAACACACTTGCGTATGTCATCCCACATTCCATTATCTAGATTTCTGCCCAAGTCCAACATACTGCAAGTTGCATTCACCTATCACCCCAATATTGAAGACCTACATTGGCTCCCAATTGAATGATGCTCATCATTGTTTTCAAATCCTTCCATTATCCTATTCATCCCCATTCAATCTCTGTAATCTCCAGCAGCCTGTAACCCTTTGAGATATCCACACTCCTTTAAGTTCTGGCTACTTGATTGCACCTATTTTAAATGCTTTGCCATTGGTGCTGGGGCCATCAGCTACCCAGCCCTAAGCTGTGAAATTCCCTCCCTCAATTTCTGTACCTCCGTATATCTCTTTTCTCCTTTAAAACCATTCCTTCTAGCCTACCTCTGTAACCAATTTGTTTGTAACTTGCGCTAACATTTTCTCATGAAGCTTAATCTCATTTTGCTTTTACAGTGCTCCTTTGAAGCACCTTAAGGCATTTTACTATGTTAAAGATGTAGTATCAATACAGATTGTTAATGTTTCCAGCACAGTATTATTTCATTCGCAGTAATTTTTCTGTCTGACCATGATTTATTTTTATGTTCTGTAATGAGCTTGGAGAACTTGATTTGTAATATATTTACATTTATATTTAAAATACCTGATTTTGTTTTAAAAATATGTTATATAACATTCCAAGCAATTATTTTACAATCTATTCTGTCCCACTTCATTTTGGAGGAAAAATGGATATTTGATCTGTTTTTTTGTTTTTCTCTCTCTTGCCTCATGTCCCCATGTTAAATATTTTGCTCCCTCCCAATGCAGAAATATGTCCCTATTATGGGCTGGTTAAGAAAATGCTGTATATGGTATCAGCAAGGGACATGTTGTTATTTATGGCTTTCTGATATGTTATAGCCTAGCACTCTGGTACCAATCAGACCATAAAGACTGGGACAACAGATGAAGGATGGTCTCGGTCATAATGATTCAATGGGGAAACTGCAGTCAGTCATTTATGAACTTGTTAACAAAGCTTTGTATCTAATTCCTAGGCTCTCAAAAGGAAACCTGATTTGTTTTTAGCAGAGAACTGTGATGTGAAGGCCTTGTTTCAATGTGGTAAGTAATAGAAATATTTAACATATTTGATGTCATGACTAGTCTTTAAATCTTTTTTGGCTTTTTAAATTTTTGTATGGTGATCTTTGCTCCTCATGTTTACTAAGACCCAAATTGTGCTGTAGCATTTCATAAATTTGGAAGTTGGCAAGTAAAATGCAAAATTTAGAGGGAATGCCTAATAATTTTGATGGAATTCAAGTGTGTAACAGCTGTTTAGATTACTATATTATAGACATCCTGCTTTTCTCTGCTGCTTCTGTATCCTTTGAGCTCTGTGCTGTTCCACAAGCAGAGGTATTCCAGAGATTCTATAGTCTTTCGATCATGTCCATGGATTGGCTGCAAATTGTTATCTGTTTAGTATTGTCCATTGCAATGTATGTGTAAATGCTACATGATCTGTGCCCATAAGCTAATTTCATGTCCTGTGATTTTAAGGCAAGAAAAGGTTTTAAAAAAAAATACAAGATCAAGAATGGTTTACAATTTTTATATATATCTTGTTCCTTAAACTGTAAAATTTGAACGAAAGCAAATTATTAAAACAGTAATTATTGATCTGAGTAATTGATCTCAGAAACACGTCTGGACGTTCAGTTCGGCCTTATAATAGCCGAGTTACATAATCTACCTTTCGTTGCTGAAGTACAGATTTAAGATTTACATGATGTAATTTTGCTTCCAATCATAATTGGTGGCCAACAATGAAAGGGAACAGGTGGTTCCATGAATGTTCCCACCCTTTTTGATAGAGTCTGTCATGTTGCCGGAAGGATACTCTGCTACTGGGCATTTGGCACAGGGTTTTTATTCACTCATGGGATGGGAACCTTGCTGGCTGGCCAGCATTTTATTACCCATCCCTAGTTGTCCTTCAGAAGGTGGTGGTGAGATGCCACTTTGAACTGCTGCAGTCCATGTGCTATAGGGAATTCACAATGCCATTAGGTAGGGAATTCCAGGATTTTGACCCAGTGATTGTGGAGGAAGGACGATATATTTCCAAGTCAGGACGGTGAGTGACTTGGAGGTGAATTTGCTGGTGATTATGTTCCCGTACATCAGGTAGCGTTCCCGTACATCTGTTGAGGAGGGAACCATTGTGTTGAGTCCTCTTGAAACAGTGAATCGATACTGGTTTTGAGTCAAAATGGCCTGGTCATAAAGGAGCCAATTCTCATATGTTGAGAACCCCTTTTTCAGCAAAGGTTGACATTGATAATAAAAATCATCATCATCTCCACTGTGCCAGCGCAGCCTTTAGCTGGCTAAGGCAGAGTGTTTGATGTCAAAGGTCTTAAACTCTGCATCAGACCTATATCGAGAGACAGTGTGTGCTGCCTGTCTTTATGCATTGGAGACAGGGACAATATACAGCAGGTATCTCAAAACATTACCAGTGTTGCCTCCTCAAAATCTTGCAAATCTAACAGCAGTTTCAAAGGTTCTCTATTAGCTGCGTTGGGCTAACGTCATCTGCATATCTGAAAAGACTGGAGCTTTCTACCTCAAACTCCAAAAGCAGAAGTTACCAGGATTGCAGATATAACACTTTTTCAGGACATCCTCAAGACGTCCCTGAAAAAAATTAAATATCTCTAATGACTCGAGAACTAACTTGTCCAAACCAGCCAATCTGGAGAAGAAGCATTTATGAAGGTTCCAACTCCAGCATCAAACAGGCCCAGGTGGAGGCTGGGGCAAATAGTGGAAGGAGTGTGCTTTCTACCTACCTGATTCTTCTTGTATGTACCAGTGTGCACATCCAGCATTGGACTATGGAAGCAGATCATCTTGGAATGTTGCAACTGCCTAAGTAGTGGGAAGGACTTATAATGTAACTGCAATAAATGCTGGCCTCGTCAATGATGACCACGTCTTTTAAATAAATTTTAGAAACATATATTTTTAGAAAAAAAATCCCTGAAATCACATGGCTGGAAATACTTTGGTTAGACCAAGTAGTAAACAATTATTTCTGTTAAGAATGATTCATGTTTAGAATTATAAAAGCTTAAAAGTAAAACGTTCAGTCATTTCTGCCCATTCTCATTCTTTGTAAGAGTTACCATTTTAGATCTATATTGTTATTGTATTTTCTCCACTCTGTGCATCATTTTCTAACTGAGAAGGCACAATTATCAATGTGTATTGGGTCAGTAATAATGCTAACTGGCTACAGCATGCCTGACCATTTGCAACAGGCATTAAAGGGTGTATACATTTTCTCTTTCCCTCGGGAAAAATGACCAACCTCTACACGCATTTCTTATAAACATCTCAGCCAAATGAGGAATTCCTCATGTACAGAACAATTGGCATAAATCATTTGCCATAAGACTGCATTTAGTCTGCTCACCTGCAGGAATATCATTGTCACCTTTCTGGTGCCAGCTAAACCCTTCTAATAGGCTGTGTTTGTCAACACCAGACAGCCCAGTTGACTGCACGTGTCTTGAGCCAAGCATGCACAGAAGTTTGACATTCCACCTGCAACGCAGAAGAAGGGAAGAAATTTTCATTGGCTGGCAGCCAGCCCAGTGATAAAGATGTGCATGCAGTCACTTTTCAATAAATCCCATGCACTAGTGCTTGCAAAAGCATCTCCCTAGAGCGTACTGCACATGCCCCTCTGTGTCAGAAAACAGAGCCTTCTTATTAACTCATCATTTGTCTTTGGGGACCCGACCCGAAACGTCAGCTTTCCCGTTCCTCTGATGCTGCCTGGCCTGCTGTGTTCCTCCAGCTCCACATTTTGTTATCTCTGACTCCAGCATCTGCAGTTCTTGCTATCTTGGTATTTATTATTTTCTCAAAAGAACTCCAATGTGCAGGATGACTAAATGAGAGCTCAGTACTTGGATTTCCAAAATATATTTGACAAGGCTCCATATTGAAGTTGCTGCGTAAGAAAGACCTCTTGACATTGAGGATTATATATTTAGCATGGTATGAAGATTGCCTAACAAAAGATAGCAGAGTTGAAATAAATGGGTCATCCTCTAGTTGGAAAATTGTAACAAACAGTCTGCCACAGAGGCGAGTGTTGAAACACCAACTATTTGCAATCAATTTTAATGACTTGAATGAAGAGCTTGGGCATGTTGTAGCTGCACTTTCTAACAGCAGAGAGACAGGTGAGAAGAGGTTAAATGAATAAGACAAAAATTGGTAAATGGAATATAATGTGAGAAAATTAGAGGTTATCCCTTTTCCTGTAGGAGCAATATAAAAACAGGGTATTATGTCAGTCAAGAAACTGTAGAATGCTGCAGTACAGAAGGACCAGGAAGACCTCAAACACAAAAAGTTACAGCAAATAATTAGGTAAGAAAATGGGATCTTGATCTTTATTGTAAGGAGAATAACAGTCAGGAACTCTTGTGACAGGTGTTCAAGGCATTGATGAGACATCTGAAGTACTATATATAGTCTTAGTCTCCTTATTTGAGCAGGGATATTCTTGCATGGAGGCTGTACAGACTAGGTTGAAATGAAGGCATTACTTTGAGCAAATAATAATTCGGCACGTATTCGTTGGAGTTGAGAAAAATTAGGGTTGAACTTATTGAAGAAGTTGAAGTTTATGAAAGAGCTTGAAAGGGTAGATACAGAAGAGGTCCCCCATTGTGAACAATCTAGAGCTATGTAGAGTAGATCCAGATAAAATTCCAACAGGACTAGACAGGGTGTTCCTGATGCTGGGTGTGTCCAGAATCAGGGGTCACAGTCTGACGATTTGGGATAGACCATTTAGAATGGAGATGAGGAGACATTTCTTCACCCAAAGAGTGGTGAGCCTGTAGAATTTATTACTGCAGGAGGTAGTTGATGCCAAAACATTGAATGTATTCAAGAGGTGGCTAGATATAGCACTTGGGGTAAATGGGATCAAAGGTTACTGGGGGAAAGCAGCATTAGGCTATTGAGTTGGACGATCAGTCATGATTGTGTTGATTGGTGGAGCAGGCTTGAAAGGCTGAATAGCCGCCTCCTGCTCCTATCTTCTATGTTTCTGTGTTAATAAGTGGCCCTGCATTTAAGATTGAGATGAGGAAATTTTTTTACTTTGTGTTGTCAAATCTTTGGAATTCATAACCCAAAGAACTGTGCAGGATGTATCACTGAACAGATTTAAGGGCAAGTGAGACAGATTCTTTAACTTTCAGGATCAGACAGTAAAGTGGAGTTGATGCCAAAATCAACTGTGATTTTGTTGGATGACGGTCTTAAGGGGCCACGTGACCATCTTTTGCTGCTTGTGTTCTGTCTTTAATTTTCATTCACAGGATGTAGGCTTAGGCTGAGCCAGCGTCTATTGCCCTTTCTTGATTGCCCTACAGAAGGTGGTGGTGAGATACCTTCTTGAACTTTGCGGTGCTAGGAGTGTATGTACGTCCATCATGCTGTTAGGATGGGAGTTCCAGAATTTTGACCCAGTAATAGTGAAGGAACACCATATATTTCCAGATCAGGATGATACACACCTTGGAGGTGATGCTGTCTTGCGTATCTGCCACCCTGTCATGCTAGGAGATGGACGTTGCAAGTCTGGAAGATGCTGTTAGTGGAGTCCCAGCAAGTCGCTGCACTGCATTCTGTAGTTGGTGTAGACTGTTGCTACTGAGTGTCAGTGATGGAAGGAGTGAATGTTTGTGGATGTGGTGTCAATTAAGCAGGCTGCTTTGTCCTGGTTGGTAGACAAAAAAAGACAAAAGGACTGTGGATGCTGCAAATTGGCAACAAAGTGTAGAAATTGCTGGAAAAACTCAGCAGATCTGGCAGCATCTGTGAAGAGAAGTCAGAGTTAATATTTCGAGTCCAATGACCCTTCTTCAGAACTGTTTGATTGAGGCTAGGAAAAGGTTGGTTTATATGCCAGACACCACCAGACACACATCCCCCTCTTTCCCCCCCACCACTCTTGTCTGTTTTCTGCATGGACCGTTCCCTCCAGCATAGGTCTACTCATCTTCTATTCTCAACACCTGCCCACACCCCCACAACACCACCTCTGTAATTGCAGTAAGTGTGACTCATGCCTGTTTACTTCGTCATTCCTTGCTGTCCAGAGCCCCAGACATACCACCAAGGTAAAACAGCGATTTACCTGCACTTCACTCAATCCGGTCTACTGTATTTGCAGCTCACACCGTGGTCCCCCTCTATAATGAGGAGAAGCAGCGCAGACTGCTTCACAGAACACTCACATTCTGCCCATAAAAGTGACCCTGAGCTTCTGGTTGCCTGTCACTTCAACACACCACTATGTTTCTTGGCTGACATCTCTGTAGCAAGCCTGAGACAGTGCTCCAGCAAAGCTCAGCACAAGCTGGAAGAACAGCAACTCTCTGGACTGAATATAGAGTTCAAAAATTTTAGGGTATGAACACCTTCTCCCATATTATTACCACAGCCCCACTCACTAGGCCTTGTCATCACATGGGCTGCTGCCACTAACAACCCATTGTCAGCTACTAATGGTTCCCAAGAGCAGCTATTCATTCTCCCAGGCTGACCTTTACCCATTCTTTTGCATGCCCAACTGTTTTTCTCTCTCTGGGCTCCATCTCCACCTATCATTTACACCTTCACCCTCCTCGGTCTCCATCTTCAGTGTCTATACCAACATTTTCCTAACTGCAATCAGTTTTGAAGAAGGGTCACTGGACCCAAAATATTAACTGTGCTTTCTCTCTGTAGATGCTGCCAGAGCTGCTGAGTTTTTCCAGCAATTTCTGATGTCGTCCTGGAAGTTGCCTGGTTTCTTGAGTGTTCTTGGAGCTGCACTCCACCGTCCAGGTGGAGAGGTTTCTATTATACTTTTGACTTGTGCCTTATAGATGGTGGACAGGTAATGTGGAGTCTGGAGTTGAGTGACCCACCATAGAGTAACCTGCTTTGATCTGCTTTTGTAGCTACAGCTTTTATATGGCTGGCCCAATTCAGTTTCTGGTCAGTGGTAATCACCAAATGTTGCTAGGGAGGGATTCAGTGATGGCAGTGCCATTGAATGTTAAGGGGCAATACTGACATCTGTGGAGAGAAACAAAGTTTATGTTTCAAGTTGCTGATCCTTCTTCAGGATCAGCAACCTGAAACGTTAACTCTCTTTCTCACCACAAATGCTGGTTGACCTGCTGAATATTTATTTTTGCATTTCCTATTTTTATTTCAGGAAAAGAAATGTCTTCCCTTCTTGGGACTTGTCATAAAACTCAGTTATTTGCTTGTTAACAATTCCACTGGCCATGAGCTTAAAATTACAAACAAGCTATATGGGCCTAACTCTGGAGCAAATCTACAAGTGGGGAGGATATAACTAATTTCGTTGGTGCATTCCTTTGAGTTTCAGCATTCAATTAGTAGTTCGGAATGAAGAAAACCTTATTCATTGCTCATTAGCTGTTACATCTAGGCTTAGCCATTCTTGCGACTGATTTGAAATACAAAATTACTGTTGTGACAACATAAAGCAGTAAGTAAATGTACAACCTTGCATAAAAGGAAGAGTCTTTTATTGGCTTTCATTATGCCCTTGGCTTGTTTGTGTGTCTGTGTATGTGCCAGTGCAGAAGTTGATAACTGACCTACAATTCGTCTGCTTTTTATCCAAGGAGTCCTATCTTTGAAATTTCCAGAAGCCCCAACAGTGAAAGCAGCGTGTGCCTTCTTTGTAAGTATTCTTTGTTGTGCTGTTACTTGATTAATTATTGTCTATCTATATGAGATCATTATTCAACAATTTTAACTATAATCTCTGCTCCCCATTTTGTTTTCTTTTATTTGCATGTGTCAATTTTAATCTTGATTTTTGCTTCTGTTTGGCAATTGTTCATTTTTCTGCCATTCACACCACCTCTGGTCACATCTTTTATTTTTTTTACTTGTCTCACTGCCATTTCCTTTGGCTGTGCCCATTAACTCTTAATGTCATTTAAAGTCTTCTCATTATCTGCCCCATCGCAGACCTATGCATTCTTATTCCTCATTGGGCAAATTTAAAACCTTTCTAACTTTGTCATGATTAAGGATCATTGAGCTGAAATATTAATTTTGTTTCTTCTTCCTCAAATGTGGTTGGACCGGCAAGATGGGCTCTGAGAGGAGTTCGGTCTATAAACACACTATCTGCTGTAGTAGACAGTGGCATCAGCCTGTGCACTAAGTGCAAATACCTTGCAAGGCAGTTTGGCTCTATTAATTTTGTTTCGTCTTCCACAAATGTGGCTGGACCTATTGATTATCTCCAGCATTTTGTTTTCATTACATTTAGGGAATTTAGTTCCAGTATGTTAGTCCAATTATATCCACAAGTCAATACATTGTACCTCATTTCATTCGTACATGCTTTTTTTACAAGCCATCCTACTGCATGTCCATAAGTGAAAACGTATGATAAACTATTACTTTACAATGTTAGGTGATTCCCAGCACAAATGTGATGACAAAGCAAGAAAAACATCAAAATAATATTGTGAACATACGTACCTAAAGAGATTATTCATTTTGACATTTACCTCATCTTCGTTCTAAAACATTTACTTTTTAATTAATTGCAGTAACTAGGCTTTAATTAGCAAATCTCAACTGCTTTTTTTTTCCTGTGAGCTTGAATAGTTAGCTACTATTTGACTGTGAGGAGTAATTACAGCAAAATCTGGGCCAATATCTACATAGACCATTTCAGAAGTGGAAACCCTGGCTATGTCCTTTCTGTTTCTATCTGCTCAGGGTTCCACCTTGTTTTCCCAGACTAAGGGATTGAACAATTTGGTGCTCAGACATCAGGGAAGTCACTCAAAAGCAGTTTTAATATGAAAACCTCATATTATGATGTATTGATGTAAAATATATTTTCTAGCTAATATTAGTGAAAAGGCATGCTTATGTTAAATATATGAATGGAAGAAAAGTGTCTCTTTATCATATCTGGCATGCTTGATCACAAGATATTGTGGTTATTCAAAGTGTGAAGTTAATCATAGGTCAGTAAGAAAACTACTTGTCATTAAAACACGGACTTTTCACCTTTCACAGTTATCATTTTATTAATTATAATAGACTATCGTGATCCTGTACTTAAGTGATTGAGAAAAAAACAATCTATATTATGGTGAAGGTGTAGAGCTGGATGAACACAGCAGGCCAAGCCACATCAGAGGAGCAGGAAAGCTGACGTTTCAGGTCTAGACTCTTCTTCAGAAAAGAAAATCCTTTGATCCTCCTCCGATGCGGTTTGGCCTGCTGTGTTCATCCAGCTCTACACCTTGTTAGCTCAGATTTTCCAGCATTGGCAGTTCCCACTATCTCTATATTATGGTCGTACCTTTGAAGCATAACGTCGTGGTAATCATGTTATAATATTTAAAATCTGCTTTTATGGCAATTTGCTTGATACACTTTTTTTTTAATGAATTCAACATTTTCACTTTATCTTTTATTAAATTAGCAACTTAGATGGAAACCACTCAATTAATATCCTACTTTAATTATTATTATTACATCTACATATCAAATATTCTAAGACATCAAATGTACAATATTATTCACAGAGATGACTCTTAATGTAGCAATGTACGTATGTCAACTTGACAATGAACATGTTCCATTTCCAGTTTAAGATTTTACAGCGACTTTCTTATTGATGGAGTACAAGCTTCAAAATATTTTGTTTTTGACAGTTCTGGAGAAAATCAATCAAAATTAAAACCAGATACAGGGGGTAACCAATTCATGAGCATCTGACTTACAAGTGCTCATACTTATGAATATTATTAATATTGATTACACAACAAGGTTTTTTGATATTCATGGTAACAAACAGACTAAAAGCACCATTGACTAAATGCTGTCTTTCTAGGTAACTTATACTTTAAACCACACAATATAACTTATTGCACAACTGAAAAGTTCCATTATTAGATACGTTACACTATCCCTAATGTAGGCGCTCTGTTGCTGTTCTTAATGTAGGTGCTTGTTTGACTAGAGCTAGTCTGAAAATATATTTAACACTCGAAATTGCTGTTTGCACCATCTGAGCCTGAGTAGTGAACCACAGAATCAGTCAGCCTCTTGCTGCTCTCTCTCTCAGGTTCTTTGTCAGAGAATTCTCAGGCGTGTTCTAGATTCTACCCTCTCAAAGGCTATCTCCATGGCATTGTGAATCACAATGGGCTTTGTATCCAGGTAGAATGCTGATTAGCTGTTTTTGAAAGCAGAACTCTCTTTATCTTTGGAAGTAAGCACCTACTTGCAACCAAGTATTCTCGTCTCCAAAAACAGACAATCTACTAAGTGCAAACGCTTTCCAAGGGAGTCTGGCTCCATTAACTTCTAACAATCAGAGCACTCAAACTTGCCTGTCAGACAGACTTCAAGACGACTGACACAACTGCTTTCATTTTTTTGTCTTAAATTGAAACACATTAAATACATTTAAACCTCATAATTGTAACAAATTATCTTTATAGTATAAAGTGGTGTAAATACATTGAATGCAGTGAATCATTTATGTTTGGGATGACTCTCAACATAATAACATGAAATACATTCACAATCACTTTGCAATGGCATCATTTCACAATGCTGCCTGTCATTGAAAAAATCAGTTATCAATGAACTTTGTTTTTTTTCCATTTCCTCTGTTAGACTGAGCTACTGCCACGTTGTCGGGAAGTACAACCTATTGGCTTAGTTGTCCATGAAAATGGAAAACTCTTGTTACAAGCAACTCTAGAAGTAAGTAGCCATGAAAAATGGTGTTCTCCAATGTGGTCATTTGATTAAAATGGCATCAATAGGGATCAGAATGATCTGACCTGACAATCATTTGGCAATGAATCATTGGTTATCAGCAGGTTAGCAGCATGGGCGTTCACCATGATGATGCCAGAGATATAAATTTGGTCATTTGGAGAGTTCAATGCTAGCATTATTTCCACTGAAGTAGTTTTACAATCATGAAGAGCTTTGATAAAGAAGAGGGATTATTTCCCCTGGTAGAAATATTGGTGACAATGGATAATCAGCCAAAAATGATCCCTGTAGTTACAAAGAAATGTTAAGAGCAATGGCCATACGTGTGAGTTACATGAGCATGCAATGTCTTTCCATGGGATGTAGTTGAGGCAAATATCACTGCATCTTTTAAGAGAAGAGCGGATAAACCAACAACTGAATTGTCAGCTTTCAGTTTGTGTCAATATAACACCGAGAAGTCTTAGTAAAACAGGTCAGTACTATCTGTGGCCCAATTCTCCAATACATGGCATCAAACATGTACAGAGGAAGGTGATTGTGACCACTGGAAGCCTATCGTTTCAGTCTCACTACATTGTTATGGGAAGGTTTTAATCTGATGTCCAAGGCGCTCTGGCTCCTTTTTGACTATGATTTTCCATTTATCATCAGGACAGAAGTTGGGCTGTCAATTTACAATTGCATTGTGTTCAGCTTGATACACAATTTCACACAATTAGGCAGTCTGTGAATAAAATCCATGGTTGGGCTGTTATTTGACAAGTGGCGAAGATGCTTTGTATCAGGTACAAGTATCAGGTAATTATTAGTAATAGAGAGTCCAACCACCTCCACTTCACATTAAGTTGTATAAACATCAGCAAGCCTCCAACAGTTAACCAAAATCTCAGCAGGACCATTCACCTAATTGACATGGTCACTGGAACAGGCCGTTGCCATTTGCTATTTGCAGGAAGCAGCACACTCATAGTCTTCTGGAGAGTTCTCTGCCACCTACCCAGAAGATGGAAATAGTTAAAAGAAAATCCGTAATACTTGGAAATGAATGCGCTCATAATACTGGTCATCCATTTTGAAGTATACAGAGCAGGTCACATCATACATCTCATGTCTCATTCACCAATTTTACTGTTTTCTTCTGGTTACAAATCTCACAAGTGATGGAATGCTGTCCAGTAGTGTGGATGGATGCAGTTACTTCGGCATTTGTGAAGTTCAACCCCATCTGGGACAAAACACTCTGAATTTAGTGCTGTCATTGTACCATCACATACCATGGTTACAGTGTTTCCTATCTATAGGATATATTCTAGCAACTTGTCGAGATTTCATTTCAAACTTGTGACTTATATCGTCTATGGAGAAAGGCAGTTGATGCATGGGAGTATGTTTTTACTTCAACATGTTGAGTCAACATCATGGATTTCCCTATTTTCTAGCTTTGTGAAAATACTTCTACCATTTAGACTTCAAATAGTTCAGAAAAATGATCTGACAATCCTTTCTAAAGGGCAAGCAGTGGTAAGGCAATAAATATGTCTTACTAGTAATGCCCATATCTCCAAAATGAATTTCTATGGAAAACACACTACTTTGAGCAAACAGCAGGCAATATGATCAGCATTAGATTGTTCTGGTAAAAGTGTAACCGTTAAGAATAAAGCAAATGGAATCCTCCTTTATTGTGAAGCTGTGCCCTTTGTTAATTCAGTGCTAATCAAGCATGCACTTTTAATCCATATATTAACCTTTAACCTTTACACGAAGGCGCAGAAAAGCAGAATAAAAACAAACTCCCCAAACCAACCAGTAGCAAGCAACCATTTGTGTGATCAGTAAATAACTTTTCTGTAATTATGTATTTGCCTTTCGGGGTGGAGGAAACACCAAGTGGCTCAATTGGTAGCATTGTTGTCCCTGACTCAAAGGTTCAAGCCTCAAAAAGTGCTATTCCAGGACTTGAGCTCAAAAATCAAGGCTGATACTCCAGTGTAATTCTGAGAGAGTGATACATTGATGTCCCATGACACTGTTTCAGTAAAATGTTGGGGACTTAGCAACAAAATTATTGCCAGTATCTATTCCTCAATTAGTATCCCAAAACCAGGTTATCTGGTTATTAGCACACTGTTTTTGGGAGCTAACTGTGCACAAATTGTTAGCCATGTTTCCTACACTACAGGAGTAACTGCACTTACCTCGTGGTATCAAAAATGGTCATGAAAGATGCTATATAAATGAGGTTTTTTTTAATTGCTGGTAAAGCACCCATCATGAGATCACAAGGTTGTAGAATTAAAAAAAACCTTGATAGTTTTTAATATTATTTGCCATCTCCCTCCCCAGTGCATAGCATAATTTTATATTTTCCTGTAAAATTATTTGGTAAGTTGTCACATTTGTACCTTTTTTAGTGTGCTACGTATTCTGTTGTAATAATCAATCACAAATTAAATGTGAGTTCTAATCTGTTATTATGCTTTTTAATGAAAGTTCTGATTTTTGCTTCCACTGATAAAATTAATTTCATTTCTTTTTTGTTTCCCAGGCTATTGGTGGACAGGCCCCAAGGAGTCTGATGGATCATTTTGCAGACATACTGTTTGCTTTGAACAAGCACTGTTTTACCTATTTAAGCATTTGGTTAAAAGAAGTGATGCAGCAACAGAATTTTCCATCAAGCCGCCTTACACAAGTACAAAAAGAAACATTTAGTCAACAAATATTAAGGTACACATGTTCAGAATACAGTGCTATCCAAATTTTTTGCCATTGTGACCCAAGTTTTGAAGCTTGAAATTGATGGAACCCCATGTGCAAGCGGGGAGATTTGCCAGAGAAGGAGTATGGAGGTTTGCGAAGGAGAAGTTACAGCTGAGACATCAGGGTGGGATGTAGTTGGAGAATTGGCGACAATGCTTTCCTTTCCACCTACCATTTTGCAGGCTGGATGGCAGAAATCAGGCATCAGACCTTATTTCTTTAGGCCATGTCCCCGTGACTAAGGTGAGAAAAATACTCCTTGTTGTGTCATG
>NC_063341.1:45343846-45362179 GCF_021869965.1 Rhincodon typus
CAGTATATGTTGGTGATTTGGATATCCCAGTCAAGCTTCTTTCCTGGGATTTATAAATGACTGCCAACCCAGATATGTAAAGGCAAATTACATTTGACTGAATAAGGCCTTGGCAAAGTGATGGAAGAATCGTCATTAAGATTGATTTAGAGCTAGGGACAAAAGAAAAGCTGCATTTGTAGATAACACCAATTTAGGCTGAGGTTAAAAGAAATAGGAAACAAGTAAACTCATTAAGGGACCTCGATCATTGTGAAGAAGGACTAATTAGTGACAATTAAAATTGAATATAGTCAGATGCACGGTTATGAGATTAAAGTAATGAATGTAAACGAAGCAGCTATATGCTAAAAACCATGGATCCAGGAGTACTAATGGATATAGTTTATTAAAAGTATAATATGTGGAAACAGGAAGGTAAGTTTCCAGTTGCAATCTATAACTAAAGGACTAAATCACAAATCTCAGGAGGTGATACAGATTGCACACAAGGTACAGATACTACCAAGTAGTGTGCATTTCTACTATAACAGAATATTCAAAATGCAGAAGGCAAAAGTGTAATCAATCCTGATTCCTAACTTACAGTATTTAAGTCATCATGAGCGTTTGAAGTACCTGAGACTGTTCACCGAGAAAGAAGGCTTGGTAAAGATATTACTCATGATTCTTAAATTGAGATAAGTTGAACCTTGTTTAACATTGATATGTTTAATATTGTGACACTTTGAAGAGAATCAGATGTAAACTCAGGGTTGGAAGAGTAAAGGAGCACCAACAGTTAGATTACATTTTTGTGGATAGTGATGAGAAATGGACCTCCCTCAGAGACAGAGAATCTGGATTTCTCTAGGGAGAATTGGATAACTATTTGAGAGAGGGCCTTGAAAGTTAATTGCAAATCAGTGAGATGAACTGCTGGTTTTCTGGTCCTGTACATTCCTATAATGATTGAGTTATGGTGATGGTGATCGGAATACACCAATTTTTCTACATGAGTAAAGCCCACATTAACCACATTGCAGGAGATTTTATTCTGCTCATATACTTCATTTTAGATTTTACTTATTGTTGTAGTGTAAACAGTGCATCGGCAAGGTATATTCTAATTGCCCACAGGAAACAATATCTATTTTTTCATTGATAGGTGTAGTTAGAGGTAGATATTATACAGTGAATGGGAGAAGTTGAGAAGGAAAGTCCTTCATGGTAACCACATCACTCTGCATCACAAACCTGTCATCTAGCCAACGGAGCTAAATGACCCACCAGAGTTATTATAAAAGCAATTCATCAAAATCTGTCTGGATTGCCATTGTTCTTGCAATTATTGTAGACATCAACACTCCTGATCTTTAACCAAGTAATCCCACTTGCTATCTTACAGTTCTATCTTTTCTAACTTATACAAACATGGGTCATCTTTTGGTCTTAGTTTAGGTGTCCTGACAATCTCTAAAGCAGAGCATTTTAATTACTTCACTTTTATAATTTTAATCTTTACAGAACTAAATAATTCTCTGTAAAATATTAAGATGAATGGATACTCGCAACAACCCAATTAAAATTTGACTATAAAATGCATGTTTGATTGCTTGAGTATCTCAATTCTTGAGTTCAGATCTTTTTGTCTACATTTGGATCAAGGCTGTCCCAAGGGAAGGAGCTGCATCCAAATTGAGCAACTGTGAGCAGGTTATTCCTTTAAAAGTGCTGCTCCATAGTACTGTTGATAACACCTACCATCACTTTGCTGATGATCAAGCGTGGCAGAAATTGTCAAGGTTGTATTGGTCCTGCTTTTTGTGGATGGGGCAAACATGGGCAATTGTTCACATTGCTGAATTAATGTCAGTGTTGAAGCTGTGCTGGAAGAGCTTGGTTAGGGGCAGGTTCTGGAGCACATCTCTAGTATTATTTCCAGAATGTAACCAGAACCCAGTCATAGCCTTTACTATATCCAGTGCCTTCTGCCATTTTGACATCATGTTCAGTGAATTGAATTGTCTGAAGACTTGCATTTGTGATACTGGGAAAACCTCAGAACGAGTCTGAGATGAATCATCCACTTGCGATCTCTGGCTGAAGATTGTTTCAGTACTTCATCTTTTGCAGTAATGTGCTGGGCTCCTCATCATTGAGGGCGGGGATATTTGTGATGCCTTCTCCTTAGATCTAATCCATTGGTTGTAGGAACACTTAGCTCCATCTATGCATAGTGCTCAACTTTTTTGGCACGTTAGAAGTTGCAGGTTGACATCTCTTTTTTTTAAGATATGTTGCTCCTAGCATACTCTCCTGCACTTTAATCTGAACAAAATTCAGTCCCCAATTTGATGGTAATGGTAGAGTGAGGGATATGCCAAACTATGCGATTACAGCTTGTTGTTGAATAAAGTACTACTGGCCCACAGTGGCACATGGAGACACAGTTTTCATTTGTTAGATCTGTTTGAAATCTATCCCATTTAGCACAATGCCAGACAGCACAATGGGGGGTATATTTTAATGATGAAGACAGGACTTTGTCTCCGCAAAAACTGTTCAGAGGCTACACCTGCAACTTGTAGATTGGCGAGTAAGGAGTGAAATAGATGTTTCCCTCTTGTTAGTTCCCTCACCCCCTGCCACAAACCCAGTCTAACAGGTCATTTCAGTCATTGCTGTGGCCTTAATTCACATGTAGGTTTTCTGCCCTGAAGGTAATACGTCAACTAGATAGCTTTTTTTTAAACAGCAACGGTGCCACAGTCATTATTAATGTAACCAGCATTTAGCTTTAGATTTGTTAAGTGAATTTAATTATTGAAGTAGTTTTAATTTCCACTCACTTCTGTGGTGGAGTTTTTGCAAACATCCTAGAGTTTACAGATAACCAGTCCTTTTACTACCACCCCCCTCCTTCATAGCATCAACTGCAGGGCAAAGGGTAAATCAGGATCAGTCTGCACAATCTTAGATGATCACACATTTATTCAGGAAGGACGGTGAGGGATGAACAAGCACTAAGAGAATGAGAGAGAGTAAGCAAAAATGGAGAAATAGTAAAGAAAAAAATCTGAGGGTGCAAACCTATTACAGCCGGTCTTGACTATTCCAATACCTGACCCTACCCAAATCAGCCTTGCCTGAGATAAAAGCGATCTTTCCTCATTATGCCATTCCTCTTCTAATGAACCTGCAACCCATTCCCAGGAATGTGGTAATTTGGATGCCAACGGCACTTACTCAGGTCACAAGCATAGACGGAAATACTTCAGTTGAACAGCTTTTTTTTAAATTAAAGAAAATAACTTGCAATGATACATAATGTTCAAGAAGATGGTGTCTTGGCCAATTCCTGTTCAATTTGTTTACATAATGTGTTAAAACACATCACAGCTTGAGTGTGACATCATGACGAGGATGGCAGTTAACTCCTCCCCTCTCTCAAAGACACGGCCGAACACCATTTCAGGACAATGATATCCGGCTGGTGTACAAACTTTAACCAAGTGCATTCATACTGACGATACTGTTTGTTGTAAATTCACAAACGCCGAGATTTGGTTGATGTGACAGTATTTCATCTGGATTCAGAAGTCTGTTACCCATTTCCGATAACCACAACTCGGGTAATACAGCTTTGAAACCACCCCCGTTAAGATGTATATTTAAGATGGTAAAGCTTCTTTTAGCAAATACAGACGATTGCAATACACAAACCGTAAAATGTATCTCACTCACAGACCATCAATTTGTGATGAAATGTAACCTCCCTTTTATGGCAACCATTCCCATAGTGCTGTGCACTTTCTTGCCACGGAGCCATATTGAGTAGGGATTCTTTATAAACAGCTGCTGAATGGGAATCGGAGGGTTTTTTCTTCTGTCATTTTAAATGAGGCTGTCGGCGATTGATCAATGTAAGCAATCCGCCTCGAAGGAGCAGATCATTTTAGCAGGGCGAAAATCAGGTAATAACAGCTCAGTGTTAGGCAACACTGTCATGATAACTCTGCCGTAATAGCAATCGGCATTATTGGCAACAAAAGTCAAAAGACGTGATCGAAAGGCATTTCGCTGCTGAATGTTGATACATTTCGTTACAATGTTTCCATTGTGTTCTCGAAGATCCCGCATTGGTTATTTTGAGGCGAAACGTT
The DNA here is from genome assembly GCF_021869965.1 of Rhincodon typus. Lineage (NCBI taxonomy): Eukaryota > Metazoa > Chordata > Chondrichthyes > Orectolobiformes > Rhincodontidae > Rhincodon > Rhincodon typus. Next base: position 45,347,992 of record NC_063341.1, read on the forward strand.
CCATTTTCGAGTGTTTTGGATTTTGTTGTGGTGTGAAATTGACACAACTGCCTGGTAACCAGATTTGTTACTATCAGCCTAGCCGGGCCCCACCATGTAGTCGATTGCACTTTCTTGTGATTCTTTCCAGCAACTTTGATTAAAACCTCGCAACATGTTTGACTTGTAATCGTTTTATTCTCTCACAAGGTAGTCTCGTCTTCCGGGTCTGTTTTCGAATTTCGAAGTATGTGTTTACCATGTTTAAAATGAGTTGTATATATTTAATAATCGCAGTAGAACTCCTTTCTCGAGTGTGGAAACTTTTTTTTGAGGGGATTAGAGAGGCTAGACTAGGAGAAGTGTACGTATAAGTGTTGACCTGATTACGAAAGTCGTTTGCCAGAGTTTTGGTTTGTGGACTCTATGAAGTAAACATTCATGTTTTGTGCGAGAGTTTGGGTTTTTGAAATGTTTTGTTTTCTGGAGCGTGGACAAATAAAATAATTGCAGCGCAAATTTGGGACGATAACTGATCTTTTCATTTGTGGTCGGATTTCCAGTACAGTCAGGCTTTTTATTTGCTGCTGTCATGTTATATTGCACCAGTTTTTTTTAATTGGTCTGCGGATGTTTTATTAAAGTTTTTTTTGAAATATTAGCAAAGGGCACTTTAAGATTTCCTACATACCTTGTTAAGGTAACTATCCATTGTTATAATGGATGTTAATTAGTGAATTAAACTTCATTTGCGCCGGGAATTGTGTACACTTATGCAGGACTTTTAAATTTTAAACTTTCTATGAATATAAAGTGAACCTCCCATTATATAACAAAACAAAGAAAACCTCCCATTGGGGTTCTACACTGCTATGAACCCTACTATTTTGCACATTGAGTCAGAAGCAGTTGTAATTTTCATGTGAGTGTTGTTAGACTCTTTTAAAGTACAACTCTAATGTTGTTCCGGTATGGTCCTGTGTGCTTGTTTAGAATGGAAACTGCTGATGTAAACTTGTCACATTGTAGTTACATTCTCTCACCAGTTGTGGTGCTGAAGTGCTACTGCTAGCAGGAGGGTGTGAGCGCAGCATGGAATGTTTACAGTTTCTGTTGAAATAGTAGGTACAAGAATATAAATGGAAAGCGTAGACTAGATACGAGCATGCAGATGTTGTTCATTTTATGAGTAATATCCTCACTTTTACAGCTTGTACTATGATTATATTCAGTAAATTAAAATGAATTACATGAGATCCAGGAACATGAAACAAAGATGAGAATGGAGGAGGCAGAAATTGGACAGAAGGATTGCATAATTGGAAAGAAAGTGATTTGCTGTTGGATGAATTGTTCATTGAGACTGGAGCAAACAATACAGTTACTTAATAATGACACACTACCCCAATAAGCTATTGCTGTAAGTTTATTTGTCAAACAAATAACAGTGGAAATGATAAGAACTCGTCTCAAGGCCTCCCCCTGCCCACCTTGTGATGCTTGGTGAGTTTCTGCAGGCTTGATTATAGGACTGTTTCTGCTGACTGAATTCATTTGTGGTTCCAATAGAAATGATTGTTGAATTACTCTGGGCCACCACACTCTTTTTACAAATGAGGGGCAAGCATTTTGGGTTCATGTTCCTGATGGCTACATTGCTGACACTGCCCATGTCATTGTGTGAGTGGATTGAATGTTTGTTTTTTATGTTGACTAGTTTGTCATTATGCCTGGGTGCTAAAGTACTACATGAATAATTTCCACTTAAGTGATGTATTGAAGGACTCAATAGCTTCTGATAGGGGAGGAGAGGGAATTGTGGAAAAACATATCAGTAGTGATTCCTTATTCAAAAACATGAAAAGCTCTCTTCTAAGTGATTTTCTATCGATCTGCCTGAAAGCCTGCTCCCTGCAATGGTGTGACCAGGTCCCTTAGATTTTCCTTTTTCTCATGTGAAAATGACTTGCACCTCATGCTGATGCGAAATTGCATAGAGGGGCACCACTCTGCTGTCCTTGAGTTCAATTTTTATTAGATAGTTGCATGAACATCAACCAAACTCAACATCTTGGATTGAATGTAGAATTACTGTGTACGTGGACTTAAAGCTAAGCCTGAGAGGCAGGTTAGAAAGATGTTTCTTCCCAGCATAATGATATTGAATATACCCGGTTACTTATTGTTACATCTGTAAACTTATTCAGAAGGAGCTAAATAAGTATCTGCTTAGGAAAGAGATTGAAGGTTATACGACAGTGACATTTGGTGGCCCAAAATGCTTCATTTTGTAGACATTTGGAACGTAGTTGGTCAAAATTGTAGGGATGGATTTTAAGATTAAGTAGCATTGTGGTGTTCTAGATTACCATTTAAGAATTAGAGAGAAGTTTCACAGTACTTTATCATCTTGGAGGTTTATGATTATTCTGAATTGAATACATTGGTGCTTCGAAAAGTGTGGGTTGGGTGGGGAGTGGAGTGTGGCCTGAATTCCTCATTGTTAGCTTGTGTATAAATGTCAACTGTGAAAATATATAATTTTGAAGTGGAATGTTACTATTGTGGTCACACTGATTGTATTATGAATCCTGTATATACAATAGATCAGGACTGAGAAGCCAGTTACATTGAAGAGGATAGCTGTGCTTTTGCCCCTGCATAGTAAGTAACCAATTTGATGTGAAAATATTAGAGATTCATATGTAAGCAAAGGTTTTGCTGCACGTAAATTAGTTGGAGATAACTAGATTTAATATAATTTATTTTGGTTATTTTATGTATTGCTGTATGAAAACAACATCCCAAAATCACTTCCCTTTCAATATAAATCCCTGGACTTTACAGAATTAATCCAAATCATGCCACAGTGCACAAGGTTCTAAGGAAAGACATTAGGTAGACTAATAATTCTTTTGATACAAATTAATGCTAGTTTTGGAAACAGAACTGAGTTTGTATTTCTTTTGTGGTTAGATGTTATCAACTCCTGATTAGAGAGTGCCCATAAAGAATGCTTTCCACCATTTCCCCTGATATTTAAATTAATTACTTTATCAAAGCAGTCCAGGTCATTAGTTCTTGGAGTACAGTGTGTTGTTCCTCATCTGAATTAAATATACTTTTTGACCTTTTTTTTGAATTCGGCAATTTAAGTTTTCTGCAAGGTTATGTCCTACTTAAAGGAATGATTCACAATAGTGCCCTTTTACAATGTCAGATATATTCCTTAATAAGACTTAATTCCCCTGATTCATTATATCATTTTTTTTTATATATATCTAGCTTCCTGATTTGAACTGCCATTTCCTCAACGTTCACCTGCTGCAAGACAGATGATCGAGAGTGATGTCTCAGTGCCTGACACAGGTTATGTTGTGTTTTCTTTTAACTTCCTATTCTATAGTCAATATAAAGGGGTGAAACTTAGCAAAATTTAGAGTCTTAAAACGTAATAACAACTCTTATTGTGGTAATGGGGTAAATCCCGCACAAAGCAAATTAGGATTCTGTGAATAGAATAAATTCGTGCAAATAACCAGATCCAGTAGAAGAATAAGTCATTTTGTGATGTAGTAGAAATTGATTTTATAATGGTGGTTACTTTAAAATATAGTAAAAAAGAAGAAACAAAACAGAATAGTCCGAATGGTGAACTGTACTACTGCTTGGGAAACCTTTCACTATACAGGGAGTTTTAAATATATATTTTGGGAGCAGAAATAGTTAGAATTGAGTCTTAAATAGCTCATGTGATTATAGGCTAACCATAATTTGTATGTCCAACTTCAAGTGGCATCTGAACTTGTATCTCTTTCATAAACGATTTTTAGTAAATTTTTCTTTTCATAAAGTGGGCAGTGATAATTCTATGGTGTAGTGGACAGCAAAAAAGTTTACCTCTGAGTACAAGGGACCTTCATCAGATGGGCCGAAGGGCCGAGCAGTAGCAGATGGAGTTTAATTTAGATAAATGTGAGGTACTATGTTTTAGTAGGGAAAATCAGGGCAAGACTTGTATGCTTATTAGTAACATCCGGGGCAGTGTTGCTGAACGAAGAGACTTTGAAGTGCAGGTTCATAGTTTCCTTGAAAGTGGAGTCACAGGTAGACAGGGTAGTGGGTGTTTGATATGCTTGCCTTTATTGCTGAGCGCATTGAATATAACAGTTGGGAGGTTGTGTTGCAGCTGTACAGGACATTGGTCAGGCCACATCTGGAATACTGCATTTAATTCTGGTCTCCCTGCTATAAAAAAAGATGTTGTTAAACTTGAAAGGGTTCAGAGAAGATTTACAAGGATGTTGCCAGGGTTGAAGGGTTAGAGTCTGAATAGGTGGGGCTATTTTCTTTGGAGTGTCAGAGACTGAGAGGTGACCTCATAGAAGTTTATAAAATCATAAGGGGCATGGATAGGGTGAATAGTCAAGGTCTTTTCCCTGGGATTGGGGAGTCCAAAACGAGAGGGCATAGGTTTAAAGTAGGAGTGGAAAGATTTAAAAGGGATCTAAGGGGCAACTTTTTCATGCAGAGGGTGGTGCGTGTATGGAATGAGCTGCCTCAGGAAATGATGGAGGCTGGTACAATTACAACATATACCCATCCAGATGCCTTGTAAATGAATAGGAAGGGTTTAGAGGGATATGGGCCAAATGCTGGCAAATTGGACTAGATTAGTTTAGGATATCTGGTGGGGATGGACAAGTTTGACTGAGGTGTCTGTTTCCATGCTGTACATCTCTATCACACTCTGATGGATTGCTGTTCAAACTATTTTAGACTCCCAACTTAATGGGGACAGCTGTTGCACAAAGAAAAATGGTGAATAGAGAAAGGGGATGAGAGTTAATTCAAAATTTGGTATTAAGCGGTAATTTTTGCTATTTTAATAGTACATTATTTGTAAGAATATACACTTTAAAGTATTACATTTGGATATGGCACGTACCCAAGCAGTAGTAACCACAGACCAAGCATCCCAATGATTTTATGACTGAGTTTTTATACTCTGTGTAAAGAGGATATAAATGGAAAAACTGATGAGTGTAATTTTGGGCTGCAGTCTGTGAGAAAGATACTGAAGCAATAAAGTGTATGGAATGCAGATTCAATGTGGTCATGCTTGTTTGAGGAGACACAAACGCAAAGTGTCTTGAAAGATCAGGATTGTTTTAATTAAAACAGAAGAAATTACACATTAATTTGCTATGGCTGCTTAACTTTATGAAGGAATACATAGAAACTGACTTTCTAGTGATTTATGGGAGCTTGGATGAAGGAAACATGCATATAGCATTAGAGGCAAGAGATTTAAGACTGACTGTAGGAGAAATCTTTTAAGCACAAGGTGTTGACACTGTGGAATGTCGTAGTGAAGTTTGTGATTGAAGTAGAGACTTGTCTTGCTGCAGAACTTGGCGCGTGCACACACACAAAGTAGCTACCACTTTTGGCTGACTCTCAAAATGTGCCTGGAGAAACAACAAGCTGACCCTCAGGCCCAGGATACTGCTTTGAGGGTTGTGCTTTCAGCACCATATAAAGCTTTGACAATTTAGGCTATGAAGAAAGGAAGCTTAATAGTTCTCACCTTTGCCTGCAGTGAATTCAAAGCATCGTAGGAAAAGACATCACAAAATGTGACAGTCCCCTTCAAGGCAAATTTCCCAAACATGCCAGCACTCATCAAGCAGAGGTGATTTTGTTGCCTCAGGCACATTCACAGGTTGGAAAACATAATGGACTTTTTTTTTTTGTTGTTCATGGGACATGGGTATTGCTGGCTCGGCATTTTGTTGCCTGCCCCTATTACCCAGGAGACAGTTAAGAATTGACCACTGGAGTCTGGAGTCGCATGTAGGCCAGACCAGCTAATGATGGTAATAACTGAAGAACATTAATGAATCAGACGGATTTTTATGACAATCAACGATTGTTAAATGGTCACCGTTAGGCCAGCCTTTTATTCCAGAAATTTCTATTAAAATCAAATTTCACCATTTTTCATAGATAACAAGGTGTAGAGCTGGATGAACACAGCAGGCCAAGCAGCATCAGAGGAGCAGGAAAGCTGATGTTTCGGGGTCCAGACCCAAAACGTCAGCCTTCCTGCTCCTCTGATGCTGCTTGGCCTACTGTGTTCATCCAGCTCTACACCTCGTTATCTCAGATTCTCCAGCATCGGCAGTTCCCACTATCTTTCTTTCACCATTTTTCATGGTATGTTTGGAGTTGCCTAGAACATTAGACTGGGTCTCTGGATTACTCGACCAGTGACATTATCACTATACCACTTTCACTCCAAGGCTATTATTGATGTGGAGTTCCACTTTAAGGATACAATAAGCATGACATTAAGACTCTAAGCATTGATCTTTCACACATGAGAAACTGTAGTGAACAACATGTGGAAATGGCAATGTTGGCTGTGGGTTAAGATGTGCCAGTATGATGATCAGTGACTACAACTTGAATATGCCAAAAACAGCATCCCGCAATGATATCTGATAACCACTTCATTGTGACAAAACCTGCTTCTCCCAGATTAATCCCTTCAACCATCAGCGGAAGTACACCACATGAAACTATTTATCGTGTCCATTATTTAACATGGATGAGGATACTGCTGAGGATATGTCAACATTTAGAAATGGATGAGACGTGATTGGAAGAAAGAGGAACAGAGAGATACAGGAACTGCCAATTGTTACTAGTATGGTGGAGAACCACCAGCATGGATTGGTTGTGCCACGTAGTCTGTTTCCAAGTTATAATTTCTATGTAGCAGTTGGAAATGAACCGACACCAAGAGGTATCTATTTCTTTTAGTCATTCATGGGATCATTAGCTTTTCTAAATTTAGCCTGGTATCATTGGTTTAGTTTCAGTGACTTACTTTTGAAGCTATCGTGGTATTTTAAGGTGTCTGAAAATGGGTGAGACTTGTTTCTTTATACCAAAACCCAAGCCAGCAATTGATTTTTGCAAAGAATTGCTTCAACATAATTTTTTGTGTTTGTTAAAATTTGTAATAAAATGCAAACATTTGATATTGCAAGTTATGCACATCTCTTGTGTCTTCCACACTAAAGCTACCTCAGTTGGCTTTAAAACACACTCTTTTTGTCCAACCCTTTCATCATTGGCCTAAGTGCATATATTTTTTACATTAAAGACACAATACAGGTGCGAGTCATTGTTGTTACTTGTCCACTTCTCTGCAGCAATTTTATTGTTGATGTTCACTAAATACATTCCAAAGCATCTGTTTCTTGCAGATTGTTGGAAATTTTCTTCTAATATAGACTGGACCTTAAAGCCTGGAGCCCTAATTTAAAAGGAGGTGGCTGATTCTGCTTTGGCTCAATGATAGTATAGTGCTGAGTCTGAATGCTCTGGGCTCAAATCTCACTCAGGGACTTGAGCATCTAATCTAAGCTGTTCTTGGAAGTGCTGTCTTTCAGTTGAAATGCTAAATCAAAACCTGATCTGTATGGTCAAGCTGATGTAAGCAATCCAATGGCATTATTTAAAACATTTCTCCCACTTTCCTGGCGAATGTTTATTCCTTGGCCAACAGCACTGAAACCGAACATGTCCTGTGTCCAGGACCTTACCATCTGCAAACTAGCAAGTCATTCGTTGGTGGTGTCCTGAGCATGTAAAAGATGCTACATAAATGCATGTTTGTTCTTCCTTTGCATCTATACAGCAATTCCCTCAGAATAGGAAAGGGAAACTGTGTTTTCCGTTTGATGTTCAGACCCTGCTCCATTGGGAATACTGCTGAATAATAACAGTTGATTTAGATGAATAATGCTGCTGCCAACATTTGAGTTCTTGGACATTGATCTCATCTACTAAGTAGAACCATGATCATAGCTTAACTGTGCTTACAGGCATTGGGACTGACAGCTCCAGCATCTATTTTCATGATAAGGCCCCTTTAGAAGCCCAATGCAGCTGCCAATAACATCACAATCTCCTGAAATCAGAATTACTGATCTTCAGCAGGCTGATTTTATGAGTGAACCTAGTTTAAGATGAAGCTGCTTGTAGCTCCGATTATTGTTTTAACAAATGGCTCCCCACTGAAACAAATGAGCCCAAGAAAATCCAGTGAACAAGAAGAATATTTTCAGACATCAAGAATAGTAATTGATCTGCTTACCACTACACTCTAGCATGCGCAACATTACAAGATTTTCATAGGCTGTCAGTTTGCAACACAGAGACAGTATTTAATTTAATCTTTCATTTTCACATACAACCTCGGACTTTGCCACAGCATTTTGTGTCAATCCAAGAGGTCTGCAGAATTTTAGCAGTTGATCTTTCTTTTATACATTGCTCCATAACATAACTCCATTTTTACCATTCAAGACAATCTTCTGTTTATCTTCTGCAATTTGGACAATGAGCCGTTTCCAATATGATTGTTTGTTTGTGTTATTACATGAAAAATCCAATGCAGAACCATGATTGTGTTTCAAAGCCATTATGTGTTTATCCAAAAAATGAATATCTTCATTTAGCTTTAATGCATAAATGCGTCTTTTTTATTGCAGGAATGCAAATTAGGACAGGCTGCAAGGTGACTGGGACTTCATATCCTCTGACTGACAGTACATTCTGCTCTGCTGCTCCCAATCCCTTCCTCGACTTACATTGTCACAAATATGGACCAAGAATATGAGCGAAGGCTTCTTCGACAAACACATTTCCAAAATGTCTCTGAGAATATGCTTTCACCAGTAAGTGCAAATGGAGAATCAGCTTACTCAGAAGTTAGTTATGAGGGTGACTTTAACATTCCATGATAGAAATATTCATAGTTCACTGTTGGAGAGATGTACTTGTTGCTTCAAAGTTAATTTTATGTTTGAGAAAAGAGAATTATTGTAAATTGGTGATTTAGTTGAGTTTTTTTTAGAATTTTCCAAGGAATTATTAGATAGAAATATATTTTTCCACTGTGGGGGAGCCAATGACTAGTGTATGTAACCTTAAAATCAGAGATTGCCCATTCAGGCTAGAATTTGGGCAATACCTCCTCCTAAATAAAAAAAAACAGAAGAGGCTAGCTCCGCTAATAATTTAAAAACTGACATTGATAGATTTGTTTTGCTTACCGGGGGTATTACAAGATATAGAACCAAAGCAGCTGGATGAAATTTTGATATGGATCAGCCTGATCTTGTTGATTGCAGGAACTGGCTTGAGGGTCTCTAAGGGCTATTCCTGGTCCAACCTTAGCAGATCTATAGCAGTAGAAACAACAAAGTTGCCTAAATGTATTTAGTTTTGAGGCAGAAAATCAAACTTGGACCCATAAAATTGATTGCTTTCCTACAATTCATACATACGTGCTGTTGGTTGTTGTTTGAGTGAAAAAAGTGGGTTCAGATGTGTTCAAACACCCTGCTGATACCTGTTGTAAAATCTCACGTGAATATGTGCTGCTGGGACCAGATACCAGAGGGTCAGTAGTGTTCATGGAACTGCCCTCTAGCAGAGGGCAAATGACTTCAGAGGACCGGGAGTTAAAACTGTCAAGATTAGAGGGTTAAATCTATGGCTGAAAGGGTGTTGTTGGAAGCAGGGGTTTCACATCATGGATAATTGGGATCAATTCTGGTGAAAGAGGGAGCTTATCCACTGGGATGGGCTGATTTTAAGCTGACCCAGGACTTGTGTTCAGGTGAATCTAATATGTAGGCCAGTAGTTACGATTTTAATTGTTTTTAGGGGAATGGGATTGAGAGGTTTCAGTAAAGGGTAAATTCAAAAAGAATGAGAAGTATCAAGGCCGACAGAGTAGCGATGCAGGTTAAATCAAACAGTGGATCAGGAAGGGACAGTCAACTTAGTAGAGGTAACAGAGCGTTGCAGGTCGAACACCTCAAATCTAGATGCCCAAGAATTGGACTTCTCTGAAAGTTAGACAGTTCTATGCCTATCTTGCATAAAACCTTAACTTCGCCAAGCCAATTCAGAAACATTCAGGGAGTTGCTGAGTAGTGATCACTAAAGAGCCAGCTTAATTTTAAGTTCACTTTGAGACCTGTAGACATAAAAATGCAATTAGGACAAGGGTGATTAATTCACCCTGGGACATAGCAAGTTTTGTCTGCTTCTAGCCTGATATTTTTAAAACCAATTCAATAGATTGCAGAAACTCAAGTTTCGAAGATCGTTTGCAATGGTTGCACTTACTTTGCTTTTTCAGTATAAATTTGCAGCATTAACACTTGGAAACGCAACGCTCAGGTACTTACTTGCTCAGCTAAATTCCTTATTATTTTCAAGGTAGCAATTTTTTCTTAATTTGTTCATGGAATGTGTTGCTGGGGGTGCCATTATTGGCCATCCCTAAATTCCCTGGAGAAGGTGGTGTGAGCTGCCTCCTTGAACTGCTGTAGAGATACCCACAATGCTGTTAGGAAGGGAACTCCATTTTTTTCTGACAGTGAAGGAACGATGATACATTTCCAAGGATGACATGTGGCTTGGAGAGGAACTTGCAAGTTGTAGTGTTCTTATATTGCCCTAATCTTTCTCGGTGGTCATGATTGTGGGTCTGGAAAGTGCTATGTAAGGAGCCTTGGTGATTTGCTGCATTGCTTCTTGTAGAAGCTACACACTGCTGCAAATATGTGTTTGTGGATGTGGTGCCAATCAAACAGGCTGCTTTATCCTAGATGGTGTGGAGCTTCTTGAGTGTTGTTGGAGCTGTGCTCATCCAGGCGAGTGAAGAGTTTTCCATCACACTCCTGACTTGTGCCTTGTAGATGATGGACAGATTTTGCAGGGAGTCAGTAGGCACAATACCCAGCCTTTGGCCCTGCCCTTGTAGCTACAGTATTTATATGATGAGTCCAGTTGAGTTTCTGGTCTATGGTAACTCCCAGGATGTTGCTGCGGTATTTAATGATGGTAATGGCATTGAAACTCAAAGGGCAATGGTTAGCTTCTCGCCTGTTGGAGATGGTCATTGTCTGGAACTTGTGTTGCACAAATGTTACGTGCCACTTAGCAACACAAGCCTGGATGTTGTCCAGGTCTTGCTGTAAATGGATGTGGGATTGGTTGATATTTGAGTAGATATGAATGGTGCTGAACACGGTGCAATCATCAGCAAACTTTTTCTTCATGGATACGCTGAGGGACTCTTGCAGAGATATCCTGGAGCTGAGATGGCTGACCTTCAACAACCACAACTATCCTCCTTTGGCTGCAGTCAGACGGAGTATAATGTAGAGTTTGCCCCCTGATTCCCACTGACTGCAGTTTAGCTTGAGCCCCTTAATATCACCCTGGCATTTGATGTCAAGGGCAATCAGTCTCACCTGTTGAATTCAGCTGTTTTATCTAAATTTGGATGACTGTTGTAATGAGGTCAGGAACCAAGTGGCCCGGCAGGACCCAAATTGAGTGTCAGTGAGCTGGTTATTCCTTTGAAAATACCACTTTATGACATTGTTGATGATCCCTTCCATTACTTTGCTGAAGTGTTTTTTATTTGACCAACGTAGTACAGCAGCCAAGGCATCATGTACTTAACTTTTCCGACTCAAATTAAGGAAGTCCAGTTTCTTCCCTGAAAACTGACAAATCCTGAAATCTGACATAGCCTTGGTCCGTTGTTGACATTTTTGAGGCAACTCTAGCTGTAGCAACTAAGGTGACTTCAGAAAATGGAAAGATCAAAGCTATAGGCACTTTACCTCAATGCACAAAAATTTCTAGTAAAATAGATGAGATAATACCACAGATAAAATTGAGATTGATTTAGTATGTGATTGCAAGGTGACCAAGGTGGAAATGAAATATTCTAGAATATCTCAGTTTTGGAAGAAGTATACAAAAGGAAAAGGAGTTTGAAGGTAAGCCTGATAATAAAGAATGGGGTCATGACAATAGAGAAAAGAAATCTTAGCTTGGAAAATCAATTTGTAGAATCAGTCTGTGAGGAGCTTAAACAACACGAGCAGAACTCGGTAGAGACGGTAGTTAAAGCTTCTCAAATGGTAGTTGTTGTTTAGGACAGAATATAAATCAAGAAGTTAGAGGTGCATAGAACAAGGGTAATGTAGTTTAAAGTTTAATTTGTGTAAAGTTTAATTTGCTTATTCACTGCATAAACCAGATTTGCAATAATGTCATTGAGGACAAATTCATGGAAAATATATAAGTTAATTTTCTAAACCAGTACATTGGGGACCAACTAGGATCAGGTTATTTTAGATCTCGAACTGTGAAATCAGAAGATATTAATTAATGACATTTGAAGTAAGGGGGTTTCAAGGGGATAAGTGATCATAATACGTTAAATTTTCTATTGTGTTTGAAAGTGATTTAGTTAAATCACTAAGTAGGGTCTTAAATGTGAACTAAGCGAACTAGGCAAGGACAAGGGCCAAAGTAGATTGGAAAGTACTTTTTTAAAAGTATGCTGATAGATAAGCAATAACAAACATTAAAAAAGTAATAACTTTGAATAAATACATAGTCCCTTAAGAAATAAAATCTCATGGGGAAAAGTGTTCTAATCTTGGTTAATAAGAGAAGTTCAAGATTGTTTTAGATGAAAGGCAGGAGCTTATAATATTGTCAAAGAAAAACAAAATATGAGGATTGGGGGATTTTAGATTCAGAAAGGGATGTGAGAGATTGTTAAGGAGATTGAAGAAGGATGTTTAGGCTATTGAGGGAGTGCAATGAAAGTTTACTGGACTGATTCCTGGTATAGCAGGACCGATGTATGAAGAGACACTGGATCATTTAGGACTTTATTCACTGGACTTTAGAAGAATGAGAGAGGAATTTCGTAGATTTCTATGAAAGTCAAACAGGACAAGAAAGGTTAAATGAAGGAAGGATGTTCCTGATGACTGGGGAGTCCAGAGCCAGGGGTCACAGTCTAAGGATACAAGACAGGTCATGTAGGGCTGAGATAATGAAAAATTTTGTTGCCCAAGCCACAGAAAGTGGTTGAGGTCAAAACATTGAGAGTTTTCAACCAGGAGGTAGATACAGTTTTTAAGGCTAAAGGGATCAAAGAGTATAGGGAGAAAGTGGAAACGGTACTAAGTTGGATGATCAGTCATGATCATATTGAATAGTGGAGCAGGTTCGAATAACTGAATGAACTACTCCTGCTCCTATTTGCTATGTTTCTTTGTAATAGCAAGGTGAGATGAATGAGACTAAAGCCTATCCTTGCTGTCCTGCCTTCTTGTTTTAAAAGAGGACGATACAGAGATGGTGGATATATTTGATCTTCCAGAATTACTGAAATGGTAGAAGAGTCCCAGTGGATGGAAAAAGAAAAAAATATGAAATTAAGAGTCTAATGATGACCATGAATCTATTGTCAATTGTCAGGAAAAACTCATCTGATTCACTAATTCCTTAGGGAAGGAAACTGTTATTCTTACCTGATCTGGTCAACATGTGACTCCAGACCCACAATTAGGAATGGGCAATAAATGCTGGCCCACGTCCTATGAATGAATTAATAAAACAAAGCAAATGTTCACCTCACTGTTCAAGAAAAGAGGTAAGAGAGAAACCAGGTACTATGACCACTTAGAGAGATAGTAAGAACTGCCGATGCTGGAGTCCGAGATAACACAGTGTGGAGCTGGAGGAACACAGCAGGCCGGGCAGCATCAGAGGAGCAGGAAAGTTGACGTTTCGGGTCGGGACCCTTCTTAGGAGAAAGCTGCTAGAATCTATTGTTTGGGAAGCTATAGTAAGACACTTAGAAAATCATAACTTGATTTGAAGGCAGCATGAACAGAGAATTATCAAAACAAAATCTGTTTGACAGATCTGTTGAACTTTGAGATTTTAACTAATAGAGAATATAAGGCAGAACCAGTGGATGTCATGCATTTGGATTTTCAAAAAGCTTTTAGGGAGACATCACAAAATTATGACTCATTTTATTGCAGGTAAAATGTTAACATATTGAGCATTTGTTAATAGGCAGAAAACAGAATGCAAATAAATGGCCATTATATGGGTTGACAAGCTGTCACTCTTGCGGTCCTGCAGCTTGACTTTGGCAATTTATAATCACTATGAAGGGACTGAATGTAATGTATGTATTAATTGACAGGATGCAGAGCTGGGCAAAGAAGTGGCAGATGGAATTCAACCCAGAAAAGTGTGAAGTGATTCATTTTGGAAGGTCGAATTTGAA
>NC_063341.1:45362679-45402399 GCF_021869965.1 Rhincodon typus
GGGCCTCCGATCCAATTCCAGGGCAGTTCCACCGACGCCTTCACTTTATAGCTACCATTGCTGCCATGGAGAATAGGGAGCACCCAATCTGAGTTATTCATTTTGCAGCCTCCGCTGGAAATAGCATCCCAGGTCATGGGAGGCATAAACCAAAGCATACTATTACCAAATGCAAACATTGCTATCATGTACCAAATTTTTTTTATGCCAAACTTTTCCCAATACTTTCGGGTGCCTTTTTTGTTTATATATTCCTTTTATTTTAGTTTCAACTTTACTAGTGGAGAGAAAACTGCTATTTTTCCCATGAATTTTTATCAAAAGGAGATATCTCAAAATTATACAGTTTCAGGGGAAATGTAATTTCAATAGAAGCTAAAAGAACAATTTTCTCGAGCTATCTGATAAGGATATATTACAACAAAAAGTTGAAAATCTGTTGCACTTTTTTTTTTACAGCCTAATGCATGAAAATATCAGTTTCCCTTTTGTAAATGTGTTTAAAAAGATACAGTATTTTTATTTCTAGTTGTGATAAATGTCAATCTTAAACATGGCTAAAAGAAGACAAGAATTTGAAGCTTTTCATCTCTCACTGATCAGTGAGGATACAAGAAACAGACGGGAGAAAAAGGGACACTTTTTTACGGCAGAAGAAGTTGCTGATTGGTTGGGCCATATTGACAAAGTGATACAGCAAGAACAGTTAACTGTCAATCTTAATTCTCAGACCAGGGAAATAGATTCTAATTGCTCAGGGTGTTGTCAGGGGATGCAGCAGAGTTTGGCTGTTCCATGACCTTTTTAGTTTACATAAAAGGTGCCATATACATAAAAATGGAATCTACCTGCTGTTCTGCGAATGAAGATTGACGGTTAAATGTTATTGCTGCATCTCTGTGCCAATAACGTTTAACCAGTCAGCACCCTCTTTTCATGCTTTATAAAATGGTGTCCCATTTTCCAGTCCGTTCTTGCATCCTAATTCTGATGAGTGCAAGATGAAAGTTTTGATTTTTGTCTCCTTTTAACAACATTCATGTTCTGTACCAAGCAGTTATTTAAATGTCACCATTTCTCCTCTTTACTTTAAAGAATGTCATTGTTGTACTGGATAAGACATTGCCAGTACCGTGTGTCAGCTGCCCTGCATGTGGTTGACATAAGATGCCAGTTCACAATGTCATTAATCTGATGAGTTCTTTTACTCAGAATTGGTGAAGTTCCTTTCTTACGAACAAATATGAAGGCAGAGTTTGCCCTTTCAATTAAATCTATGACATTTCTCATATTTGTTTGCAAATTCCTCCATGATTCCATCTCTGCTACCTGTTGCAGCCCTACAAACTGTCATGATAACTGCACTGCTGTAAATCTGGCCCCTTCAGCATTTAATCACTGCACCATTGGTGCCTGTGTTATCAGCTGTCAAGACCCTAGCTCCCTAAAAGTCCCAGCTTCTCTTTCTCCTTTTAGGCAATCCTCAATATATACATTCTGCCCTCCTTATGTGGCTTGGTGTTAAGTTGTTTGATGACATTCCTGTGAAGTGCCTTGGATTTTTACTGCAATATAACTGCAGGGTTTTGTTGTAAATCACATTCAGTGCTCAGAGGTTAGTTGTAAGTGCAGAGTTTTCATTTCTACAAGTGTGCCTCATCTCTGGCTCCAAAAAAGCTTTTTTTTTTATTGTCCATCCAGAGCCAAAGTGTTGCTTTCCTGCAGTTTGGTGCCATGTTGAATGACACTGGACAGTCCACTATGCTTTTTGAGAACTGGATTCAAGTTACCAAAATCCTTTGCCTGTCTCAGAAATAAGACTTTTTTTTTCTGAGCAGCATTCGCACAGGGCATTAGCAGAAAAATATTTGGTAACAATTTGTGTAATGTCATTTTCATAGTGTTACTAATAGATGAGTTGATGCGTTGCTTGTGGTGAAGAATGGATTTTGCTGGCAGCGTGAAAGGAAACATGAAATACTGTGTAGACTGATGCTTAACATACAGTATAACAGCGAACAAAATTGAAAAAAATTGAACCAATTTTTATTCCTGACATTATCACTTAAAATTGGTGATAATTGTGTTGAGACAGTTAATAATTTCATTTAGTATGTCTGTGGAAATGTGCAAACTCGAGCATAAAATGTTAAATTTGAGCAGAAAAGTTAATTAAAAGGCTAGTTTAAGTTTTTGGAAGGTCGAATTTGAATGCAGAATACAGGGTTAATGGCAGGATTCTCGGCAGTGTGGAGGAACAGAGGGATCTTGGGGTCCACGTCCATAGATCCCTCGAAGTTGCTACCCAAGTTGATATGGTTGTAAAGAGGTCATGTGGGGTGTTGGCTTTCTTTGGCAGTGGAATTGAGTTTAAGAGCCACGAGGTTATGCTGCAGCTCTATAAAACTCTGGTTAGACCACACTGGGAATATTGTGTTCAGTTCTGGTCACCTCATTATAGGAAGGACGTGGAAGCTTTAGAGACGGTGCAGAGGAGATTTACCAGGATGCTGCCTGGACTGGAGGGCAGGTCTTATGAGGAAAGGTTGAGGGAGCTAGGGCTTTTTTCATTGGAGTGAAGAAGGATGAGGGGTGACTTGATAGAGGTGTACGAGATGATGAGAGGCATAGCTGGAGTGGATAGCCAGAGACTTTTTCCCAGGGCTGAAATGACTATTACGAGGGGGCATAATTTAAAGGCGATTGGAGGAAGGTATAGGGGAGATGTCAAAGGTAGGTTCTTTGCACAGAGAGTGGTGGGTGTGTGGAATGCGCTGCCGGCAGTGGTAGTGGAGTCAGATACTTTATAGACTTTTAAGCAACTCTTGGATAGGCACGTGGAGGATAATAAAATGTAGGTTATGCAGGGTAGATTGATCTTAGTAGGATAATAGGTCGGCACAACATCGTGGGCCAAAGGGCTTGTACTGTGCTGTACTGTTTTATGTTCTCCAAGTGAGACTGTTTGAATACTACAGGGAGCGGGAGGCTAAAACATATCTTGCCTTTTTTTTCATTATTTCTTGGGGGAAAAAAACAATGGGTGGGGTTAGAATCTTCTGATCACATCTTGAGGCATCAAGCTGAACTGTGAGCATGAGATGCTTTCTTTCATTTTTAAGCACTGTAAATGGACTGTATGCAAAATGGCTGAACTGAGCTCAAGCAAACTGAATAGATAATGTGTAAGATAATATCACCACCCACTGAAATTGGGATGAATGTTACTATTTAGAAAGAGGTTTAACAGGTGTGCTGTTTGTAAGTAGTGTATATAAGCTTAATTTTACATGAGTTTAGGTATTGCTAATGTTCAATGCCACATTTAAATTTAACAAGAAATTGAAAGTTGTGACAAGTAAAAATGTAGTAAAAATTTGCGCAACCATAAGTTAATATATCATAAATTAATGGACCTGTGTTATCAGTATGATATTGTCAAATGAAAAAAAAATAAGTTTAACTTATGCTGTTTTACAGAGACAGAGTGAATAAAAGACGTGTAAAGGACATTGTTAAGGAATTCACATTACTCTGCAGGGGTCTTCATGGCACAGAATATGCAGCCGAGTACTGAAGCTATGTAATTAAATTGAAATGTCACTCAGTTAATAGCATGCTTCCTGCATCCTCAACACATTTGCACTGTTTCCTTCTGAAAAAATGCATTCTAGCATGAAGGATTTTTAAAATCAGCAAATGGGCTTCTGTCTGCACTACAGGATTCGAGAAGAGAATACATGCACTTGTGTGCAGTCATATTAAGAGGCATTTTTAAAAGAAAAAAGACTTCCTATCATAGGATTGGGTCAATAGAGGAAATGTGCCAGGATGGTTCTGGCATCATCTGTCCTGACTTGCAAGTAACGTGTGTGTATGTTTTGTGTTGTAATTAAAGCTTTATGGAAGCAATATAACTTGCTGCTGGAGTCCTGTGATTTTGGCACTTTGTAAACACGACAATATCTCGTAGAGGGAGTTAATCCCAAATGATTCAGCTGTGGAATATTACTGGTGATGCTGCTACAATGTCTGAAACCATTTTAAGCAAATCTAGTATTTTAGGTTTTTTTTTGTTTTTAATTTAATAATGTGATGTGGGCTTCTGTCATAAAGCAAAACAGTGTGGAATGTTGCAACAGTCTGGGAATTTAAAAAATTTTTGGACTGTAACAATTGCTATCTGAGAGTTTCAAAACTTTGCACATTTATTTGAAGGAAACTGAAAAATTACCAGAGTTTTGAGTCACCTATTCTGACTGCAAATGAAGAAAACACTGGCCCAAGCAAAGGTCTAATTATACTTCTGGCATGGTTTAAAAAGCAATCAGAGCTCCTCCATCAGAGCTTTTGAGGCTCTGTAAGCTTTGTTACAGCCCCATTTCGTTTCACAACTTTGATTTTTTTGTAATATACGCTATGTGTTACTCTCTGTACAAAAACCAATACCACCTTAACGTAACTCCAAGCTGTCCTCATTTTTTGGTAACTTGTTTACTTGTGCTTCTAGAGCATTCTGGAAGTTCCACAACCATAGTATATATTCAGGTACTGGAAGTAAAATGAAAGTCCACTGGTAAAATCTTGATAAGAAATGATACTGTAGCGTATTGGTTTTCTATTGTGAAATAAAGCTTCACTTGTAAATGTGTGTTTATTTGTCTTCTGCCCCAAAATCTTTGTGCCCTCACTAATCCTCCAGTTATAATGCAGGTAAACTGAGAAATACGTATCTAGTTCATAACATTTTTACCACCTGAATTGTATATAAAAACATATACGACAAAGAACCTACAGCTAGATGCCATTGTCTGTCGTAATCTCATAATTTGTAGATTATGCTCTTTCTTTTAATCCGCATTGCAGTAACATCGGTTTGTAAAATCAGTCTACACGTTTCTCATTTCTATACTTCTTTGACGACCCCAGTACATCCTAAAGCTTGCCGTTCAAGTACTTTTCATTGTGTAATCATTAATGTTTCTAGACAAACATAGCAACTGGCTTGCATGTAGTGTGATCCCACAGTACAAAAGCATTATTTTGGTTTTTGTTGTGTTGATTGAGAGTTAATTATTGGTCAGGCCGCCAAGTAAATCCCCTATTCAACTTGAAGTAGCTCCATAGGATCTCTCTTTCTTTGACCCCAATAGGAGAGTCAGAAACGTCTCGTATAAGTACAGATGATATGATATGATATGATATTGTGGCAACATTTTACTGTACACTATGAATCTCAATTAAATATTTTTCTTTGAATTCTGTCAGTTTATATCTGGATCCTGTAGGTTTTACTCTAGAAAACAGCAATGAAGATATCTGTGATGGTGGGCTGTTTCACTGTATATTGAAGCAGTGCTTTGACCATTGTTCCACGCATTTCAAATTGTTTAGTCTACAGGATGTGGATTTAGATCCCTTTCCATTAGTCTGAAGTAACAATTTGAACATAATTATCAAAAATCATGAATCCTAACATGATTGTGCATCCTCTTCAAAGAAGATGGTGGAGAAAATGTCACACAGCTAGGAAATACATTCTAATGAGGTTTATAATCAAAATCAGTCACATTATTTGAAACCTTGTCAAAATTTAATTTGCAACTCTAAAGTTGTTACTTTTCTTAAAAATTATGTCTTGTTTTCTTCTGGATCACATATGACTTTCTCATTGCCCACATGAGCTTTTATTTGTAGCATCTTCTGTTCAGTGCAATTATTGCATTCACTTAGCAAGAGATAGGAAACCACAAGAGCATAATGGGCTGAATTTTCCAAGACGTGGCAATTTCTTGTAAATTGCCACTCTGACCCTTTTTTCATAAAAGAATTGAACTTCACATTTCTGAAAGGAGATTTTGATCATGTTTCTTTCAGAAATGCAGAGCTGTACTTAAATTCTGACAATGTTTGTTTCAATGTGCAGAATTGCTGTGAGTAGGCAAACTAACTTTTCTTTTCACAGCAGTCACTGCCGTATTCTGACATTTTAAACGCACCGACAGCTGCTTTCTTTTTTATTCATTCACGGGATGAGGGCATCGCTGGCTAAGCCAGCATTTATTGCCTTTAACAGCTGCTGTCAAACAGTAAGTACATGCATGCTGGATGGTTGGTGGGTAGGGTGCCAGCTGAGAGGGGGTAAGGATGGCATATAAACAGGGTTTGGGTGGTTAAGGTGCAAGAGGGTTAGGTGGGAGAAATTGGGTCTGGTGTCAAGGGTGGATATTAGGTTTAGGTCCAGCAGTGGGGGGGGGCTAGGAGTCATGTTAGGATTGGTCAGGATCTGGAGGAGGTGTATTTGGCACTGTGGACTAAGTATGAGTTCTGTTGAATAGTTAGTCAGCAGTTAGACTGTACTTTACCTGAGTAACTATTTTATTTAACTTCATCAGAACCCTCAATTCTGGTTTTGATGGAGACCTTTGGAGCATTCCAGGTTTAGAGGAATTGCCCAGTGGAATCTCCAATTTCCAGGGCATTTCCTTTGGAGTATGCTGCAATGGGGATTCCACATGATCCTCAGGGACAACTCCCATCTAGGATAACTGGCCCAGATTTCCATTGGCTAATGTATCAAATATCTGAGGAGCACAGGGCTTCAGTCTGAAAAGCAACCTTCCACTTACCCAGATAGCAAGAATTGCAAATGCTGGAGTCAGAGGTAACACTGCAGGCCAGGCATTATCAGAGGAACAGGAAACCTGACGTTTTGGGTCGGGACCCTTCTTCAGAAATGATGAAGGGTCTCAACCTGAAATGTCAACTTTCCTGCTCCACTGATGCTGCCTTACCTGCTGTGTTCCTCCAGCTCTACATTATCTTGTCTCTGACTCCAGCATCTGCAGTTGTTGCTATCTCATAGCAAAGAATGTGTTTGGTATGCTTGCCTTTATTTGTCAGTGCATTGAGCATAGAAGTTGGGAGGTAATCTTGCACCTGTGTAGGACATTGGTCAGGCCACTTTTGGAATACTGCGTCCAATTTTGATCTCCCTGCTATAAGAAAACTTTGTGAAACTCAACAGCATTCAGAAAAGATTTACAAGTGCGTTGCCAGGGTTGGAGGGTTTGAGCCATAAGAAGAAACTGAATAAGCTGGTGCTATTCTGTTCAGAGCATTTAGAGGCTGAGGGGTGATCATATAGAAGTTTTTAAAATCATAAGGGGCATAGAAAGGGTGAATAACCAAGGTCTTTTCCCTGGGGTGGGGGAGTCCAAAACAAGAGAGCATAGTTTTAAAGTAAGAGAGGAAAGAGTTAAAAGGGACCAAAGGGGGCAACCTTTTCACGCAGGGTGGTGTGTGTATGGAATGAGCTGCCAGAGGTAGTGGAGGAGGCTGGTACAATTTACAAGATTTACAAGGCATCTGGATGGGCATATAAATAGAGAAGGTTTAGAGGGATACGGGCCAAATGCTGGGCCTAAACTTATCTAGGATATCTGGTTGGCATGGACAAATTGGATGGAAAATTCTGTTTCAATGCTGTACGGCTCTATGACTCTAAGTGGTAGTATTCAAAATGCTGTCTACAGTCTGTATTGAAAGTCTGATCTACTCAAAAGGAGGCAGTTAGATGATATTACGTGCAGTGTTCATTTCAGTGCTTAATAATCAATCAATCAATCAATCTTTCATCAAAGTAGGAATACCTTGATAAATTTTGGTCCACAGCCATTCTACATAAGGAAAGATTGTGCTGTTTTACTGTTCAACAAAATACAATTGTCTGACCAACCCTGGGAATCTGCATTTGGAAGCAATATGCAGGTATGCCTATAAATAAGGTGTGCAAGTAAATTTGAAAGACTGAATACACTGTTTCTGGGCTGATTCCAGGAATTATGATAAAAGAAACAGACTGTTTGTTCGTTTTTAAGCCTTTTGCTATAATGACCTGATGCCTTAATGGCTTTATTCTGGAGCAAACCATGCTACAGTGTTTAATCCATTTTTCCTAACTAGGGTATTGTCAGCAGATATTGAGATATGCCCTATTAATCATAATAGACTTGTGTTTACTGGGGTGCACAACTATCATTCTGTGATGCCTGTACATGTAAAAGTTAGTTAAGATGGGCGATAATTACTTAAACATTTCAACATATCCTCATATTATTGCATATTTGATTAAATAATTTGGGAGCCCCAGCAAATTTTGAAATTGCCTCTAAAATTATGATCTTAGCTGATGGTAATAGTGAATAAGTCAGCTCCCAGAGTTAAATTGAGCATGATAGACCATAAATAAGGTTAAATTTTCTTCTTGTTTACTATAAGAGGTCAGACACTGAACAAGTTAACAAGAGGCTATCAATCTATTTTAACAAAGAAACATGGAAATTGTTACGTAGGACTAAAACACAAACTACTTGATATTAGATTAAGAGTTATTAGTACAATTTTTCATTTTGAACATCGAAAAGAAAAGTCTTTCTTTCTCCAGCAATATCCTCACGGAGATTCATCAAGTGAAGTGTCTCACCACCCCCCATTTTTACACTGTACAGCTATGCCAGCTAAGCAGAGAACTTTAATACGTTTCATTTTGGCATACTGATGTGCATTCACTTGATACTGTCTTTTTCTGAAATCTTTAAATGCTAATTCAGCTTTCTGTTACTTAACATGAATTCCCTAGAGTCATGTTTTCAACAGCCTTGTAGCATGTTGTTTTTAACACCCCAAAGCCTGCTGCTTCTGGAGATTTCTTCTTACTTCGTCCGGAAGTCATACAACTAAAGTCAGCAAACACCTTTACAATTATCTCCCCAGATGGCTTGCCGGTCATTAACCTGAAATCACATGATTTCTTAAATGCTGTTTAAACACCATGTTCAAAATGACATTCTGATCTATTTTTAAAGGGGCAAGTTGGATCTTTACAGAATCTATAAGCTAAATTCCATTTTTCCTCCCCTTCAGGACAAATGAACTTTCATAACAACATGCATAATCTGTCTATGCGTCTGTTCCAATTCTATAAACAAACACAGTGGAATTGAATACTGTTCTGGCTGTTACATGATTTTGGAATTGCAGTTTTGTGATAACTATTAAACACCACTTTCAAATGAGGTGAGATTTCTCCCTTTTGTTAAATGCATTCACCTGAGCTGATATCCTAACTAGTTGGCTATTTCGGGTGTGGTGCTGTGGAGGAGAAAACAAAAGAACAAAAAGATATTCACCATTTAGAGGAGCCGATAAAAGTTTAGAATGGTTTCTTTGGCTTACAGCAAAAGGAAGTGATGGGGCATAAGAGATGGTCTTGCTGACACACAGCAAGTGAGAGAACCTCTGAAATAGTTGAAAGATTCCAAAGATTGATACCAGCAAGCAAGACCTGCAGCAATGCCAACCCCACCATCTCTCAAATCAGGAGATGATTTTTTTTTTTTTTTTTGGAAAAAAATTGAGATTTGGTATGAAATGAATGAGTGCTGTTTCTTGAAAAAGCAAACCAATGCAGATTGAAAGTTGGTTCATGAACCTTATTTGTGGCTTCTCTAATCTCTGAAATGAGTCAAAATTCTCTGCCACAAAAAAGAGACTGTATCCGAAAATGCTTTACAGATAAACCTATTTAAAATTACTGCTTTTTCTCAGTTGTGCATTCTGTCATACAATAGAGGATTATGTCTACAAATCTATTATGTAATTTCTGGGAGGCATTTTAATTTGATTGACAGTTCTACAGTCAGAAAAATATATCCAAAATCAGTGAGTACCTTGTTAATTTATACAAAGCAGTTGGCTTGTCTTTTGTTTTTTCTTGACTTTGTGTTTTTTCTCTTGCATACTATGACTATTTCACGCATACTCTTGAAATTCTCCACAGATCCCAATTTGTGAACCATTGACCTAGCACAGTGGTTCTCAAACTTTTTGGATAGATAAATTACTTTCAAGTTAATTAATAACCACTGACTCTCTCCTACCCACCCCATCTAAATTCATACTAATTATGATTTAAATTCACTGATAAAGGTTTTCTGATTTCAGTGCAAGAATGTTTTCAAATATTTAATTACCATTTTAAGCAGCAGAGATGATTGTGGCATTGATGCACTAACAAGGTCAACTACGATCAGAAATTTTAAAGTAATGGCTGAGGTTTACTAAGACACATAAATACATTTGTCTAACCAACATTGCAGATGTGAAATTGGAGTCTTGGTGTGGAGTATTGTGTACAGTGTTTGAAAACAATGCTGGTGTATCAATTTGTAACTGGACATAGAAGTGGTAATGGAGGCTCCTACATGAGACAGTATTATTCTGTGTATATGCCAAGGAAGATATGATAGCTGCAGAGAGGGAAAGATTAAGCTGCTTTTTGTAATTTTACTGAAAACTGACTGGGAAAGACAGTGGCAAAACTTTCCACCTGGATAAAGTGTCTACAAATCTCCATCTCACAGTTCAACAGTTCAACAGTTCAACAGTTCAACACTTCACCCAGGGCCACCCAGAGTCCTCCATTCCAGCTCTTGGCTTATGTGCTACTCATTACTTCAATGACCTGTTTTGACACCACTTAGAAAGTAGCAAAATATTCTAATGATTTAAAACAGGGGATCTTGAGGCTAAAAAATTTTATACCCATCCAGAAATTAGCAATATTCCTACATGCAGAGATAGCAAGAACTGCAGATGCTGGAGTCAGAGACAACACTGTGAAGCTGGAGGAGCACAGCAGGTCAGGCAGCATCAGAGGAGCAGGAAAGTTGATGTTTAGGTCAGGGACCTTTCGTCTTGAGTCTTGATAAAGAGTCCCCACCTGAAACATCGACTCTCCTGCTCCTCTAATGCTGCCTGGCCTGCTGTCTTCCTCCAGCTCCACACTGTATTGACTATATTCCTCCATCCATCACTCCCATCCACAATCACACCACCCAGCTGTTAATTCGAGGACAATTTCTTCTTACTACCATACCTACAAATTGATGGATTGGTAATTTCACACTGGATTAGTATTGCAGAGGCCCAGCCTTATGATCAGTGTGAATTCAAATCCCATCAGATGTTATGCTGGGAACTTGAATGCAAATTAATTAATCAATTTCAAATTAAAAGGTAGGCTCAGCAATGATGACCATGAAAGCATCATTGCCTGAAAAATCCATCTGATTCTCTGTGTTATGGAAGGACCTTACGAGGTCAGACCTAAATAT
Organism: Rhincodon typus; assembly: GCF_021869965.1. Classification (NCBI taxonomy): domain Eukaryota; kingdom Metazoa; phylum Chordata; class Chondrichthyes; order Orectolobiformes; family Rhincodontidae; genus Rhincodon; species Rhincodon typus. Next base: position 45,373,857 of record NC_063341.1, read on the forward strand.
GATGTCAAACCCCCAGCATTGTGGTTGAGCCTTCTGGTCTTGTGAAACAGCGAGACAATTAAATGCGACAACAAGGTGTAGAGCTGGATGAACACAGCAGGCCAAGCAGCATCATTTGGCCTGCTGTGTTCATCCACCTCTACACCTTGTTGTCTCAGATTCTCCAGCATCGGCAGTTCCCACTATCTCTGAGACAATTAAATGGTTCAGTTATGGAAATAGGGGTGGGCAACCAATGCTGGCTATGCCAAATCCCACAAAAATATTTTAAAATATTTATTTCTCGTTCTGTACGCTCTCTGAGGAACTTCCTAGTATTATTACTAAATTTCCCTTTTACTGTTTTGTACCCATAATATTTGTTCTATCATTAATTTCACTGAAACCTCTTGCAATTTTCCCTCTTCTAATCGTTGTTGTGCTACCACCTTTTTCAACGATGAAAAAACAACATTTTAACTCTGTTTTTGTGTATTTTTTTTTCTGTGCTATCTCAAGAGCTTCAGTACTCGTTTTGTGTTCCTGCTTTTGATCGATATACAAAAATAGATAATGGACGTAGAAAACTGTTCAGACAAATAGCAATTGTGAATTGAAATCAGGCAGGGGTTAAACCTATATTGAACACTAAGTTTCAAAATCAGTTTTAAATAAAAAAAATCATACCAAATGAATATTTTTCTTCGTACTCACACATTTTGCTTCAAGTTAACAAGAAGAATATCTGCAAATGTAGGCTATAGATCCAATTTAAGATATGCTTAAATACATCCCGTTCCCGTTTCCATTTCCCAAATGAAGATATTTGATCTTAAGAAAATTTTATTCATACAGGAAGGATCTTGCTTATAGGAAAACATTTTCCCTTTTATTAAAGATATGGTGCACATTGTGATGAAATAGTGGTTGGCTTTTAATAGTTTCTGTTCTAACTGTGAAATCAGGAAAGTACATATACATATTTGCACTGAGTTCTCTGTTTTACAGTTCTCACAATTTTGTACATATATGGTATCAGGCAGTGAACTCTTAGATATAACTGACATTTATAAACTTATTTTCAAATTGATTTGTCTGTTGGATCAAACTGAGAAGCTAGTGATGATTCCTTTATTATCAGGCAATTAATTCTGTCAGTTACTAAGACATATGTTAGAGTGTTAAACGTCACTAGTGTTTTTCAAGTTTATACCTTCTGGTTGATCAATAGGGCAAAGTAACATTCTGCTTGCTTCTATCTATTTGCTTTCATTTTTGCCATGACCCACTCCTGTCAGGGTCCTATTGATTTTGAAACGTAAAAGTCAGTGTTTCCTTCTTGACTTGTGATCTTTTTAGGGTGTGTGTATGCATGTGTGTGTATATATGTACTACATGATTTAAAAGCCTGTAATCCTCCTTTAAATATAATACGCCTGGAAACTCTGCAGACCATGGCATTTTCTGCCATTTACTTTTTGGATAACAAAGGACAGGTAGGTTTGTGCCATGTTTAGTTGTTAAATAGTTCAAGTACTTTTAGCCTTGAGTATATTTTATTCTTTCCTATTAATGGAAAAACAAGCCTGTACCAAACAGTGGTACAATATAGCAGAAATTTATAAATTATTCGTAACAATTTCCTTTGGGAAACAATCCTTAATGTCAGTAAGGATACATTTTAACTATTGCGTTAATTTGGCTAGTGCAACACAGATTTCATGCATTCAAATTCATGTTTAATTCATGGCTGCACAGCTAATGGAATGAAAAATACTGAAATGTGTTCACTGAAGTATGTATTGAGATCATCAAGGCGCTATTTCTCCGTGGAATGTTTATTTCATGTAATATTATTTAATTGCTATATAAAAGTAAATGGTTCAGAAACACTTCAAATGGACAACTTGCTAGCAATTTTCCTTTTTGGAGATTAGCAGGCAGGCAAGTAATTGGACATGGTTTTCCTCCTTACTGGCCTGACCTCTTTCCTCATGCTTTTTCATTAAAACATGGCTGAAATTTAAAGGTGGAGAACTGTCTATCTCCTCCTTTTAAATTTATTCATTGTCCTGACAACCACACATTCTGTGTAATTAATTCCACGGATTTATGACCCTTTGGAGAGAAGTGATTTCTCCTTATGTCTTTTAAATCTGCTATCCTAAAAACTATGACTTCTTGTTCTAGATTCCTCCACATGAAGAAATATCTTCTTTACACCTAGTTTGTCAATCTTCTTTTGCATCTTATTTACTTCAATTAGATCTTCTCTCATTCTTCTAAACTCCAGAAAGTATAGGCCTAAATTGCTCAATGTCTCTTCGTAAAATAAGTCCCTCATCTCTGTAATCAATCTAGTCAGCCACCTCTGAACTGTCTCCAAAGCAACTACATCCCCCCTCAAGTAAGGGGACCAAAATTGTACTTAGTACTCTAGATGTGGTCTCATTAATGCTTGTATTGTTGCAGAAACACTTCCCTACTTTTTAATACTCTATTCATTTAGCAATAAGTGCCAAAATTCTATTTATCATCCTTATTACCTGATGTACCTTCATTCTCGTTTTGTGATTCATGCACGAGGGCACTTAGATTCCTCTATGCTGAAGCACTCTGAAGTTCCTCTCCATTGAAATAAAAAGTTGCCTTTCTATTCCTCCACCCAAAATGGATAGCATCTCATGTATTCACATTAAACATAATCATTGTCAAATTTTGGCTTATTCACCTAAATTACCTATTTGCAAATTTCTTCTTTCTTCATTGGAACTTTCCCATATACTTTAGTATCTTATGCAAATTTCGCTGTAGTACTTTCTATCCCTGCAACCAAGTCATTAATATGGATTCTAAATAATTGGGGCCCAAGGACCATACCCAGTTTTACCCCACTAGTTCCATCTTCCCAACTGGAAAAAGAGCCATTTATCCCGACTGTGTGCTTTCTATTGGTTAGCTAATCTTCTATCCAAGTTAATATTTTACTGCTAACCCTATGTGATCTTACCTTGTGTATTAACGTTTTGTGCAGCACCTCATCAAGTGTCTTCTGGAAGTCCAGAGATACTACATCTTCAGGATCCCCATTATCCACCTGGCCTTTTGCATCTTCAAAGATAGGGTAGACAGTCGGAGTCTTTTTCCCAGAGTGGAAATGCCAAATACTATGAGCTATAGATTTAAGGTTAGAGGGCAAAAGAAATTTAAAGGAGATGTATGAGGCAAGTCTTTTACATAGAGGGTGGTAGGTGCCTGGAATGCACTGCCAGGGGAGATGGTAGAAGCTGATTTAATGGCAACATTTAAGAGGCATTTTGACAGAGACATGAACTGGCAGGGAATAGAGAGATACGAACCATGTGCAGGCAGATGGGATTTGTTTAGAATAGCATCATGGTTGGCACAGAAATGGGCTGGAGGGGCTGTTCTTGTACCGAACTATTCTATGTTTGGTATTAATTCGAGCAAATTAGCCAAACATGATTCACCCTTGATAAAAACCAGGCTGACTCTGATGGTTTGCGCTTTGACTTTCCAACTGCCCCGTTATTATTTCCTTAATAACGGATTCTAACAATTTGCCTATACAGGTTCTCATCTCCCGCAATTATCGAGGGAATGTTGCAATGTTGATGATTGAGAATTTCATGCCTTTACTTCTAAGCAAGGAGGACAATGGGTCCTTAAGCCCAATTTTGCAGCAAGACGATGTCTATTTTTTGTGGATTAAATACAAAAATATTTACAGTATCCTTGAATTATTTTACTTTAAACTGCATCACCTGTTCCATCATGTTTATGACTCATAATTAAAGCCAAAAACCTTAACCTGAAGAAACTCAGTGGTATCTACAGTGAAGAGAAACACCAACATTTCATTATCTTTTGCATTCCTTTACAAAGTTAAACAGGTAGGAAAAAGAACTCATAATCTGTTTTTTAATGTATATTTGATATGTGAATGCGAAGCCTTGGAACAAAAAGTATAATACTGTGGAAACCTTCAATTATAAAACACATCACATCTATCGTAAATGTCCAAGAGTGCCATTGAACAAAGTACAAAGAACAATACAGCACAGGAACAGGCCCTTGGCCCTCAAAGCCTGTGCCGCCTTCCATACTAAAGCTGTCTTCACTTACAGGATCCATTATCTTTATTCCCTCCCTATTCGTATGTTCATCCAAGTGCTTCTTGAATGCTGCTATTGTGTCTGCTTCCACCACCCGCTCTGGCAACACGTTCCAGGCACACAGCACACTTTTTGTGTGAAAAACCTGCCTCATACATCTATTTTAACCTCCTCCCCCCTCCCCCTCCCCTCCCCCCCCCCCCCCCCTCACCAACCCCTGCACCGTGAGCCTGTGTCACCGAGAAATTGACCCCTCCACCCTGGGAAAAAGCCTCATACTTTCCATTTATCCATGCCATTCACAATCTTCTAAACTTCTATTAGGCCACCCCTCAACCTCCTGCATTCCAGGGAAAACAAACCCAGTCTATCCAACCTTTCTTCATTACTAAAGTCCCCATACCAGGTGAATCTTTTCTGTACCCTTTCCAAAGCACCCACATCCTTCTGGTAGTGTGGTGATCAGAACTGTACTCAATATTCCCTAACTGAAGTTCTGTAAAGCTGCAGCATAATTTGTCTACCCTTATACTCAATGCCCCTTCCAATGAAGGTAAGCATGCCGTAAACATTTTTTACTACCTTATTTACCTGTGCTGTCACCTTCAATGATCTGTGGACCTGCACACCCAGATCCCTCTGCATATCAATACTCCTAAGGGTTCTGCCATTCACTGTATAATTTCAACTTGTACTTGACCTTCCAAAATGTATCACCTCATTTGCCTAGATTAAACTCCATCTGCCATTTTTCTGCCCATGCCTCCAACTGATCTATATCCTGCTGTATCCTCTGACAATCCTCCTCACTTTGTATTGTTCGCAAACTTACTAATTAGGGCAGCTACGTTTTCTGCCAAATCATTTATATAGATCACAAACAGCAGAGGTCCCAGCACTGACCCCTGTGGAACACCACTAGTCACAACCTCTATACCGAAAAGCACCTGTTCACTCTTACCTTCTGTCTCCTATGACTAAGCCAGTTCTGTATTCACCTTGCCAGCTCACCCCAATACGAAGTGACTTCACTTTCTGTACCAGTCTGCCATGAAGGACTTTGCTGAAGTCCATGTAGACAACATCAACCACTTTTCCCTCATCGATCATCTTTGTCACCATCTGGAAAAACTCAATCAAGTTAGTGAGGCACGATCTCCCCAGCACACAACCATGCTGTCTATCACTAGTAAGTCCATTCCATTCACTTCTAAATGTGCATAGATGTTGTCCCTGAGAATCTTTTGCAATAATTTCCCTATCACTGACATGAGACTTGCAAGTCTGTAATTTCCAGGATTATCCCAGCTACCCTTCTTAAACAATGGGACAACACTGGTTATTCTTCTGTCCTCTGGGACCTCACCTGTGGCCAAAGAGGATACAAAGTTATCTATCAATGCTCCAGCAATTTGTTCTCTGGCCTCCCTCAATATTCTGGGGCAGATCCGGACCTGGAAGAGGGCAGAAGAGTGGTGATGCTGATTGGCTGATGTGAGGAAGATTTGCATCAATGCAGTCACTGCTTCCAGAAGGTGTTTTGGGGAGGGGCTGTTGTCAAGTGACAGTACTTGGAACTATGATGTCATTGCTATTACAGAGAGTTGGCTAAGGGAGGGACAGGATTGGCAGCTTAACATTCTAGGATACAGATGTTTCAGGCAGGATAGAGGGGGATATAAAAGCGGTGGGGGAGTTGCACTACTTGTTAAGGGGACTGTTGCAGCTGTACTGTACCTCGGATGGCTCGTACTGTGAGGCAATATGGGTAGAGCTCAGGAACAGGAAGGGTGCAATCTCAATGTTTGGGGTTGACTATAGGCCTCCCAACAACCAGCAGGAGATAGAAGAACAGATATGTAAGCAGATTTTGGCAAGATGTAAAAGTAACAGGGTTGTTGTTGTGGGTGATTTTAACTTCCCATATATTGACTGGGACTCACGTAGTGCTTGAGGCGTGAATGGGGCAGAGTTTATAAGGACATCCAGGAGGGCTTCTTGAAACAGTATGGAGATAGTTCAACTTGAAAAGGGGCCGTACTGGACCTAGTATTGGGGAATGTACCTGGTCAGGTGGTGGACGTCTCAGTAGGGAAGCAACTCGGGAACAGTGATCACAATACAGTAAGTTTTAAGGTACTAATGGATAAAGATGGTAGTTGTCAGGTGAAGGTGCCAAATTGGGGGAAGGCTAATTACAACAATATTAGGCAGGAACTGAAGAATATAGATTGGAGGAAGATGTTTGAGGGCAAATCAACATCTGGTATGTGGGAGGCTTTCAAGTGTAAGTTGATAGGAACTCAGGACTGGCACATTCCTGTAAGGATGAAGGATAAGTATGGCAAGTTTAGGGGACCTTGGATAATGAGAGATATTGTGAGCCTAGTCAAAAAGAAAAACAAAGCATTTGTCAAAGCTAGGAGGCTGGGAACAAACAAAGCAAAAGGGTGGAATACAAGGAAAGTTAAAAGAAACCTAAGAAAGGAGTCAGGAGGGCTAAAAGGGGTCATGAAAAGTCATTGGCCAACAGGATGAAGGAAAATCCCAAGGCTTTTTATACATATATAAAGAGTAAGAGGGCAGCTAGGAAGAGGGTTGGCCCACTCAAGGATAGGGAAGGGAATTTATGTGTGGAGCTAGAGGAAATGGATGAGGTATTAAATGAGTACTTTGTGTCAGTATTCACCATAGAAAAGGACTTGGTGACTGATGAGTCTGGGGAAGGGTGTGCAGATAGTTTGGGTCATTTTGAGATCAAAAGGGAGGAGGTATTGGGGGTCTTGAAAAACATGAAGGTAGACAAGTCACCAGGGCCTGATGGGATATTCCCCAGACTACCGAGAGAGGCAAGGGAGGAAATTGCTGGGACAAAACCAAGTTGCTGGAAAAGCTCAGCAGGTCTGGCAGCATCTGTGAAGGAGAAAACAGAGTTAACGTTTTGGGTCCGGTGACCCTTCCTCAGAACTGATGGTGGCTGGGAAAACGTCAGTTTATATGCAGAAAAAAGGGGAGGGGGATGGGGTAGGGAGTAAACGATAGGATGGAGCCTGAAGAGAGAAGAGCAGTTGGTCAGACAAAGAGTTGATAACTATCAGGCTGGGAGGGTGAATAGTTGTTAATGGGGACTATTAGTGACTAATAACAGGTAGTGTGTAATGGCAGACCATTCCACATAGCCTGCCATTACACACTACCTGTTATTAGTCATTAACAGTCCCCAGTAACAACTATTCACCCTCCCAGCCTGATTGTTATCAACTCTTTGTCTGACCAACTGCTCTTCTCTCTTTAGGCTCCATCCTATCGTTTACTCGCTACCCCATCACCCTCCCCTTTTCTCAGCACATAAACTGACGTTTTCCCAGCCACCATCAGTTCTGAGGAAGGGTCACCGGACCAGAAATGTTAACTCTGTTTTTTCCTTCACAGATGCTGCCAGACCTGTGGAGCTTTTCCAGCAAATTTGTTTTTGTATCTGATTTACAGCATCTGCAGTTCTTTCGGTTTTTACTGAGAAATAGTTGGGGCCTTGAGAGAAATCTTCGTATCCTCACTGGCGACAGGGGAGATCCCAGAGGATTGGAGAATAGGCAATGTTGTTCCTTTGTTTAAGAAGGGTGGCAGGGTTAATCTAGCTAATTACAGGCTGGTGAGCCTTACGTCAGTGGTAGAGAAGTTTTTGGAGAGGATTCCTCGAGACAGGATTTACTCCCACTTGGAAATAAGTGGGCATATTAGCGAGAGGCACCATGGTTTTGTGAAGGGGAGGTCATGTCTCACTAACTTGGTTGGGTTTTTTTGAGGAAGTGATGAAGATGATTGATGAAGGTAGGGCAGTGGATGTTGTCTACATGGACTTCAGTAAGGCCTTTGACAAGGTCTCTCATGGCAGGCTGATACAGAAGGTAAAGTCGCACGGGGTTAGAGGTGAACTTGCAAGATGGATTAAAAAAAAAAACTGGCTCGGTCATAGAAGATAGAGGGTAGGAGTGGAAGGGTGCATTTCTGAATAGAGGGCTATGACCAGTGGTGTTCCTTGGGGATCAGTGTAAAGACCTTTGCTATTTGTAATATATATAAATGATTTGGAGGAGAATGTAACTGGTTTGATTAGTAAGTTTGCGGATGACACAAAGGTTTGTGGAATTGCGGATAGCGATGAGGACTGTCAGAGGATATAGCAGGATATAGATCGGTTGGTGATTTGGGCAGAGAGATGTCAGATGGAGTTTAATATGGAAAAATGAGAGGTAATGCATTTCAGAAGGTCTAATCCAGATGGAAAATACATAATAAATGGCAGAACCCTTAAGAGTACTGATAGGCAGAGGGATCTGGGTATACAGGTACACAGGTCACTGAAAGTGGCAACGCAGGTGGAGAAGGTCATCAACAAGGCATACAGCATGCTTGCCTTCATCGGTCAGGGCATTGGGTTTAAAAATTGGCAGGTGGTTCTCCTTGTGGTTGGCTGGTTAGCACCAGTTCTCCCTTGATTGACCAATTCAACATCCAACCAGCTGCCGGTCCTGAGCATTGTAACAGCTCAATGCCGATTCGTCTACAGTATCCTTTGATTGGTAACTAATTTGCATAATCTTTTCTCGGCCAGTTCCCAACAGAAGATAAAAACCAAAAGAACTGTGGATGCTGTAAATCAGAAACAAGACCAGAAGTTGCTGGGAAAGCCCAGCAGGTCTGGTAGCATCTGTGAAGAGAAATCAGATTTAACATTTCGGGTCTGGTGACCCTTCCTCCGTTCTGAGAAATGTTAACTCGCATCCACTCCCTCCTCCACTGACACTTGGTAACAGCAGTGTGTACAATCTACAAGATGCACTGCAGAAATTCACCAAAGATCCTCAGGCAGCACCTTCCAAACCCACAACCACTTCCATCTAGACAGACAAGGGCAGCAGATATATGGGAACACCACCACCTTCAAGTTCCCCTCCAAGCCACTCACCATCCTGACTTGGAAATATATCGCCGTTCCTTCACTGTCTCTGGGTCAAAATCCTGGAATTCCCTCCCTAATGGTATTGTGGGTCAAACTACAGAAGGAGGACTGCAGCAGTTCAAGAAAGGCAGCTCACCACCACCTTCTCAAATGCAACGAGGGATGGGCAAGAAATGCTGGCCAGCCAGCAACGCCCACATCCCACAAATGAATAGGAAAATTGACTTCATCTCTATTGAGAAGGTACTATTTCCAACTATCATAATTTACCAAGCAAACGAGAAATGAATTGTCCTGACAATTGCAATGAATGCATCAGTGGAATTACATAACAATTTTAAAATAAAGATGTGCATATTTCAGAAAAAGAACACTTAGTTTTTGCAGAAGAAGTTTTTCCGAAGAAGGGTCTAGGCCTGAAACGTCAGCTTTCCCGCTCCTCTGATGCTGCTTGGCCTGCTGTGTTCATCCAGCCCTGCACCTTGTTAACTTAGTTTTTGCAGATTTTGTTTTAAACTCAATTCACTACTTACTGACTGTTCATGTCACAATAGGTTCATTATAGCATCACAAGGCTGTTTAATGTATCAAACTAAGAAATTTCAGTTTTTAAAAAATTGGTATTTCATTCAATATTTATTTCTGTTTGAAATTGAATGTGATGAACAATATCCTATCATTTGGATCATACACACAGTACAATTATGAATTCGGTTTTCTTTTCCAGTGAAATGTTAACATTGCGTAAGAAATTATAGAAAAATGATTCCAAAATAATCTTTTTGAATTAGCTTAATACCATCCAGTTGCTTTCAAATCACATTTCTCAATTAATTTCTTCTCCAAAAACAAAGATATTTGTTTCTTGAATTAGTTTATATTGTTTATTTTAGAGATGTTTCTTATTAATGTACTGCATAAATCTGTTCAATATTCACTGAATTAAAAAGTTGGGATTGTAAAAAAATAGCCTGGAAGTTCTAGTTCTAAAACCTGTCAGCAATCATTGACATAACAACTGTGAAATTTACAAACCAGGAGATTGCTGCTGGTGAATCCCTGCTCCTGCACTCGCCACAATTTAGTACAGATGAAAATCTTCGAGCAACTATTAGATGAGAAGTTGACCTCTAATTCTGTATTATAACTTTTAAACCTACTAAAAAAGCCTCACCTTTATTAACAAGGTGTATCTGGTTTTTTTAATGGAATGCTAAGTCATAAATATTCCTGAAGAAACTTTTCAGACTTGAAGCTAATTTTATGTTTGTGTCAGTGTTTTTTCTAAATCCATAGTTTATTTTTTAAATATAATTATTTTAAAATTTTGTTCATGATAATTTGATATCCAATTTGTATGTTTCAATCATTAAATTTCTTCCTGTAAAATTCATAAAAGTGAAGCATCATCAGCACATCTTATTTTCCTGGTTTACTGTCTATTCTTCAATGTGATTTGTTTCCTAACTTATTCGATATTGCTGTTGTTTTGTGATAGCCTCTTTCTAGACCATCCGCATTGAGTACTGAATCAGAGATAGTAGGAACTGCAGATGCTGGAGAATCCGAGACAACAAGGTGCAGAGCTGGATGAACACAGCAGGCCAAGCAGCATCATAGGAGCAGAAAGGCTGACGTTTCGGGCCTGGACCCTTCATCAGAGAAGAGGGAGGGGAAGGGGGTTCTGAAATAAATAGGGAGAGAGTGGGAGGCGGATGGGAGACGATAGGTGGAGAGGAAACAAACAGGTCGAAGAGGCGGGGAAGGAATTGGGAATAGGGATTCATTTCAAGCCCACCGACTCCCACAGCTACCTAGAATACTCCTCCTCCCACCCACCTTCCGCAAAAATGCTATCCCCATTCCCAATGCCTTCGCCTCCGCCGCATCTGCTCCCAGGATGAGGCATTCCACTCCCGTACATCTCAGTTGTCCTCGTTTTTCAAGGACCGTAATCTCCCACCCCCTCAGTGGTCGAGAACGCCCTCAACCGTGTCTCCCACATCTCCCGCAACTCATCCCTCACACCCCGTCCACGCAATAAGAACCAAAAAAGAATCCCCCTCGTCCTCACGTACCACCCCACCAACCTCCGGATCCAACGCATCATCCTCCGACACTTCCGCCAACTGCAATCCGACCCCACCACCAAAGACATCTTTCCCTCCCCATCCTTATCTGCTTTCCGGAGGGACCACTCTCTCCGTGACTCCCTTGTCCGCTCCACACTCCCCTCCAGCCCCACCACACCCGGCACTTTTCCCTGCAACCGCAGGAAGTACTACACCTGTCCCCATACCTTCTCCCTCACCCCCATCCCAGGCCCCAAGAAGACTTTCCACATCAAGCAGATGTTCACCTGCACATCTGCCAATGTGGTATACTGCATCCGCTGGACCCGGTGTGGCCTCCTCTACATCGAGGAAACCAAGCGGAGGCTCGGGGACCACTTTGCAGAACACCTACGCTCGGTTCGCAATAAACAACTGCACCTCCCAGTCGCGAACCATTTCAACTCCCCCTCCCATTCCTCGGATGACATGTCCATCCTGGGCCTCCTGCAGTGCCACAACGATGCCACCCGAAGGTTGCAGGAACAGCAACTCATATTCCGCTTGGGAACCCTGCAGCCCAATGGTATCAATGTGGATTTCACAAGCTTCAAAATCTCCCCTCCCCCTACCGAATCCCAAAACCAGTCCAACTTGTCCCCGCCTCCCTAACCTGTTCTTCCTCCCACCTCAAGCCGCACCCCCATCTTCTACCGACTAACCTCATCCCACCCCCTTGACCTGTCTGTCCTCCCTGGACTGACCTATCCCCTCCCTAACTCCCCACCTACACTCACCTTTACTGGCTCCATCCCCGCCTCTTCGACCTGTTTGTTTCCTCTCCACCTATCCTCTCCTCTATCCATCTTCTATCCGCCTCCCACTCTCTCCCTATTTATTTCAGAACCCCTTTTCCCTCCCCCTTTTCTGAAGAAGGGTCTCGGCCCGAAACGTCAGCCTTTCTGCTCCTATGATGCTGCTTGGCCTGCTGTGTTCATCCAGCCCTGCACCTTGTTGTCTCTCATTGAGTCCTGTTGCTTTGCTGCTACACGTAAAATCTGGGCTGATGGTTTTTGTTACATTTTTCCTTTGTGCTGCATGATATGAAAGGAAGTGCTTCATGAATTTGAATACTTGTGTAAGCTCACAATTCAGATTTGTTTTCAGAAAAATCAAAGCTATTTTAGCTTCAATTCCTGAAATTCAGAATGAATTATATTGCCCATGCAGGCATTAATACATTTATGATTTGGTAAACAAGATTGTACACAGTCCTTACGATAGGATATGATCAACTTATTCAGGTACACGGTGCACACTGCATCATATCTTGAGCAAATAAAAACTGAAAGAACTGCGGATGCTGTAAATCGGGAACAAAAACAGAAGTTGCTGGGAAAGCTCAGCAGGTCTGGCAGCATCTGTGAATGAAAACATCAGAGTTAATGTTTCAGGTCCAGTGAACAGTTCTGATTTTTTTCTTCACAGATGCTGCCGGACCTTCTGAGCTTTTCCAGAAACTTCTGTTTTTGATCATATCTTAAGCATTGTGTGTTTTTCCTATACGAGTTATTGTAAGAAAGATTTTATTGAAATGTATACATACTCTACTAATGCAGCCAAATCCTTCCTGGTTTTATTTTTCTGTTATTCCAGGCAATAATTTCACAATCCTTTTCGCAATGTGCTTGTTTGTCTTCCTTGATTAATATGCTGTATGAATTGCCCACTTTTCTCACTTTTTTGCTTTTTATTTGCTATCATCTCGATTTAAAAGACTGGTTCTAATGTCCCAGTCCAAGACTTGACCAAGGCATTCATATCTCCAAATTTTTTAAATATACCCTTTGAAAATTTGATTTGAATACAATAGAATGCTTAATGCAAAGTGTGGGCTGAGCCCAATAATTATTGGAATAGTTTAATATTCCACGAAAGCTGCTGGCTGGCACTTCTAGGTTTATACCGCACTCTCATCACAATGGTAATTGTATTGTAAACCTTTTTTACAATTCAGTGTTATTTAGTTAACTGTTCTTATTGGAGCACATGCTTTTTACCCCAAATTGTTCTCTGAAAACAGCCTTGGTAATCAAACCATATACAAATGCTATTTTTGAGATAAACCCAGAGGCTAACTGCTCAGATCTATGGTTACGCTGTATTGACTTTGTCTCCTTATTGACTTTGGGCTTTGTAGTGTTTCACTGTTGTCTTAAAAAAGCCTCGAATATTGCCGAGAAAGACACTGTTTTGTCAAAGCTTTTGATTTTACACTTGTCAAGATAATTCAAAAGAAATACCAATACCAAATAAATAAAAGTATTTTATACAGTAGGGAATGCATGTTTATTGATTGGCAAGTTGATCCATTAGTAGAGGAATAGCCATGGCAAATGTACCAGTTAGACATGATAATGATGATAAATCTGTTGAATCCTGAAATAACCCCAGAGGCCAGTATCCCGTCATCAGCTTACCCTTTATTTACACGTGGAGAGTCCTTGACGCTGATCCAGCTCCCTCAGTGAGCAGGATGTCTGACACTCCTGTTCATATCTAACAGCCAGGGCTCCCTGATTGGATCAGATTAACAGCCCAATAAGGGAATTCTTTTTCACTGAGGTCCACCTGGCTGATCTCATTACAATCACTGTATCCCTTCCCTTCTGAGTGCGAGGACGTAGCCTGATTCTTTTTGTGGCTCCGATGATGCACAGTAGTTTGCCTCTTGCACCTGGGACATCTCAGGAAATTCATTCCCTTCTTCAGGCAGCAAAAGCATTGAGGCAGCAACATCCATTGTGACCATCTCAGATTCTGAGGTATCTTCAGCACTTGTTGGACAGTGAGAACCCATGGGTTCTGGAACAGTCAGAGTGTTGAGGAGCTGGACACGTTTTGCTCTCACACCGTTTGTGCATTTGCAGCTTTCATATGCTCCACGTACTTGTTCAGGACCATCGCACCTGCCCAAACTTCTCATGGCACTGGACCTGACCTCGTTTCGACCATGCATGTGACCCATACAGAGCCGTTCCTGTGGTTCCTACACCAAACTTCATCCCCTGAAGTAAACTATCTCTCTCTCAGTGGAGTCTTGTGTCCGGTCTCGGCATTCTTGATGCTGTTTCACCCACCTTGCCAGGTCCGGGAAGGTCAGATTTTAACCTGGTGCGGAGCCTTCTCCCATTAGCAACTCTGCTGGAGCTATCCCTTTGGCTGCACAAGAAGTGGCCCTATAATCAAATAGGAGCTGGGACAGTTTAGTATCTCGTGAAGCTGTAGGCTGTTTCTTTAAGCCTGCCTTCAAAATTTGGACTGGTTTCTGCCAGACCATTGGATGATAGAAGGTATGGAGCTGTCCTTTATATGTTGAGCATCATTTGACTTTAGGAAAAACTCAAATTCCCTGCTGGCAAATGATGGTTGTTATCTGTGACCAACAACTCTGGGAGGCCATGTATTGCAAAAGATACTCTCAGATTTTCTATTGTCGTCCCTGTGTTTGACAAATGAACTCTATGTACATCCAGCCACTTTGAGTGGGCATCCAGAAGGACTTAGAACATTCAGCCAATGAAAGGACCTGCATAGCCGACATGTAACGGAGTCCAGGGTTTACCCGGCCATTCCCACGAATGTGGGGGAGCTGCTGGCAGTAATTTTTGTCCTTCTTGGCACTGACGCACCAACATGAGAATGTCTGCATCCAATCCACCAGATGCAACTTCCAGACAATGTCTTCATCTTGCACACCCCTGAATAACCCTGGTGGAGTTAAACCGGTAATTGGCAGTGACCTTCGTACAGGACAATCACTCTTGCTCCCCATGATAATATGCCGTCCTGTACGGTGATCTGGTCTCTCTGGGTCCAAAAGTCTTTTGTTCTGGTTGTGACGACCCTTTGGTTTCTCCCATCACTCCGGCTGTTTTCAGTTTTGACAGGACCAGATCTTTCTGCATCTGAAGCCTGATACCAAAGTGTTTCCATAAAATTTGCAACCATTATGGACTCTTCCACTGGCATCGTTGGTGGTGTATCTGTTGGCAGGAGGTGGTTCAATGCATCGCATTTGGTACTCGGCCTCCTGGACAGTGTTCCAATTTGTAATTGTATGCAGTTCGTAATAGAGCCCACCACTGAATTCAGCCTGAAGCTATGGGTGGCACTGCCTTGTCCTCTTCAAATAGATCTAGCAGGGGTTTGTGGTCCATTACTATTACAAATTTACGTCCCTGAAGGCATTGATGGAACTTACTGACTCTAAATACGATGCGAAACCTTCCTTCTCCGTCTGGACATATTTATACTCTGGATCAGCCAAAGTCCTGGATGCAAAGACTATTGGGTGCGCCTCTCCACTGGGCCACTTCTGAACCGAATACTATCCCAATGCCATCTGGGGAGACATCACATGTCAATACCAGATCTTGCTTGGGATCATAGTGTGCCAACACCTTAGAGGATGATAGCTGTTTCTTCACTTCCCAGAAATCTATGGCTTGGCTATGCGACCATTTCCAAGGCTGACCCTCTTTTTAAAGAGTTGATGCAAAGGTGCCATAATGGAGGCATGATTGTGTATGAACTTTCCATAATAATTCACCAGCCCAAGGAAAGACCTGTCCGGTGCAGATGTGGGAGCCAGGGCACATTTGATCGCCCTCACTTTATCTTCCAACGCGTGTAACCTGGTCTAGTTGCCTCTAGCCAAAGTAGGTCACTCGGGGTGCTTGGAACACATGTTTTTCCCTTCTAAGATTTCCACCCACCTGGCAGAAATGTCCAAGAACTATGTCCAAGTTCTCAAAGTGCTCCTTTATTGGTCTTCCCTTTTAATAGCATGTAATCTAGATAAATGGTGATCTGGGGTAGACCTTGTAAAATATTCTCCATTATCCCCTGAAAAACTGTACAGGCTGACAATACCCCAAATGGCACTCATATGGTACAAACTCTTACGGATATTAATTGTAACGTACTTCTGGGAATCTTCATCTGACTGCAATTGCAAGTACGCTTGGCTCATGCCCATCTTCATGAAGGACACCCCTCCCCTGCCAACTTTGCATATATATCCTCAATGGGAGGGATTGTGTATTTATCTAGCTGAGAAAACCATTTTGTCGTTTGTTTAAAATCCCCACAAAGGCGAACTGACCTGTCGGGCTTCAGAATCCGTCTAACCAGTGCTGCCCATTTCGCAAACAGGACTGGTTTGATGATTCCTGCACTTTCTCGCCTCCTGATTTCTGCCTCTACTTTTTGTACGTGAGGCAAATGGCACTGGGCGGCCCTTGCCAAATCATGGAATTGCTTCCTGGTCAACACACCAGGTGGCCTTGGCTCCTTTTGATAGAGGTTTTTCGGGAAGGTCTCGGGACTGGGTATTTATTAGGACATTACTCAACCATTTTCTAAATAAAAAATGTTGAGCCAATCCAAGTGATTCTTTTTCAACCAATTACACCCATCAGGCTTGGGCCTGAGTCTTTTACTACATACTTCTCATGAGATTGGAACTGAAGTTGTACCCTTAATTTGTAAAGGCTTCCCAGTATATGTTCTCAGTCTAGCCAAGGCCTTGTGCAAACTTAAGGGTTGGAGTCTAGACCAATTTTTGTTAAAGATTGGTTCTGCGATTTGGCCATGTCCATATCAACCTTCATTAGAAATGGGTGACCATTTAACCAAATGTTTATTCTGAATGGTTCTGATTTGCACGTTGCTAAGCAATTTAACAGTTTCAAACCAGATGTAGGTGGACTTTGTAGGATATGCACTCTCCCGGCCTATAAGTTCTCTGGCTCAGTTCCGGCCTAGTGGAACTCTTTAGCGCTCTCGAATCCACATACTGGCAGCAACTACAATGGTTAGCCAGCCCAGGTCCTAAAGAAAATTTTAACCGTTTCACTGAGGCTTGGCTTTGTTTTGGGGTTTTGCTGTTGGCTCACAGAGTCCTTCTGCTCAGGATATATTTTTCATGAGGCTATACAATTGCCTTCACTCAAGTGGTGTTCCCCAAGCTCAGTCAGACTAGTGAAGGTGTCTACTTCCATCAGAATCCCGTGTAACTCAGATGCTCCATTTTGGCGCATTTTCCAATGATGAAGCTAGTTGTAACACCTGTTTTGAAGTCCAGTTGGGCTTCAGCTAGTAAGTGTGTTTGCATGATTACATCATTAATCCCACACACCAAACGCTCTTTCAGCATCTCATTCAGGGTTAAACTAAAGACACCTGTCTCCAGTCACCAGTCTTCTTAACCTAGTCATAAATCCCAATATGGATTCCCTAAGTTCTTTCACTGCCAAGTGAAACCAATAGTGTCTCAGAATTAGAGGAGGCTTGGGGTTGTAATATTCCTTAACTAAATTTGTCAACTCTTGAAAGGTTTTAATGTCTGGTGCCTCATGGAAAGTTAGGCTGCAAAAACCAAAAAAAGCTACTGGGTCCACAACCTGTTGCATTTCATCTGCCCCAATGCCATTTGCCCAGAAAAAAAAACACATTCTTTTTACATACTGGGCACAGTCTTTGGCAGGATCAAATGAGTCAAACTTCCCAAATAATGGTACAATACCAGAAATGCTTACACCATTTCAAAGACGACTGTTGCAAGTAAATTTTTTTCAGAAATGTGCTTTGCTCTCGTCATCACTGAAATAATTCCACAGAAACCGGTATCCCATCACCAAGTCCCACTTTATTTACATGTGGGGAGTCCTTTACACTGAGTCAGCTTCCTCAGAAGCTTAGCTGTCAGCCAGGGCTCCCTGATTGGGGCTGTTAATCAGGTCCAATCAGGGAACTCATTCTAAGGTCCACCTGGGTGACCTCATTACAATCACTACAAATCCCGTCGGTGGAAGGTGACGGTTGGAAATTTAATATTCTCTTAACTTCAGTGCAAATGACTTATTTTTAAACTGTCCTGCAGAATGCATTTTCAGAGCCAGCCATGACCATGTTGTGGAGAACATTTAAACATAGTTCATGTTTTGTTTGACAATGTTTAGTTATTTTGACATCTGTAAAATCAGATGCACTAAGGAGAAGATACAATAAATAAGTGCACAGAAATGAGAAAAATTTTGAAATAGAATTTTAGTTAATATATAAATGCAGTGTTTAAATATAAGCTGTTCATGGTAATCTATTGTGTTGGACAGAAGCTTATAGGGGTCTGAGTGATGTAGTCTAAGCCGTGATTTGTGGCCAAATCAGACGAACAGTCCAATGCAGCCCATTTCAATGTTGGCAGCTTCTTGCTATGTCTTTTATTCTTTTGGCAAGCAGCAAAATGGTTTTCTTCCCAAGTAGCTCGTGTTGCCAATTGAGGGGAATTATTGCTTGTTAAAAGCCTTGTTTACAGCTCATCTCACATAATTAACATTCATCTGTCTGTCTTACCAAACATGCCAAACAAACCGACCATCAAAGAGTATCTGTCAACTTCAGGTCATTGCTTGTTACAAAGGACCTCCATGTTATTATGACCAATCAGGGCAATCATTATTTCAAGGCAGGAGCTGCATGTCCATGTACGTTTACACCAGCTATGTGCTAACCTCTCATGACCAATACACTTGTAGGCAGTTTAGGAGGCACACACTTGCATTGGCAAACTGGCAACTAGCATCGAAAAGCTGCAGCAGGAGTTTAGGTAAGGTTAGGGTTGCCCAGCAATCGGACAATTTCATGGCTGCTTATAAACTGGAGGAACAGGAGCTGCCTTCCATGGAGGAGGAGGAGGAAGCTCTCCTTGCCCATAACAGAGCTCAGCTGTGTTGGGATTTAAAGCCAGACAGAACGTCATTAACATTCGCCTCCAATAGATGAGAGCTGGGTGCAGCAGACCATTATGGTTCGTAAAATGTAAATTGCACCCTTAATCGATTTTTTTTTTTTTTTTTTTACTCTCCTTTTTACATTCACTTTTGCTGTCTGAAAATAAAATTTCCTGTTTGTATTTGTCTGACATTCCTCTACTACATAATGACAAGCTGCAGATCTACAGTGTGCATTGGAGACGGGATAGTACTGGTTTCAGCGTGTTGAGATGGGATTAGGTATAGACAGATGAAGTGTGTGGTGTAATGATTAAAGAGTGAACAGATTAAGAGAATAGGGTTATATGTGCAAGGGAGTGTCAGCTATATGCCGTGGGCAGCTTATCTTTGTAGCTTCTATGTCATAATGTTGCTGGTGAGGGGCAATGCCACATTACCGATGCTTGACGGGTACACAACAGACTTTTGGTGGATATTGTCTGCATTGAGAATTGGTCCAGGAATGGCGTGTGGTAAGATGAGGCCATAATCAGAAGTGACGGACATCGTAGGGATTAGATAGGTAGTTAATGTGGTGACATTGATAAGAAGATACAGCAGAAATCATAGTGGAAATCCCTCAAAAAAGCCTTGCGCAACTCAAACTTAGGTAAAGAGCATATAAACCTGTTATGTTTAATGGTCAGTATGTCATTATACCTTTAAGAGACCGATTCATGATATCATCATTGCATCATAGCATATGACCTTAGGGTTTAAAGTTTCAGATCCATATTAACTTGAAACAAAGACAGACCTTGCTGGAGGAACTCAGCAGATCTGGCAACATTTGTGGAGAGAAAGCAGAGTTAATGTTTCAGGTCCAGTGACCTTTCTTCAGAACAATGCCAGTTGCCAAATACTGCCAAAACTGCTGAGTTTCCCTATCAATTTTTGTTTTTATTTCAGATTTCCAGTATCTGCAGTTCTTTATTTTATCCATCTTAACTGCGACCACTTTGAAGCATACTTATCGTTATAATTGACTAGGTTAATGTTAGCCTTGACATGGATATGTTTGTAAATGGAATAGTTGTATATAATAATAAGCTGTAACAAATGCCAGATGGATCTTTCGATAATGCGTTATCCATGTCTTGATATCTTATGTTACGAGGGATAACATAAGCATTGTCTCATCAGCTATTGACATTCAGCTGGAGACAAAATAAATGTCATAAACTGTGTGAAATGTTGATGTTTTCAGTCAGCTATTGAATGGTTTTGTAATTCTAACTTACGGTAACAGCTATTTGCATCAACTTGAATTGTGCCTTGTACCATAACAAAATATTGCAGCAAATTAAGCATTGGAAGAAAAGAAAGAGGATTGGAAGAAGTGGCTAGAATTGTTACTCTGGAAGTAGACTTTAAGAAAGATTTGGAATTATAGACCTGGATAAACCAATTGCAAATATAGACAGGTCACAAGTGAATAATCTTTTACATTGTTTTGTGTAATATATATATTGCCAGAGTGCAAATGCAATCGAGGTTCATCAGACTTGTTCCCAGGATCGTGGGACTGTCCATTAAGAGAGATTGGGCAAATTGAACCCGTCTTCTGCAGAGCTTTGAAGAATAAGAGGAGATCTCATTGAAACTTACAAAATACTTAAAGCAATAGACAAGGTAAATGCAGGTAAATACCTTGGAACAAAAACAAAGTTGCTGGAAAAGCTCAGCAGGTCTGGCAGCATCTGTGAAGGGAAAAACAGAGTTAACGTTTTGGGTCCGGTGACCCTTCCTCAGAACTGTTAGAACAGGTAAATACCTTCCCTGGTTGAGGGAGCGTAGAACCAGCAAGCGCAATTTTTTTAAAAAAACGGGGAATCCCATTTAGGACTGAAATGAGTTTTTTTTGTAATCTTTAGAATTCTCTACCCCAGAGCACTGTGGAAACTTAGTCTTTCAGTATGTTTAAAATAGAGATTGAGAAATTTTTGATAATCAGTGGTATAAAAGATTACAGGGATACTGTGGTTAAAAGGTATTGAAGTGTTTGATCAACCATGATCATGGTCTACTCATCGTATTATTTATTCCTCAAAGGATTCATTTCAACTGGTCAAAACCAGAATTGATGAGCATTAATAAATTGAATAATCTTTTCTCCTTGTTATGGTGCATCCTGCAAGAGATTAACCCTGACTGCAATCTGTTGTTTTGTAATCAGAGGTTTTGCAAAGGACGAAACACCCAGCCCTTGTCAAAAGTTAAATCCCTATCCAGAATTTAATTAAGTTAGTTGGATCTTAAAGCCATTTGAGATAGATCTAGTGTTTCCAGATGTGTTCCCTGTATCATTAAATATCTCATGAGAAGTATTTTTGAAGGTATTTTGGTATATGGTTAATTGTTGGAAATTTTGGGGTGGTGCCTTAATCTATAATGCACCCCTAAAGATATGTTTTTCTTTTATAATTTTAGATCTTCATCGAGTACTTTGGAGATCTTGAACAAGAGAGTATACAGGACAATTTTATTCTAATGTACGAGCTTCTTGATGAAATTATGGACTTTGGTTACCCCCAGATCACTGAGACAGCCATATTGCAGGAGTAGGTATATTCAGTGTATCAACTCTGTTACATAAAAAGGAAGTAGAAAAAAGATTCCAGGAAAATCCATAAGGAGGTTTGAAATGTTTCTTCTGTTATTGAAATGATAATTATATAAAATAATTTTACTGTAATTCTGCCCATGCTAGGGAACTGAACTAAACTAGACTCAGTTAGGTCTTTCCTTTCTGCTTTACCTTTTAGAAAAAAGCTTAAATCTTTCATTGTTTTGTTTACTTCCTCTTTCACCCACACTTCAGGTTTCTGTTGGAATATGGTTTCATGGTGCCTTGACCTAATAGCCATTCTTGTATGAGCTTTTGTGATGAATTATTAGCTAAATACCTGACCTCAGTGCAACAACACAACTGAACCATCTCCTGTCTACAAATATCATCCATATAAGCATAATTTTAGTGGAAGTTACTACATACCTAACAGGAACAAGGACTGAGTTTTTAACTGGCAAAAATGAGTAATTTGACATTATGTTAGGGGTTAAAATCCAGGAGGTCTTGATTGAGGCAGGATGAAGGGCAGACAGCTAATCTTCCCCTTGGAAGGAACTTAGTAGTTTAAATATTCAAATAAAGCAGTGTGTGAATTACCTACTCTTTCACTGTAACTTGGGCAGTATGTTCATTGGTAGAGACAGACACAAAATATTGATTAAGTAACCTCAGCCATTTCCCCGTCTCCATGCATGAATTTCCTTTTAGGTCCCTAATCACTCCTTTTTACTGTCCTTTTACTATTTATCTGCCTGAACAGCTGAGTTGTGGTTCAGAATGATGCCAACATTGTGGGTTCAGTTCCTGCGCCAGCTGAAGATACCATGAAGGACTCTCATTTTCAACCACTCCCCTCATATGAGGCGTGGTGACTACCAGTCATCTCTCTCCAAGAGAGCAGCTCTATGATCCAATAGGACTATGGCAACTTTGCTTTGGCAGTCATTTAGCTCAGTTGGCTAGATAGCTGATTTCCACTGCAGAGTGATGTCAACGGCATGGGTTCAATTCTTGAACCAGCTGAGGTTACCCTGAAGGATTCTCTTTCTCAACCCTTCCCCTCACTTGAAGCATGGTGACACTCGGTTAAATCAACAGCAGTCATTTCCCTGAGTGAGCAGCACCATGCCCAGTAAATCTATGGTGACTTTAACTTCTTTTTCCAAGTATAATCCCATAAATGAGTACTATCATGGAACCCCTACAATGTGGAAGCAGGCTATTTGGCCCATCAGGTCCACACTGACCCTCCAAAGAACATTCCACCCAGACTCTACCCTATCCTTGTATTTCCCATGGCTCATCCATTAGCCTGCACATCCCTGAACATTAGGGGCAATTTAGCATGGCCATTCCACTACTCAAACAATCTCTTTTCACATACTGTCTCTTGCATCTCTTAGTTTTTCAATTCCTTAATGAAACTTCTATATTCAGCCTGGTTCTTGATTGTATTATTCACCTGACTTCTGTCATAAGCACATTTCCTCTCCATCTTAAATTCTCTCCCTCTTTCATCATTCAAGAAGCTCTTGATTTGTTTGCAGTACTTTCTTCAGTGGGAATATACCTTGACTATGCTTAAACTCTCTGTCCTTTATTCTGCCTATTGTTCAGTTTATGTTTTTCTGCAAAATTTTGAGTCATTGGCTTTCCCCCAGTTAATTATTATTATTCTGGTTTGTTCCTTGTCCTTTACCATGGCCAATCTAAATCTTCTGATACAATAATCACTGGGTCCTAAATGTTCCCCCACTGACACTTGATCATTTGGTCTATCTATGAACAAGATCTAGCAATGCCTCCTTTCACATTGGACTGAAGACTTACTGCTGTTGTTTTCAAAAAATCTCCTAAACATATTCTGACATTTGCTCTACTAATATCCCAGTCTACTAAAGTTCACCATTATTACCACTCTTTCAGTCTTGATGCCAGCTCATTCCTTGGATCTTTCCCACCAAGAAATTGCAAATTTTTTTGTTCTGTTTGGTCCAGTTGTTCCATAGCTCCAGCCAAATGGATTCCGTCCTTGAAGGCTGTGAACAAGTCCTTCTCCAGTGCAGCAATGTTTTCTTTAATCAGTAATGCTACCCTTGTTTCTTCCTTTCTTGTCATAGCTGAACACCTTGTATCCAGGAATATTCAATACCCAGGTCTGCCTTTCTTTGAGCAAGATCTTTGCCTATTTCCATGTGCCTATCTGTAACTGCAATCTTGCCAGCCACGCTGTGCATAGTAGCATACCATGCACAGTAATCCTAACCTAGACTTTATTAATTTACCTCTGCTGTGAGCTCCCCTAATGACTGATGTTTTAAGTATTGCTGAAAAAGGGGATGTTGTCCAAGCATTCATCAGGACAGAGACAAGAATGCCAGATTTCAAAGGGAGTGTCAATTTATACTGCATAAACAAGGGTGCTGATTGATTTACAAGTCAACTCTAGACAAGGTATTGCCATGGGAAATGCATACAGTCTAGGCATTTATGCCCCTTCTAGTTTTCCTGATGAGGGCAAGCTGAAAAGCTTCAATGTCATGATTCTTTCTTTCAGCAAAACTGTTACAATATAGTTCTGTAGCACTCATAACTTACTAAATAAACCTTGCTGAGAAGAAAAGAAATCACCATCTGCTCTCTACTTCTGTTATTGTTACTTGAATATTGGAAAACTGTTCAATCGTGAGTTTTGAAAAAATAATAATTAATTTCCCAGATGCTTGGACCAATTCCCTAAATTTGTAGAAACGGAAACACAGTCGCAGTATTCATCCAACTAATTAACTCCCAGCCGTCCTACAAAAACATAGTGGTTTGTTATTTGTTTGTTTCCACTTTAACTCTATCCCAATCCTGACCTGGAACAAAAACAGAAATTGCTGGAAAAGCTCAGCAGGTCTGGCAGCAGCTGTGAAGAAAAAAATCAGAGCTAACGTTTCGGGTCCTGTGACCCTTCCTCAAAACCCTTCCTCAATCCTGATCTACTCCAGTTTATGATTCTGTCTTTGGGTATGTAATTGGACCCAAACCTGACCCTGCAGTACTCCTGATTTCATACTTTTTTTTTTCCTCGAAGTTCAGATTCTCTCCTCGAGCCTGGCTCTCAATTTGTTTTCTCCCAGGTCCATTCCAAATAAGAGGAAGAGCTATCAGCAAATGCCTTTGCAGAATGCCTTTTTAGCTAAGAGCAGGCATGTTTTCCCTAGGCCCCAAAAAACTAGGCAGCCTGCACCCCTGCAATTTCTGTGTTTCTGTCCAAACATTCCCCAATCATGATTAGACTCCTGTACGCTGCATCCGCCTCACCCATACCCTCTAATTGAGACTGTCCAGGCCATTGTGGTACCCAGTTCTTCCTGTGAGCCACGCCCATCCCCCATCTCTCTCATTGCCATATCGATCTGGCTGCTCTTGTAGGCTTCAGTTTTGTGTGGACCTGGCTTCCTTTCAAAAAGACCTCCAGCCTCTCAACCAGGCCACCTGGGAGTGCAGAAAAAGTTGACACCAGCTCTGTAATTGAATTCTGGGGGCTATTCGGGAAAGGCATTTTCCAAATCTCACGAGTCCTATTTCCCACTGCACAAGATCTGCTCCCAGGCCAAAATTCCTTCCCTTATTTTCAACACAGCCAGAGACTGAATTTGAATAATTTTTGACCAGCGTGACTCTGAAGCTTCTTGCCCTAACCAGCTGAATCACCGGTTACCCATAAATTTTGTTTTAAATTCCAACTTGATGAATTCTTCCTTAGCTACTCAACAGACTGAATTTCAGCCACTTCACTCAATCTATCTAATCATGCAATTTCTGTTTGGGATTAAAGTTTCAAATCAATGACCTCTCATCAGAACGATGTTTTTTTTTCCAACATTTTCTTTTATTTCAGATTTGCAGTATCCTTCCTTTTTTACCATAATCTGTATACAGTAATTTATAGCTGTTTTCTATAAACATTTGATTTGGTAGATTAAGAATAATGGGGAAGCAAAGTCAGATAGCTTATGAAATTTAGGAATGAAAATAACACAGAATAGATCAGACTACTGAATTGAAATGATCCAGATTGAAACGGACTAGGTTAGTTCAGCTAAATTGATACTGAGAGACTCCATGGATTCTGTTAACCTATAACACATGTATTAATGCAAACTGAGCTCTGAGAAGGAATATGAGCATTGGAAGATTGTCCATGCTCAAGAATTACTAACATAAAAACAATGGATAATGCAAGGTGACACGGTTCAGGCACCTTTTTGAATGACTTTGGAGGCAAAGTGGTGGGGATAAAGAAATTGATTTATTTGAAGAAAAAGTTGGTCTTCTCAGATAAACAAACCTATTAATAAGATACAAAGCATTGATGGGTGGAAGTGGGGAGGTGAGGTGTTATAGCCAGCGGGGGGAAAAAAAAACTTGAATGGGTTTTCTGAAAGAGGTATACTGTAACGTAAAGAACTCCTCAGCACATAAAGAAGCAAAGGGACAGGATCTTTCCCTTTAAATCTAAAGATCTATTCTGCTGAAAACTATCCAGAGTTCTTCTCAGTCAGATTTGGATATGGAAGAGAGACCACATGAAATCCACCAGGTTCCAATTTGGAGAAAAATGAACAAATTTGATTTGGTTACTTTGTCCTTTTGTCATTTTACAGCATTACCCACTTGTTTTTCAGATTGTCACTTTCCCTTTTATTCCCCACCTCACTCCTCAGTTTCTCAGCTAAGACCTTTTCTGCATTCTCCAACCCTGCTCCTGCTAAGCCTTCAGAATCTCAACTTTTTCAATCCACTTTGTGGATATCCCTTGATAACATTTTTTGTCTCTTCTCACTTAGAAGGAAACCTAGTGAAAGCTAAGCTTTCTAACCTGTTTCTGTCCTAACCACCACGATCTCTCCATCCATGGCTCAGCATTGTTTCACTTATCTATTACTTTTCCTCCTTTTCCTTATTCAGTGTCGTCTCTAAGGCATTTTTAAATTAATGGCACGATACAAGCAAATGGTTATTGTAATAGTTCTCTGTTTGAAAATGTATAAAGCATTTCATCTCAGTCCGTCATTTTGTGGTTTGACACAGATACATTACACAGGAAGGTTATAAATTGCAGCAGGGAGCACCTAGACCTCCAGCTGCTGTCACCAATGCAGTATCCTGGAGATCTGAAGGAATCAAGTATCGGAAGAATGAACTTTTCATGGATGTCATTGAGTCTATTAACTTCCTGGTTAGTCCATGCTTTGGAAGGTAACCTTAGGTATTGATATAGATCAGTTGCATTAAATGTACCAACATTGCCTGGTTAAAAACTATTGACTTAATAAGAACATGAAAAAATAAGAGCAAGATTAGACCATACAGCCCCAGTGTTTGTTTCCCCATTCAGTAAGATTGTAGCCCATCTGATCTTGGCCTCAACTTCTCATTCCTGCCTGTTCATGTAACCTAAGTCCTTTATGGTCCAAGAATCTGTCTTTCTCAGATTTGACTATCTTCAATGACTCAGCCCCCATAATTCTTTGGGGTCAAGAATTACAATAATTCACATTCCTCTGAAAGAAGAAATTCCTCCCTGAATAATTTCTATCCTATGTGGGAAACGTTTGTTCTGAAACTATGCCCCAAGTTCTAAATTACAGATCTATCCCCCTCATGAGGGAAGCATCCTATCAAACTGGTTCAGAATCTTCAAGCTTTCAATAAGATCCCCTGTCCTCTAAATACCAGAGTGTCATAGAGGTCTACAGCACAGAAAAGGCTTTTCGGCCTATTGAGTCAGCATCGGTCAAAAACAACCACCTAACTATTCTAATTCCATTTTCCAGTACTTGGCCCGTGGCCTTGTAGGCCTTGGCATTGCAAGTGCACATCTAAGCACTTCTTTAATATTAAGACAGTTTCTGCCTCTACCATCCTTACAGGCAATGAGATCCAGATTCCCACCACCCTCTGAGTGAAAAAAATATTTTCTCACATTCCCTGTAAACCTCTTGCCCCTTACCTTAAATTCTTACCCCAGGCATTGATCCCTACTACTAACGGGAAAAGTTTCTTCCTGTTTACCATCTCTATGCCTCTTTTAATTTTATATATCTCAGTCATGATTCCCTCATTTTCAGTGTTGTCCCAACTCTCTCAACCTCTCCTTGTAAGATAATGTCATTGGTCCAAGAATCAGTCCAGTGAACCTTCTCTGAACAGCTTCCTTTGAAAATATTCCTTGTAGTCCTCAGTTCACTCCTATATGATTGAATATGATACTAATTCCACCTCTAGTGCTGTCCAAAGCTCACTTTATGCATCTTCCTCTTTTCTACTTCCATATATGTTGGTATCCATCCCCTAACAATTTAGTTTAAATTCTTCCCATGCACACTAGCGAACCTCCCATGGGGACATTAGTTCCAGTTCTGTCGAGCTGCAGTCTGACCCAGAACTGATCCCAAGAATTTGAAGTCCTTCCTCCTGCACCATGCTTAAAGCATTGAACCCATATCCTAGTGTGTGGCAATGTGAGAGTTTTAGCGATTACTACACTCAAGGTCCTACTTTTTACCTTCCTCTCTAGCTCCTGAAAATCTGACCTTAGGACTTCAATGTTTACTCGTTAGAGTACGTCACACTATCAGAGTAATGTAGACCTTGCTGAAATGACACTGAGAATTGTGAATAACTTAGAATTTAGCTCAAAATGGGAAGTCAGGGCACAGGGGGAAAAGACGTGCTTTAATTAAGAGAACTGCAGATGCTGGAGAATCTGAGATAATAAAGTGTAGAGCTAGATGAACACAGCAGGCCAAGCAGCATCAGAGGAGCAGGAAGGCTGACATTTTGGGCCTCGACCCTCCTTCAGAAATGAGGGAGGGGAAGGGGGTTCTGAAATAAATAGGGAGAGAAGGGGAGGCGGATAGAAGATGGATAGAGGAGAAGATAGGTGGAGAGGAGACAGACAGGTCAAAGAGGCGGGGATGGAGCCAGTAAAGGTGAGCGTAGGTGGGGAG
>NC_063341.1:45402799-45444832 GCF_021869965.1 Rhincodon typus
CTCCCCACCTACGCTCACCTTTACTGGCTCCATCCCCGCCTCTTTGACCTGTCTGTCTCCTCTCCACCTATCTTCTCCTCTATCCATCTTCTATCCGCCTCCCCTTCTCTCCCTATTTATTTCAGAACCCTCTTCCCCTCCCCCTTTTCTGAAGAAGGGTCTAGACCCGAAACGTCAGCCTTCCTGCTCCTCTGATGCTGCTTGGCCTGCTGTGTTCATCCAGCTCTACACCTTGTTATCTCTGCTTTAATTAAGATTTTGGATTTCCAAAGTGAAATCGTGTTTGCAAACTTGTTGGCATATTTTTGAAGATGTTACTAACAAAATTGATAGAGGAGAGTCGATGGATGTAGTATAATTACATTTTCAGAAAACTTTTGATAATGTCCTTCACAGGCCATTGGTTAGAAAAATGAAAGTACATGGTATAGGAGGTAATGTACTGGTGTAGATTAATGACAGGCTAACAAGAGACAGGGTAATTGCAGGTAAGATGATTTTTCTGGCTGGTGAGTGTAGAATCAGGGGGCACAATTTCAAAAGAAAAGGGATGCTACTTAGGTCTGAGATAAGGAGAAATATTTTTAATCAAAGGATTGTGAACCTTAGGAATTCTCTACCCCAGAGGACTGTGAAAGCTCTGTCTTTGAGTATGCTCAAGGTAGCAAATAATAGATTTCTGCTTATGAGTGGCATGCAGGGTTATGGGGTGGGAAAAAGACATTGATTGTATTGAATGGTGGGGCAGGTTTAATTGGCAGAATAGCATATTTCTGCTCCTATATTGCTACACTTGCCATCTCTATGTCACTGGTATGAACGTGTACGACAACTTTTAACTCAGTCCCTTCATCTTGTAGAACATTCAGCATGCTGTCTGTGATAGCCCTCACCTCAGCACACAGAGATGAGACACGGAAGCTCTTGATAATGGTTACAGAATTGTCCTGTGTGTTCCCCTAATTCTGAAATCTCCTGTAATTACAGCATTTATATGCTTTGCTATTTCTTCATACGCAGCCCGAAGACGCCATTGTCTGGGCTGCATGGCTTCAGGATATTGTTACTTCCAGCAGTTTCTCATACCTAGTATCTGAGAGTGGCACAGACCCCAAAGATTCCAATACTATCTTCCTCTTGCTACCCTTCCAGATGGTCATTTACCTACTATCATTAGCCCTCTTTGCCTTTGGGGTGACCACTTCCCCCTCACTATGCTTCCCCCGCGCCCCCCACTTCTGCTCCCTCTCACTCTCCTACAGTTCTATCTCTTATTTGCTCTTTAATCCTTGTGCTAATCACACACTGTCCCTGTTAGGCTTGCTGTTTAACCTCTCTCTCTGCATACTGCTTTGTATCAAGCTCACTTTTTAATCCTCTCACTGTCTCTCATTACATCCTCTCCAACTTGCTCTCTTATCATTCTCACCACTCTCGCACTGTTCCCTTACAGCGTCACTCTTTAATCCTGTCACCACTGCCATGGTTAGCGGTATGGAAACTGTTCTACCCTGCACAACTCCAAAAATATATAAAACTAGAGTGATCAGTAAAATAGTAACAGTAATGAGCATTCTAAAGAACTCCAAGAATCTAAAAGTCTGAATTTTTACAGGTTAATGCTCGTGGCTCTGTTGTTCACAGTGAGATTTTGGGACAGATTCTGCTGAACTGCTGTTTGAGTGGGATGCCAGAAGTCACTTTGTGTTTCAATGACAATGCTCTTTTCAACCAGAACCAAAGTAAGTACCCAACATGAAATTACGGAAAATGGTAACTTAAAAAGAATAGAATGTCCTGAAGAGCAACATTCTTTCCGATTTTGTCCTATTCGCATACCCTGGATTTGGGTTTTGTTGGTAAAACCTGCTGTTGAAGCATTTTTTTTTCCTTGCACTCATCAGGACAGGCACAAGAATGGCCAATTTCAAGGTGAGCAGTAATTTATATTGCATGAGAAAGGGTACTGAGCGGTTGGCAGGTCAGCTTTGGTTGAGGCATTGCTGTGGAGAATGCACCAGGAAGTTGCTGTTCTCCCATGTTATTGTTTAATTCAATCAAGGCACAATATTCAGACAAATTCCATTTGCTTACAAGAGGATAGGTTCCTGTGAATGAATATATAAGTACATGGCTTTTGTAGTTGGATGTTGGAGGTTGCTCCCATTGATGGATCATGATGAACAGGTGGTCGGGGACAGTGATAGCCCCCTTATTTCACTTTGATACAGTGTCTCTTGGTAGCCTGGTTCAGTAAAGCAGTTGTTTAGCACTCCCTCACCTGCCACTTTATTGCGAACTGTTTCTGTTTCGAGATGCCTCTCTCTTGGGGTGTACTGACTGTCCCCAGCCAGTTATATCACAATCAAAACGAAATAGCTGAAAATGTTAATTGATGGATCATTGTTCCACAAAGCAAAGTTAATTTTGCTGGAATTCCTTGCAATGTGTTCTTCCTGTCCACTAGTCAAACGTGGGTAAGTGTCAAAGGGCATGGCTGCCAGACTGGATTTGCAGCAATGGTGAGGGAATCAACAAGAAGGAAAAGTCAACTTAACCTTATCCCCACTAATCTGTTGCAGATGCATCTGTCCATGACAGCATGGGTAGAAATTACCACTGCGTAGTCCATTGTCCTCCCTTCAAGTTGCAGATACCCTCCATTTTTTTTTGTAGTACTTGCACCATGTTAATTGGCCAAAGACTGGCCATCCATGAGTTAATCTGAGCCATAAGTAGAATTGGAATACAATCCGCACCCTTGTGGTCTGACATATCTCCCATTCTACCATTGCCATCAATTTGGGAGAGTAGCCATGCTTCAGTAAAGAGTGCAGGAGGGCATGCTGAAAGTATCTTTTTTTTTAAAAAAGTGTCAACCTGGTGAAGCTACAGCACAAGACTACTTTGCTAACTAAACAGTGAAAGCAGCTTGCAAAAGATGGGGCTAATTGATCCCACCATCAATGGATCAGTTTCAAGATCTGCAGTCCTACAGAATCCAATTGTGAATGACGGTGGTCAATTAAAGAACAGGAGTTGGAGATTCCTTTTTTATTTAGCCGGCTTTGTGGACGAGGGAAGCATTTATTCCTCATCCCTAATTACCCAGATGGCAATCCACATTGGTGTGGGTCTAGAGTCGCATGTAAGTCAGGCAGGTACGGATGGCAGTTCACTTCCCTAAAGGACATCAGTGAACCCAATGTAGTTTCTTTAACTGCTGGTGGTTACATGTTGCCATTGGGCTAGCTCCAATTTTATTGACTTCAAATTTCACTGTCTGCCATGTGGGATTCGAACCCATGTCTCCAGAATGTTGGTCTGGGGTTTTGTGTTGCTAGTCCAGTGACAATATCACTACTTCATGGCCTCCGCTTGATATATCCTCATCCTTAATGACTAGCACACAAGTGTAAAACAACTGCAGAAGGTATCTTGACATTTTCAGGGCCGGCCGAAGGACTGTCCTGGAATCTTTGAATTATCTTATAAAATAACAGAATCTGTCTGGTTTGGCTGAAGTTGAATCCACAAACAAAGTCATGTGACTTGAGAGTCATTTTGTAAAACTTCATGTGCCTACTTTAAAGACCGATTAGCTTTCTTTACAAAATATATAATTTTCATATTTATGCATACACATCTTTTGCTTGAGAGGGAAATGTGCATTCACAAATCCACTTTTGTGAAGACCTGACATTTTCATTAGGCCAGAACTAAAACCTTATGTAACAGAGGGCGGCATGGTGGCTCAGTGGTTAGCACTGCTGCCTCACAGCACCAGGGGCCCAGGTTTGATTCCACCCTCGGATGACTGTCTGTGTGGAGTTTGCACGTTGTCCCCGGGTGCTCCGGTTTCCTTCCACAGTCCAAAGATGTGCAGGCTAGGTGGACTGGCCATGCTAAATTGCCCATAGTGTTCAGGGATGTGTAGATTAGGTGTGTTATAGGGGGATGGGTCTGGGTGGGATGCTCTGAGGGTCGGTGTGGGTTTGTTAGACCGAAGGAGCTGTTTCCACACTGTAGGGATTCTAAGTCTAAGTCTAAGATTCAATCATTGTAAATCATAGTAAGGAATGAAAACAGAAGTTGCTGGAAAAGCTCAGCAGGTCTGGCAGCATCTGTGAAGAAAAATCAGAGTTAACATTTCAGGGCCCGGTGACCCTTCCTCAGAACTGATGGCTGTGGAAATATGTTTTAGCAAATACTTGATCAAACACCAGGACTGACTGAAATTAATGTCAGTGGACAAAAAGAAAGATTGGAATGGAAATCCCATCGGAGAGAGGAGCAGAACTTCTTCAAGGTGGGCATACCTAGAGGAGATGTGGCAGTGAGTTAAATACTAAATAAAAACCGAAAGAACTGCGGATGCTGTAAATCAGGAACAAAAACAGAAGTCGCTGGAAAAGCTCAGCAGGTCTGGCAGCATCTGTGAAGAAAAAAATCAGAGTTAACATTTTGGGTCTGGTGACCCTTCCTCAGAACGAACTTCTCTGCAGTTCTTGCTATCACTAGGTCAGATGCTGGAGTCAGAGATAACACAGTGTGGAGTTGGAGGAACACAGCAGGCCAGACAGCATCAGAGGAGCAGAGAAGTTGATGTTTCAGGTCGGGACCCTTCTTCAGAAATGGTGGGGGTTGGGCAAGGTAGCTCAGAAATAAATAGAGAGGTGGGGTGGGGCTGGGGAAGGTAGATGGGACGGTGATAGGTGAGTGCAGGTAGGCGGTGGTGGCAATTGGTCAGTGAGGTGGGAGGGGTGGATAGGTGGGAGAGAAGATGGACAGGTTGTGTCAGGTCAAGGAGGCAGGGATGAGAGGGAGGGTTGGTCATGGGATGAGGCCGGGGGTGGGGAGATTTTAAAACTGGTAAAATCCACATTTAGGCCATTGGGCTGTAGGCTCCCAAGGCGGAATATGAGGTGTTGCTCCTCCAGTTTTCGGCTGGTGTCATTGTGACACTGGAGGGGGCCCAGGATGGACATGTCACCCAGGGAGTGGGAGTGGGAGGGGGAGTTGAAATGGTTCGCAGCTGGAAGGCATTGATGTTTGTCCCATACAGAGTGCAGATGCTCTACAAAGCGGTCCCCAAGCCTCCGCTTGGTCTCACCGATTTAGAGGAGGCCACATCGGGAGCAGCGGATGCAATAGACCATATTGATGGATGTGCAGGTGAACCCCTGTCTCATGTGGAAGGTTTGTTTGGTGCCTTGAATGGAGGTGAGTGGGGAGGTGTAGGGGCAGGTTTAGCACTTCCTGCGGTTGCAGGGAAAGGTGCCAGGGGTGGTGGGGTTAGTGGGGAGTGTGGAGCCTGACTGGGCCATCCTGGGCCGCCTCCAGTGTCACAATGATGCCACCCGGAAACTGAAGGAGGAGCACCTCATATTCCGCCTTGGGAGCCTACAGCCCAATGGCCTAAATGTGGATTTTACTAATTTCAAAATCTCCCCACCCCCTAGCCTCATCCCATGTCCAACCTTCCCTCTCAACCAGCCTCCTTGACCTGACACAACCTGTCCATCTTCTCTCCTACCTATCCGTCCGTCCCTCCCACCTCACTGACCAATCCCCACCACTCCCTACCTGCACTTGCCTGTCACTATCCAACCTACCTTCCCCAGCCCAACCCCTCCTCTCTCTCTTTATTTCTGAGCTCCCTTCTCCCTCCCCCATTTCTAAAGAAGGGTCCTGACCCGAAACGTCAACTTGCCTGCTCCTCTGAGGCTGCCTGGCCTGCTGTGTTCCTCCAGATCCGCACTGCGTTATCTCTACTTCTCTGACGTGTTGTTTTTTAGAGCAAGTGCTTGCTTTAGACAGGGTTGTTGATTGGTAAAATGTCAATTCTATTGTGGTATAGTGTTAAAAGTCCAAATTTAAAAAATATTTTCATAGCTACATTTTACTTTTAAAGTTTTACATTTGGAAATCAATAGACAGGTAAGTTCAGTTCTGGAATCCAAATAACTATACAATATGAAGATCAAAATCCAAGAAGACGTTTCTGCCAGAAAAGATGAAACTCATGTCATGTAAATTTACTTCATTTAAAAAAAATTAAAATGATTTAACACAATTCACTCATAGATAAATGAATTAAGAGTGTCAATCCTCATCAATATCTCCCTTTTTGCTCCAAAGGAGGAAATGCTAATGTAGTGGACTTTGAGGACACAAAATTTCATTCTTGTGTACGGCTGTCTCGCTTTGAAAATGAACGTGTCATCTCCTTCATCCCACCAGACAAGGAATTTGAGCTGATGTCATATCGAGTCACCAATCGAGTAAGATCTGAACAATTTTATTAATGTATTATAATAATAATGTGCAATATAACATGTAAAAGAGTTCCAATGCGATTTATCTGAGGAAGGAACTCTGTGAATTTGTGGCATATCATGCTGCTACGTATTTGTCTTGTCCTTGGATCATCTTTTTTAACAAGTGAACACACATACCTGACGGTTTACTGGCATGATGGTACCCGCAGATCATTCCTGAGGAGGCTGGTTCAGGGCGTGGATCACCAGAGTCTTAGAAGAGATAGGCACGGAAAGAGGACATTCAGCCAATCATGTCTCCCCTGGCTCTTCAAATCAGAATTGAGACATAGTGCCACTCTAATGTCTTTTCTCCAAATTTAAATAGTCATCCAATGCTCTCTTGAATGCCTCAATGAACCTATCTCCACCATGCTTCCAGGCAGTGCATTCCAGACCTGAACCGTTTGTGGGAAACGTTCTTTCCCACATCACATTTGCTTCTTTTGCAAATCACCTGATCCTTTTTGAGTGGGATCAGTTTTGTCCCTGTCTACTCTGTTCAGCTCCTTTCATAATTTTGAAAATTTCTATCAGATCTCTAGTTAGCCACTTTCTGTCCCAAGAACAACAGTCACAACCTTTCAACCTGTCCTCATAACTAAAGCTTCTCATCCCTTGTAAATCTCTTCCGCATTCTCTTCAATGCCTTCACATCCTTCATGTCATTTGGCATCCTGAATTGTTCATGATACACCAGATAAGATCTAATAAGTGGTCTTATACGTGTTCAACATCGTCTCCTTACTCTTGTACTCTATGCCTCTATTAACAAAAGACTAGGGATACCGTATGTTTTACTTACTGCTCTCTCTACCCATCCTGCCACTTCCAATGATCTGTACCCATACACACCAGGTCCCCGTGCTCCTGCACTCCATTTAGAATTGTATCCCTTATTTTATATTGTCTGTCCATTTTCTTCCTACCAAAACATATCACACATGACATTTCTGTGCATTGAGCTTCATTAGCCATTCTATCTGTCTACTCCATCAATTTGTCTACATCCTATTGAAATTCTACGCTGTTCCTTATAATGCTTCGAAGTTCCATACTATCTGCAAACTTTGAAATTGTCCCCCATGCACCAAGATCCCGATCATTACTATACATCAAGAAAAGCAAATGTCCCAACACTGAACTCTGGGGAACTCCTCTACAAACCACCTTCTAGCCTGAAAAATATCCATCGACTATTACTGTCTGTTTCCAATCACTCAGCTAATGATTTATCCACATTGCTACTGTCCCTTTTATTTTGTAAGCTGTAACTTTTCTCATAAGTCTATTGTGTGGCACTATGCCAAACACCTGCTGAAAATCTATTCACACATCAACAGCATTGCCCTTATAGATCCTTTTTATTACTTCTTCCAAAAAAAAAACACCAGCAAGTTGGTCAAACATGATTTCAGTTGCCAAGCAGGCCCCTGGAATCACTACACAGTGAAAGGAAGTGACATCCCATCAGCAGTCTTGGGTGGGGAATGGCAGCACTCTGTTTCACTGTTGAAGCAATGCCTCCCTGCCCCCACACACTTCCACCCTCTCCCACCCCATCTTTATCCTGGCCAGCCCCCAGCCACCCTACAGGTATATCCTTCCACAACAGTGGTATGGCTGCAGTGGCTATTTGTGTGGTGAGAGTTTGAGTGCTGAGAGGGCATCTCCTTTCCTGATGTGCTGAATGACCTCCTACAGGCTGTCCAGCATTAGGAAGCTGCCTGTTGCTTCTCATTGGAAGCAGTGTGTGACATTTGGCCATACCTGCCCACTGATTCTGATCTGTTAAAGCACCTTATTTTACAGTGTTCCCATGTTTAGAGTTCTTTAAAATTACTGTCAGGAATTCCTTCTGGAATATCCCAAATAGTTGCCCAGGGTTGTTAGGTGGAAAGGACCTAGTCTAACTTCTGGTAACTCCCGAACTGTCCCTTCAGTTACTCATAATGACCTTCTCACCCAATTGCCACCTCACCCGACACCACATGTCTCCCACTGGCAATAAATGTGGGGCAGTGTCAAGTCAGATGGAAGATTAATGGGGTGGCAATCTTATGATGATTGCTGCTTCTTCAAAGATCTGGGTGAATGTTTAGATTTAAATGCTAGTCTCAACTTAGTGGTGAGGGGCTCATCTGTTAATATTTGAGATCCAACTTCCATTAATTTGACGGGTATGTATTCTGATACGTAAAGGTAATACAGAAACAATATTGTTGACTATGACATGCTGTTTGAGCTCATATCTGCAAAGCCTTGGATCTGGATTTTCGGGGATTTGCTTCTGAGCCAATTTAAAATAGCAGGTCGTACCCAGTTCTGGGACTGCCACCTCTACTCCCAATGCCCAAGTTTTCACTGATTTGGTTTGTGAGCCTGTACTCTTCACTTGCAAACTAAATGGTTTCAATGTGCAGGTATACATCTCATAAGCCCCAGAATGTATGTGGAATTGCACCAGCTTCTCCATGAATCTCATCATCCATAGCTCCTCAGAGGTGTTGAGAACCATAGCCTGGATTTGGGAACCTTTTGTCTGAAAGGCAAGTTCAAAAGCTGAGTCCCTGTGGCCTTTTCATTACTCACATACACCCTTAATTCCATCCCACGACCCATTGCACTCCTGTCATGATTCCCATATCAACTCATGGCCATTTATTCTGTGTACACTATATACAGAACCAATGAGCCATATAGTTGATAGGGTTTGAGGGTGAGGGCTAGAGGGTCC
This sequence comes from Rhincodon typus, assembly GCF_021869965.1. Classification (NCBI taxonomy): domain Eukaryota; kingdom Metazoa; phylum Chordata; class Chondrichthyes; order Orectolobiformes; family Rhincodontidae; genus Rhincodon; species Rhincodon typus. The sequence continues at coordinate 45,411,857 of NC_063341.1, forward strand.
GATTGGGTTTTACAATTGAGGTGGATAATCAAACCAGCTCAACTTGGCATTCGGCCATCTTTCTATCCACCAAAACTCAGCTTCTGGGGTCAACAGTCCTGACTCCATCGTACAGCTAGAGAGGAAATAGCAACGTATCTACCAAGTGGGCCCAGCAAGTCAGGAAATTTCTTGACAAACTATGCATTGGCAGAAAAAGTCCAGGCCTTAGTCTTGTAGTTACTGAATTGGTCATTATAGTAGCAATTAATTTGTTGAAAAATTCCAACAGAACAAATGTTGTAGATTTAAATATTCATAGGAAAAATGTATTCAATTAAATTGTAATTTTATATTTAGTTAATTGAATAAACTGCTCAAGTTAGAAATTTATTATATTGATAACGTGTGCGTGTCTGTTCAGGTCCAACCATACCTACTTGTTGAAGCAAATGTGCAGCGATACACACACAGCAGAATAGAAATCACAGCAAAGGTAAGAAATTGAATGGTTTGGTTTATGGCATAAACTGAATGTTTAGTTAGTCTTTTTATAGTTATTAAGCTCAGAACAAGAGACCTGGTGGTGTAAAAAGAAAACTCATAATTAAAGAACATGACTGCCCTTGACATCTGCATAGCATTTGACTGTGTGTGGCATCAAGTAGATATGGCAAAACTAGAGTCACTGGGAATTGGCAGGAAAATTTTCTGTTGGTTGAGATCATACTTGGCTCAAAGAAAGATGGATGTGGTTTAGGGTCAATCATTTCAGGAAATTGCTGCAGGAGTTCCTTGGGGCAGTATCCAAGGCCCTACCATCTTCAGCTGCTTCATCAAAATGACCTTCCATCCATCATAAGATCAGAAGTGGGGATGTTTGGTGATGATTTCACAATGTTCAGCACCATTTGCAAACCCTCATCTGCTGAAGCAATTGTGTTAAAATGTAGCAACACTTGGAATTCTCTCCCTAACAGCAGTGTGGATCAAGAAAGCAGCTCACTGCCACCTTCTGATAGATGATAGGTGCTGGCAATGGCCATATCTCATGAATAAGTAAATAAAATAGTATCTGCCCAAACCAATCATGGAACAATAGGGCATGGATTTTGTATTCTCTTTTGCTATGTAGCTCAACATATAGAACAAGTAGTTATGTTTCCTTGCAGTTATATATTGCATTCTGTATTGTTAGTTTCAGGGAGCTACCTATAGCTAAGATCTTTCAGCTATATTGTACTCTGAAGAGCCATTTAGTTAAAAATTGTCACTTATGTCTGTTACCTAACCTTACCTTATATTTGACCAGTTAAGTGCCATTTGCCATTCCTGTTAAAGTGTGTGCAATGGTGACCTAAAGCATATAGTTTTGGAGATCACTCTTCTTCATTAGCACCGTGGCAACATCTCCTTTAACTCCTCCCACTTCCTACAGACTAAGGGGGTGGCCATGGGCACCCACATGGGCCCAAGCTATTGCCTGCCTCTTCGTAGGATATGTGGAACAGTCCCTCTTTGCCGTTACACTGGCACTATCCCCCACCTCTTCCTCCGCTACATTGATGACTCTATCAGTGCTACCTCGTGTTCCCATGAGGAGCTTGAACAGTTCATCAACTTTATTAACACCTTTCACCCCAACCTCAAATTCACCTGGACCATCTCCAATACCTCCCACTCCTTCCTGGACCTCCGTCTCCATCTCTGGGGACTGCCTTGAAACTGACATCTATTTCAAACCCACTGACTCCCACAGCAACACAGACCACACCACCTCTCACCCATCTTTCTGCAAGAATGCCATCCCCTACTCCCAATTCCTCCGCCTCTGCCGCATCTGCTCCTAAGATGGGGTGTTGCACTCCTGCACATTCCAGATGCCCTCCTGTTTTAAGGACTGTAACCTCCCCCCTCTGGTAATCAAAAATGTCCTCAACCGTATCTCTTATATTTCCTGCACTTCTGCCCTCATATCCCCTCCGCCCAACAAAAATAAAGACAGAATTCCCCTTGTCCTCACATCACCCCACCAACCTTCGCATCCAACATATCATTCTCCACCACTTCTGCAACCTACAATCTGACCCCACAACCAAAGATTTATTTTCCTCCCCACCACTATCTGCCTTTCGTGGGGACCACTGTCTCTGCGAGTCCCTCATGTGCTCCACATTCCCCACTAACCCCACGACCCCCGGCACCTTTCCCTGCAACCGCAGGAAGTGCTACATCTGCCCCTGTACCTCCCCCCTCACCTCCATTCAAGGCACAAAACAAACCTTCCACATTAGACAGGGGTTCACCTGCACATCTGTCAATGTGGTCTACAGCATCCGCAGCTCCCGATGTGGCCTCCTCTACGTCAGTGAGACCAAGCATAGACTCGGACCATTTTGTAGAGCGTCTGTGCTCTGTATGTGACCAACGACAACACCTTCCAGTCACCAACTATTTAACTCCCCCTCCCACTCTCTGGGTGACATGTCCATCCTGGGCCTCCTCCAGTGTCACAATGACACCAGCCGCAAACTGGAGGACCAGCACCTCATATTCCACCAATAGCCTAAACATGGAATTCACCAGTTTTCAAATCTCCCCTCCCCCAGCCTCATCCCATGTCCAACCCTCCCTCTCATCCCTGCCTCCTTGACCTGACATAACCTGTCCATCTTCTCTCCCACCTATCTGCTCCTCCCACCCCACTGACCAATCCCCACCACTCCCTACCTGCACTCACCGATCACCATCCCACCTACCTTCCCTAGTGCTGCTACTCCTCAGTATTTATTTCTGAGCTCCCTTCCCCCTCCCCGTTTCTGAAGAAGGGTCCCGACCCGAAACGTCAACGTTCCTGCTCCTCTGATGCTGCCTGGCCTGCTGTGTTCCTCCAACTCCATACTGTGTTATCTCCAAATTTCACTTGTTTTCCTGAAGGAGTAATTAGACAGAAATCAGAGACAAGAATCTCATTAACATATCCCTTTCCTAGAACAGGAGGCTGAAACTAATTGTATCCATCGTGACCAATAAATTTTAAAAATGAATGGGAAGAATGGCCCGTCAAGATTTGAAGTTTTAAGACATTACGAACATCTAACGCATTGTTGATAAAACACTATCTTTGTTGCATCATGATGGTGTTTCTGTGAAAGTTTTATACATCTTAAACTGTATTTTTAATGTTTTTGTTTTAAATTAGACTGATTATATTTAAAAACCTGATTCAAAATTGATTCCTAGATCACCTGACTCTTCTTGTGGATACAAACAGTCCATTGTCCCTAGAGGAAACAAAAGGAGATATTTCCATCCAAGAAAAACATCAGAATTGAATAGTTATTCACAAATTGATTTTAATGGCCTTCCTTTCAAGTACAAGGGCATTTAACTGATAGGAAACATTAAGATGCAAGAGCCATCACAGCAGATGAGAGATGATGCAACAAATTATTGGAACATTGTCCACATTACATGATGCAGTGACCATCTTTCCAACCTCTTTAAAATAAAGAAAACCACGTTCAGACACAGCTGTTGATCTGGAAGAGAAAGATGTTCTGCAAAAAGCTATCAGGCTACTTGCAGTTAATTGGATAGCTAGAGTGCTTCTCTGCAGCCTCTTGAAAAGGAAACAAGGACCTAATGTCTCCCCTATGGCATTCCATCTTCAAACTTACTTCTGAATCTAACCTCTGGCAGATTGCAACTGCTAGGATATCTTTGTAATTTTATTGATTAAACTATGAAGCCACAATGTGCCTGCAGTCAAATGGAGACTGAGCTTGATTCCACTTTTGACAAGTATTATTTTTACTTGCTGTACCTTTTTATTTATAGGGGGAGCAGTGTGCGTGTGTGTATCTATACAAGAGAGTGAATGAGACATGGTTTCTTTCGTAATCTTTAGGACAAACATGAATAATAAACCAGCCTTTCCATTTTTAAATACTGAAAGCTTACTGCTAGCATATGTAAAATTAAACCCATCACTCCAAGGGTGAAAATTACACCCATCCACTGTCAGTGAAACTAGACAACTTATACTTTAAACCAAACAATTGAATACCGCTCATGTTATTTTTAGCCAGACCTAAAAATAGTTTGTCAGCTTGCACTGAATGTGGATGTTCAATTTTCCTAGAATTGATCTATGGTGACTTTTGGCTTCTGAGGTTTTTTTTTTCCTGCTCTTTTCTCATTCTGCTCATAACCTTAGAACTCTTTCACAGTGAGGTTTTATTTTCTCAGAAACTGATCTGGCTTCAACTAGAGGCACATTATTCTAGCCTTATTTTAACTCCCCTCAAATTTGATCTTTTCAGTCAGAGTGTGAGGTTCCACTCACACTTGCATTGCAAACCGTCGAGACTCTTATGGCCCCTAGCCTCTCCATCTTTGCTTGATCCAGGTATATTATAAAGAGTATGATATGCAGAGCTATTCTTGGAAAATCCTATAAACTGAGTTTTATGAATGGCTTCTTCAGACTTCCTCTTCATAGCATCATGAAAGACATTAGTCTTGTATCCGAATAGAAAGATTAATTAAAAACCGGAAGAACTGCAGATGCTGTAAATCAGGAACAAAAACAGTTGCTGAAAAGCTCAGCAGGTCTGGCAGCATCTGTGAAGGAAAAGTTAGTTCTGAGGAAGGGTCACTAGACCCGAATTGTTAATTCTGATTTTTCTTCACAGATGCTGCCAGACCTGCTGAGCTTTTCCAGAAATTTCTGTCTTTGTTCTAGAAAGATTGATAAGTTGTTATTGATCTTAACTCTTCTTCATCTTACAAGTAGTTCAATGTTTTGCGGTACAACACCAATACCTTTTTGGGACTTTGTTTCCACAGGCTGCTGCCATTGTCTCAGCACATTAATATAATGTACCTATTCCCTGTGAAACAATATTAGCTTTCCTTTGATCACTAACAATCAAACCATCCAGGTTAACTAAAATAAAACAAAGGACTGCAGATGCTGGAGACCTGAAACACAAAACTGCAATTGCTGGCAGATTCACTCAGTTCTGATGAAGAATCACTGGACTTGATACATTAACTGTGCTTTCTCCCCACAAATGCCTCAGACCTGCAGAGTTTCACCAGCAATTTCTGTTTTGTTTCATCCAGGCTGACTGAAAAACAATCCTGTTCATATTGCCCTAAATTTAAAAATACTGTCCCAAACATGACAATTTGATAACCATTTAATTATAATACTTTTTAAAAAATCATGCATTAAGCTTAGTAACTAACCTAATAAGGTCAGGGGTTGAAAGGGAATTTTACTGGTTTGTGAGGATCAGTGCCATGTCGAGTAGTTATTACTCACTGAGCCATTAAATTAGGTCCGTACTCAAATGTATCAATTATGACACAGAGAAAGAAAGTTCCTCTCCAGTTGACTATATTTATGATGTTGCAGGTTAAAGGAAAGTTTAAAGAGCGTCTGACTGCTACAGATGTTGCCATCATCATTCCTGTCCCCACCGATGCCTCGTCTCCAAAATTCAGCACAACTAAAGGTTGCATAGAATGGGTACCTGAGGACAGTGTTATCATCTGGTCTATAAATTCTATTCAGGTAAGTCCATTATTAAACACATCGTCCCCAATAAACAGACCTGACTAATAGACAATTTGATAGCTGGCTACAGATGATTGTCATTAAAGAGGAATTGTTTCAAGTAAAACATTTTCAATTTTTATTTCTCTTAATTTCAGAAAGAATTCAAGCTTTATAAAGAAACCGAACACTTTTTTGAGTTTTGGTTCTTTTCTGTCATTAACTCCTGGTGCAAGTATGCTTGTGTGTGGACAATTTTATACAGAACTATTCGCACATTGACATTCATATACAGAACAACATAATTCCCGCAGTGACAGGAGTAACATCAACAAGCCTGATCTCAGTCTTCCTTTGATTCCCTTTTAGAGAAGCACTGTTGCCTGTTTTGTGACTTCTCCAATTGAAAAACTGGAATTGGGTTCTTGTGAGGAATAATGGATATAGAGTTATACAGATGTCAAGACAGAAACAGACCCTAACACATCCATGCTGATCAGACATCCTAAATGAATCTAATCCCACTTGACAGCATTTGGCCCATATCCTTCTAAACCCTTCCTATTCCTCTAACCATCCAAATGCCTTTTAAATGTAATTATACCCGCCTCCACCACTTCCCCTGGCAGCTCATTCCAAACATGCACCACCCTCTGCATGAAAAAGTTATCCCTTAGGTCCCTTTTAAATCTTTCCCCTCTTACCTTAAACCTATGCCCTCTAGTTTTGGACTCCACTACCTTGGGGAAAAGACCTTGGCTTTTCACCCTATCCATGCTCCTCATGATTTTATAAACTTCTATAAGGTCACACCTCAGCCTTTGACGTTCCAGGGAAAATAGCCCCAGTCTATTCAGCCTTTCCTATAGCTTCAAAGTTGTAAATTTTTTCTGAACCCTTTCAAATTTAACAATATCTTTCCTATAGCAGGGAGACCAGCATTGAAAGCAATATTCCAAACATGGCCTGACCAATGTCCTATACAGTCGCAACATGACCTCCCAACTCGTACACTCAATGCACTGACCAGTAAAGGCAAGCATACCAAACGCCACCTTCACTACCCTGTGTAGCTGCGACTGCACTTTCAAGGAACTGTGAACCTGCACCCCAAGGTCTCTGTTTAGCAACAGTCCTCAGGACCTTGCTATTAAGTGTACAAGTCCTGCCTTCATTTGCCCTACCAAAATGTAGCACCTCACGTTTGTCGAGATTTCTTTAGTGTTACAGTTCTAATTTTATATTAGGATATGTTGACATTTGAGAGTCAACTAACATTGTGTTAACGTCTTCATTACTGTGAAAATTTTCAAACAGCTTTAGTTGTGCTGTCAACTTTTGTGGACCGGGTCCTTGCAATGTTATCTGCCAAAACTCTGGATCCAGAAAATCTTTATAATATTTTTTCTCAGATGGTTCCTGTTGAGAAGTGATCATGCTGCGACAAACCATGATCAAAGTATTTATTCAACTATTGACTTTTGCCATAAATCAGTAATTTCATTGCCACTTTTTGTGGATTCAGATAAAAGTCACAAAGCCTAACTGTAACTTTTTTTTAAAAAAATTGTGACTGGTTATTTGAAAAGGGCAATGCTGTTCTGTGTGCATTTAACTAAAAATTCCTGACCACTACAGTTGTCAATAATGTCCGTTAGTAAGTGGTTTCAGTCATTCCTGTTATTTGTGTTTTACTACATGAAACAATCTGTCAGTGTGTATTCCTCCAAGATTTGTTCCTCGTGCTACTTTTCTGAGGGCCCGAAATCTTTCAATCTTTTAAAACTTCAGAGCAAACACAAGTTCTCTTTACTCAGTTTCCAGCAGTCTTGCAGCATTACCCCCCATATTCTCCCTTATGGATTCTTCTTCATCCCTGTCACAAGGTTTTGTTTTCCACCTTCTTTAAATGCACTAAACTACTAACACTCCATTTACTCACTTCAGGGGTTGTAAAACCTCATTAAAAATGCCTGTATACAAACAGGACTCCAGACTTCTTCGCATCAGGCTCACAATCTCAGCTCTTAAAATTGTAATCACACCCATGATTTGCCCTTCTTAACACACAAAATACAAGCTGTAAATTAAACTTCTAGTTATCCATTTTTACTGACCCATTGCATTATTACTTCAGGGAGGAAAAGAATTTATGATGAAGGCCCATCTGGGACTGCCAAGTGTCGAGGCAGAAGAACCTGAAGCAAAACCTCCAATCAGAGTAAAGTTCAAAATCCAATACCTAGCAGCATCAGGATTGCAGGTATATTTTGTCTTCAGTTAAACGCAAACAAGCAAGGGATTTTTATCGCTTTTAATCCCCAAGAGTATTAGATAGATGACATGGATTTAGTTGAAGCTTATTTAGTGTATTTATATAAAAACAGCTGGATGTCTATTTGAGTTCAAATGGTATTCCTGAAAGTATTGACAAATAATAAATATTGTTTAGAACGTAACACATTCAAGACCTTTGGAACCATGGAAATGTTGTACAAAGGAAGCATACCAACCAGGGATGTACAATGTAATATTAACTAACATCAGTAACAGTGTAAGAGACAGGAGCAGGAGGAGGCCATTTGTTTCCTCAAGCCTGCCCTAGATTCAACAAGATCATGGCTGTTCCGCCCCAGGCCTCAACCTCCTTTTCTTGCCAGCTCTTCAAATCTAACTATCGCCTCTTTAAATACTTCCAGTGATCTAGTCTCCAAAACACACTGGGGTGGAGTATCCCAGACTGTCACCACCTTTTGGGAGATGAAATTCTTTCACATCTCAGCTCTAGATGAGTGATCCCTTATTTTGTACCTGTCTCCTGGTTTGAGATTTCCCCACCAGTGTAAGCATCTTCTCCACCTTTACCCTGTCAAACTGCCTCAAAATGCTGTATGTTTCACTAAGATCATCCTCATTCTTGTAAACTCTAATGATTAAAGACCTAACCTGTTTGACTCTTCTTGATAAGTCAACATCCCAGAAATCTTTCTTGTGAATCTTTCTTGAACTGCCTCCAATGCCAGTATATCCTTCCTTGAGTGCAGGGATCAGATCTGTACAGAATACTCTACATGTTTCATGTACAAGAACACCCAGGTCCCATATCTTTCCAACCTGAAAATGACCTGTTAATTCCAACTCTGTCTTCTGTGTGTTAACCAATACTCATTTCATATTGCCCACAATGAGATTGCAGACTTAGTAAGATCTGCCGATGCTGGAGTAAGAGATAACACAGTGTGGAGCACAGCAGGCCAGGCAGCATTAGAGGAGCAGGAAAGCTGATGTTTTGGGACAGGACCCTTCTTCAGAAATGGGGGAGGGGGAAGAGAGCTTTGAAATAAGTAGAGAAGGGATGGGGCTGGGGAAGGTTGGTGGGATGGTGATAGGTGGATGCAGGTAGGCAGTGGTGGGGATTGGCCAGTGAGGTGGGAGGACTGAATAATTGGGAGAGAAGACGGACAGGTCAAAGAGGCGGGGATGAGAGGGAGGGTTGGTCACTGGATGAGGCCAAGGGGTGGGGAGATTTTGAAGCTAGTAAAGTCCACATTGAGACCATTGGGTTGTAGGCTCCCAAGGCGGAATATGAGGTGCTGCTGACTTGCTCGCCGAGCCAGTGTATTTGATTGCAGACGTTTTGCCACCCTGCTAGGTAACGTCGTCAGCACGCCTCCAGTGAAGCGTTGGTGTTCTGTCCTGTTTATTATTTATGTGCTTCGATTTGCTGGGGTGGTTGGCATTACTTCCAGTTCTGTTTTTCAATAGTTTGTATGTTGGGTTCACTTCAGTGTGTTTGTTGATGGAATTCCGGTTGGAATGTCAGGCCTCCAGGAATTCCCTGGCATGTCTCTGTTTGGCTTGTGCTATTATGGATGTGTTGTCCCAGTTAAATTTGTGTCCTCCTTCGTCTGTGTGTATTGAGACCAGTGAGAACTGGTCGTGTCTCTTGGTGGCTAGTTGGTGTTTGTGTATCCATATTGTAAGTTTTCTTCCCGTTTGGCCTATGTAATGTTTCTCACTGTCCTTGCATGGTATTTTGTATATTACGTTAGTTTTATTGGTTGTAGAAATGGGATCCTTTACGTTCGTCAGTAGCTGTTGCAGGGTGGTTGTTGGTTTGTGAACTACACTGATACCTAGGGGTCTGAGTAGTCTTGTGGTCATCTCTGATATATCCCTGATGTACGGTAGGGTGACCAGAGTGTCTGACCACGTTGTGTCGTCTTGTTGTGGTCTGTCATGGAGGTAATGGCGGATAGTGGTATTTGGGTATCCATTCCTTTTAAAAGCTCCGTATAAGTGCTCCTGTTCTGCTTTGCGCAATTCCAGGTTGCTGAAGTATGTTGTGGCTCGTTTGAATAAGGTCCTGATGCAGCTCCGTTTATGGGTGTTAGGGTGTTTGCTGGTGTAATGAAGTATCTGGTCCGTATGTGTGCTCTTTCTGTATACGCTTGTCTGGAGTTCCCCGTTGTTCTTACGTTCCACCATTATGTCTTGGAAGGGTAGTTGGTTATTGTTCTCTTCTTCTTTTGTGAATTTTATTCCAGTGAGGATGTTGTTTGTGTTGGTATGTTTCTTCTTGTCTTATGCGTTTGATAATCACGAAGGTGTCACCGACACAGCAGGCCCAGAGTTTGGGTTGGATAGCGGACAGCGCTCTTTTCCCAGCTCCCTTCCCCCTCTCCAGTCCTGACGAAGGGTCTAGGCCCAAAATGTCGACCCTCCTGCTCCTCTGATGCATTACCACTTCTGCAATCAATCCTGATATTGGGGATCCCTTGGTGTTCCATTGATTTGTTTAAATATATGGCCATTGAATGTGAAGTGGGTTGTGTGGCCCAGATCTAATAGTTTCAGGATGCTGTCCTTATTGTTGCTGTCGGCGTCGTGGGGTGTCTGCCTTCCTGATTTGACTGGGACAACACATCCGTAATAGCACAAGCCAAACAGAGACATGCCAGGGAATTCCTGGAGGCCTGGCATTCCAACCAGAACTCCATCAACAAACATATTAAAGTGGACCTGATATACAAACCACCGAAGAACAGAACCGGAAGTAATGCCAACCACCCCAGCAAACCGAGGCATATAAATAACCAGCGGGACAGAACACCAATACTTCACCGGAGGTGCACTGACGATGTTACCGAGCAGGGTGATGAAATGTTTGTAACCAAACACACCAGCTCAGCAAGCAAGTCTACAACCTCATCCACAACACAAGCCACAAATCTTCTCAAAAACTTTATTGCCCACAATACCGTGAACTCGTATCTTCCACAATCTTCTACCTTTTATGCAGCATCTTATCAAATGCCTTCTGGGAACGCAAATACACTTAATCTACTCATTCTCATTTATCTACTCTTTGTTACGTCCTCACTCATTCCCACGCTGTGTTCCCCCTGCCACTTCTTTGCCCACTCTCCTAGCCTGTCCAAGCCCTTTTCCAGCCTTGCCAACACTACCACTTCTGTCCACGTATCTTTGTGTCATCTGCAACTTAGCAATAATGCCCTCAGTTTCTTCATCCAGATCTTAATGTAGAATCGGAATGAATGTGAACCCAACACTGACACTGCAGAACTCCACTAGTCACAGGCTACCAGCCTTATAAAGGGTTGGACATGGACCAATCCCCCCATGCCCAATACTCCCGCTCATCCCTGCCTCCTTGACCTGACACTACCTGTCCATTTCCTTCCCACCTATCTGTCCCACCCTTGATGTGGCCATGCTGACTCAGCCTTATTTTACCACGCACTTCCAAGTGCTCTGCAATCTCGTCCATTAATAATGGACTCTAATATCTTACCAACAACTGAGGTCAGGCTAACCAGCCTCTGGTTTCCTGTCCTCTGTCTGGAATCCTTGTGACTCCAGTGATTCCTGAAAGATCACCACCGATGTCTCTACAATCTCCTGAGCTATCTCCTTCAGAACGTGGGGGTATAGTCTGGCTGGTCTAGATGATTTATCCACCTTCAGAGATTTCAGCTTCCCCAGCACTTTCTCCTTAGTGATGGCTACTACACTCACCTCTGCCCCTGACTTTTCTGAAGTTCTTGTACACTGCTGATGTCTTCCACTGTGAAAACTAATGTAAAATACCTATTCAGTTCCCCTGCCATTTCTTTGTTCCTTATTACTACTTCTCCAGCTTTGTTTTCCAGGCTCCAATATCTGCTCCTGCATCTCTCTCACCTTCTATACACCTTTTTAAAAAAAACTCTTGAAATCTTTTTTAATATTTCTTACAAGCTTAGTCTCATAATTTATATCCACCCCACTCCCACCTATTGCTTTTAGAACATAGAACATTACAGCGCGGTACAGGCCCTTCGGCCCTCGATGTTGTGCCGACCTGTGAAACCAATCTGAAGCCCATCTAACCTAAACTATTCCATTATCATCCATATGTTTATCCAATGACCATTTAAATGCCCTTAAAGTGGGCGAGTCTACTATTTTTGCAGGCAGGGCATTCCACGCCCTTACTACTCTCTGAGTAAAGAACCTACCTCTGACATCTGTCCTATATCTATCACCCCTCAATTTAAAGCTATGTCCCCTCGTGCTAGCCATCACCATCCGAGGAAAAAGGCTCCCATTGTCCACCCTATCTAATCCTCTGATCATCTTGTATGTCTCTATCAAGTCACCTCTTAACCTTCTTCTCTCTAACGAAAACAGCCTCAAGACCCTCAGCCTTTCCTCATAAGACCTTCCCTCCATACCAGGCAACATCCTGGTAAATCTCCTCTGCACCCTTTCCAATGTTTCCACATCCTTCCTATAATGCGGTGACCAGAACTGTACGCAATACTCCAAGTGCGGCCGCACCAGAGTTTTGTACAGCTGCAACATGACCTCATGGCTCCGAAACTCAATCCCTCTACCAATAAAACCTAACATACTGTACGCCTTCTTAACGACGCTATCAACCTGGGTGGCAACTTTCAGTGATCTATGCACATGGACACCGAGATCTTTCTGCTCATCCACACTACCAAGAATCTTACCATTAGCCCAGTACTCTGTATTCCTGTTATTCCTTCCAAAGTGAATCACCTCACACTTTTCCGCATTAAACTCCATTTGCCACCTCTCAGCCCAGCTCTGCAGCTTATCTATGTCCCTCTGTAACCTGCAACATCCTTCCGCACTATCCACAACTGCACCAACTTTGGTGTCATCCGCAAATTTACTAACCCATCCTTCTACACCCTCATCCAGGTCATTTATAAAAATGACAAACAGCAGTGGCCCCAAAACAGATCCTTGAGGTACACCACTAGTAACTGAACTCCAGGATGAACATTTCCCATCAACCACCACCCTCTGTCTTGTTACAGCTAACCAATTTCTGATCCAAACCGCTAAATCACCCTCAATCCCATGCCTCCGTATTTTCTGCAATAGCCTACCATGGGGAACCTTATCAAATGCTTTACTGAAATCCATATACAACACATCAACCGCTTTACCCTCATCCACCTGTTTGGTCACCTTCTCGAAGAACTCAATAAGGTTTGTGAGGCACGACCTACCCTTCACAAAACCGTGTTGACTATCCCTAATCAAATTATTCCTTTCTAGATGATTATAAATCCTATCTCTTACAATCCTTTCCAACACTTTACCCACAACCGAAGTAAGGCTCACTGGTCTACAATTAACAGGGTTGTCTCTACTCCCCTTCTTGAACAAGGGGACAACATTTGCTAGTCTCCAGTCTTCTGGCACTATTCCTGAAGACAATGACGACATAAAGATCAAAGCCAAAGGCTCTGCAATCTCCTCTCGAGCTTCCCAGACAATCCTAGGATAAATCCCATCCGGCCCAGGGGACTTATCTATTTTCACACTTTCCAGAATTGCTAACACCTCCTCCTTATGAACCTCAATCCCATCTAGTGTAATAGCCTGTATCTCAGTATTCTCCTCGACTACATTGTCTGTCTTTTTCCTGTGTGAATACTGACGAAAAATATTCATTTAGCACCTCTCCTATCTCTTCGGACTCCACGCACAACTTCCCACTACTGTCCTTGACCGGCCCCAATCTTACTCTAGTCATTTTTTTATTCCTGACATACCTGTAGAAAGCTTTCGGGTTTTCCTTGATCCTACCTGCTAAAGACTTCTCATGTCCCCTCCTGGCTCTTCTTAGCTCTCTCTTTAGGTCCTTCCTGGCTAACTTGTAACTCTCAAGCGCCCGAACTGAGCCTTCACGCCTCATCTCTACAGAAGCCTCCTTCTTCCTCTTGACAAGAGATTCAACTTCTTTAGTAAACCACGGTTCCCTCGCTCGACCACTTCCTCCCTGCCTGAAAGGTACATACTTCTCAAGGACACGCAGTAGCTGTTCCTTGAACAAGCTCCACATTTCAATTGTGCCCAGTCCCTGCAGTTTCCTTCTCCATCCTATGCATCCTAAATCTTGCCTCATCGCCTCATAGTTGCCTTTCCCCCAGCTATAACTCTTGCCCTGCGTTATATACCGATCCCTTTCCATCACTAAAGTAAACGTAACCGAATTGTGGTCACTATCACCAAAGTGCTCTCCTACCTCCAAATCTAACACCTGGCCTGGTTCATTACCCAGTACCAAATCCAATGTGGCCTCGCCTCTTGTTGGCCTATCTACATACTGTGTCAGGAAACCCTCCTGCACACATTGGACAAAAACTGACCCATCTGAAGTACTCGAACTATAGCGTTTCCAGTCAATATTTGGAAAGTTAAAGTCCCCCATAACAACTACCCTGTTAATTTCACTCCTATCCAGAATCATCTTTGCAATCTTTTCCTCTACATCTCTGGAACTTTTCGGAGGCCTATAGAAAACTCCCAACAGGGTGACCTCTCCTTTCCTGGTTCTAACCTCAGCCCATACTACCTCAGTAGACGAGTTGTCATCAAATGTCCTTTCTGCCACCGTAATACTGTCCTTGACTAACAATGCCACACCTCCCCCTCTTTTACCACCTTCCCTGATCTTACTGAAACATCTAAACCCCGGAACCTGCAACAACCATTCCTGTCCCTGCTCTATCCATGTCTCCGAAATGGCCACAACATCGAAGTCCCAGGTACCAACCCATGCTGCAAGTTCACCCACCTTATTCTGGATGCTCCTGGCGTTGAAGTAGACACACTTTAAACCACCTTCCTGCCTGCCGGTACACTCCTGCGACCTTGAAACCTTATTTATGACCTCACTACTCTCAACCTCCTGTACACTGGAGCTACAATTCAGGTTCCCACCCCCCTGTTGAATTAGTTTAAACCCTCCCGAAGAGCATAAGCAAATTTTCCCCCCAGGATATTGGTACCCCTCTGGTTCAGGTGTAGACCATCCTGTTTGTAGAGGTCCCACCTACCCCAGAATGAGCCCCAATTATCCAGGTATCTGAATCCCTCCCTCCTGCACCATCCCTGTAGCCACGTGTTCAACTGCTCTCTCTCCCTATTCCTCGCCTCGCTAGCACGTGGCACGGGTAACAAACCAGAGATAACAACTCTGTTTGTTCTAGCTCTAAGCTTCCACCCTAGCTCCTTGAATTTCTGCCTTACATCCCCATCCCTTTTCCCACCTATGTCGTTGGTGCCTATGTGGACCACGACTTGGGGCTGCTCCCCCTCCCACTTAAGGATCCCGAAAACACGATCCGAGACATCACGGACCCTGGCACCTGGGAGGCAACACACCAACCGCGAGTCTCTCTCGTTCCCACAGAACCTCCTATCTGTCCCCCTAACTATGGAGTCCCCAATGACTAATGCTCTCCTCCTCTCCCCCCTTCCCTTCTGAGCAACAGGGACAGACTCTGTGCCAGAGACCTGTACCCCATGGCTTACCCCTGGTAAGTCGTCCCCCCCAACAGTATCCAAAACGGTATACTTGTTTTTGAGGGGAACGGCCACAGGGGATCCCTGCACTGTCTGCCTGTTCCCTTTCCGTCCCCTGACTATAACCCATCTACTTTTTTCCTGTACCTGAGGTGTGACTACCTCCCCGTAACTCCTCTCAATTACCCCCTCAGCCTCCCGAATGATCCGAAGTTCATCCAGCTCCAGCTCCAGTTCCCTAACACGGTTTCCGAGGAGCTGGAGTTGGGTGCACTTCCCGCAGATGAAGTCAGTGGGGACACTAGTGGTGACCCTTACCTCCCACATTCTACAGGAGGAGCATACAACTGCCCTAACATCCATTCCCACTGTTCTGAATTCCCAAACAGACAAATTTAAAAAAAAAAAAAATTACTAGTAGCCTTACCAAATCAGCGCTCAGAACCTTTTTTTTTTGGTTAGAGGAGGAGGATGGGTGGGAGACACTACCTAGGTAGTGTTTCGGGTAAAGCAAACGCCCAAATATATTACCTCACTTACTCACTCCGAAAATGCAGTCACGCGAGGTAAGACTTTTATAATTGAAAAAGCTCACCTTCCCAGGCTGCCCTCGCGCTTCCTCCTGGACTCCCGCCGCTGAAACAACTGAAAAGCAAAAGTTATCCTTTGCCAGCTTTTAAAGGATTCCCACTAATCTTCATATTGTACTGTATGCTGTCCCTGACGACCCTTGTCAGCCATGGTTACCTCATCCTCTCCTGAGTTGGTTTCTTCTTTTTTGGAATGACTTTCTGCTGTGCCTCCTGAATTACCCCAAGAAACTCCTGCCATTGCTGCTCCACCGTCTTCCCTGCTAGGCCTCCATTCCAATCAACTCTGGCCAACACCTCCCTCATGCATTTGTAGTTACCTTTACTCAATGGTAATACATTACATCTGATTCCAGCTTTTCCCTCCCAAACTGCAAGGTGAATTATATTATATAATGGTCACTGCCCCCTCGGGGTTCCTTCACCTTTAATTCGCCAATTAAGATTGCCTTATTACATATCACCAAATCCAGAATTGCCTGTTCCCTCGTGGACTCCACCTTAAGCTAATCCAAAAAGCCAGCTCATGGAGATTCCACAAATTCCTTTTCTTGAGATCTGCTTCCAATCTGGTTTTTTCAGTCCACCTGCATATTGAAGACCCCATGACTAATGTAAGAAAGGCACTATTACGTGTCTTCCCTATCTCCTGATTTATTTTCTTCCCCATATTCTGACTATTGCTGGGAAGCCTGTGAACCTCCCCCATCAGAGTCCCTTTCCCTTTGCAGTTCCTCAACTCTACTCACACAGGTTCCTAGCTTTTCATAATCCCCGAAACAGGTCTTTTTTCCTCGTCCTGCCTATGTTGTTGGTACCTATGTGGACCACAACGACTGGATCTTCCCCCCTCCCTCTCTAGTATCCTCTCAAGCCAGTCAGAGATGTCTTGCACCGGGCAGGCAACACACCATGCGGGATACTCTATCCTGCTCGCAAAGGATACTGTCTATCCCCCTGATGATGGAATCCCCTACAACTACAATCTGTCTTTTTGCTCCCCCCTCTTGAATGACCTCCTGGACCATGGTGCCATGGTCAGTTGACTCATCCTTCCTGCAGCCCTGTTCATCATCCATGCAGGGAGCAAGTGCCTCATACCTGTGGGACAATGTCAAGGGCTGCGGCTCTTGTGTTCCTGTCTGCAGGGTCCCTCTACCTGCCTCACTCGCAGTCACACACTGCTGTCCCTGCCCACCGATCGAATTAACATTAGTTAATCTACCAGGTGTGACTGCCTCCTGGAACACAGCATCCAGGTATTTCTCCCCCTCCCGGATGTGCTGCAGTGTTTGGATTTCGGATTCTTGCTCATCAATTTTGAGCCAGAGCTGCTCAAGCAGCCAACACTTGCTGCAGAAGTGGTCACTGCCGTTCTCAATGGGATCAGCTAGCTCCCACATCATACAGCTACAACACATCACCTGGCCTGCCATCTCTACTTAGTTAATTATTTAAAATTAATTAGTTTTTTTTTTAGTTTCATAGTGTTCTCTGCACCAGTAAGTTTACTCCGTTATATACTTAAACAGACTCTGGCTTTGCCTTTCGACCCGCTCCCAGAGGATTTGGCGTCTAGGTGACCAGCCCGAAAGATAACAAAGAGATGAGGAAAAAAAAATGCAAATAGCTTACCTGCTCACCACACTTAGTCGTTATTATTAGGTTAGAGGAGGTGGAAGGGTGGGAGACACTACGTGTGTAGTGTCTCGGGTATTAGTTAACTCCCAAATTTATTGGGTGGAAGCTTACCTTCCCAGGCTGCCCTCGCGCTTTCTCCCAGACTCCTGCCACTGAAGCAACTGAGTTCAAGTTTGACTTCACATTTAGAAAACCCACATTCTAGTTAAAGTTGATGTAGGGAGCCAAAGATATATCCCAGTGCAGTGTTGAGTCCAAATCCAACCAAGTTCATGATGTATCTTCCCCCTTTTTCCCAATTAGGTTTTTTTTTCTGTCTGTATTTGTTTTTTGCTCTCTCTGCTTGTTTTCTCCTTAACTCACTTCTAACAATATCCCAAGTAAATGAGCTTTGTCAGTCTTGCTTGAGCAGAATAAATATATCCAAGAATTCACAATCTCGCTCAGTAGATTATAACAATGTTTAGTGTAAGAAATGGAAAACTTTCTACTGGTGAAATAGGAGGTAGATTTGAAGGTTGGGATTATGTTCTAAATTGATTTATTTGATAGGAAAGTGATTATACAAACATGTGATTTTTCTTTGTAACTGCTGTCCAACATTGAGAATGTTAATGTTTTTCAAATATTACATATTGCCTTATATGAAAGGTTCATTTAACACATTTTCATTTTTATAGATCAAGTACGTACGAATAATTGAAAAGTCCACTTATCAGGCAATATCCTGGGTCAGATGCCTAACAAAAAGTGGAGGTAATAATTTATTACAAACTCGCAACAATAATTTTCTGAAAATGTTTTCAGGCAAGCTCTGTGCCTAATGGTTTCAATTTGGGTAAGTCAGTTTCTGTCAGTTGACTGTAACTGTAGAGGGTATTATGAAGATCACTCACCTCTCAGGAAGGTAGGATAAATCTGAAGCAAAAGATAATCCTGACTTTACACACTCTCCATTTGAGTCCATGTGCTGAAGAACTGTATAGTTTTCATGTCTCTTTTCAGAAAGCTAAACCATCCTCTCAGCCAGATTGCAAGAGAGAGAATTAAGTGCCAAATCATAACCATCTCCAATATAAGAAAAGCTAATCATCTTACTTTGACATTCAATAACATTACCATCCCTTAATCCCTCACCATCCTCAAGGACACATGTCAGGAGTGTGATGGAATCAAGCAAGTGAAGACATTTCAATAACATTCTAGAAACTCAACACTAGCCAAAGCAAAGCAACCTGCTTGATTGGCATCCATCTAACACCTTCAGCAAATGCTCCATCCAACTCACAGCACAGTGGCAACTACAAGATCCATTTCAACAATGCACCAAGCCTCCTTAAAGAGCACCTTTCAAATCCAAGACCTTGGCCATGTAGCAGGACAAGGGTAACAGATGTATAAGAGCACCAACACCTACATGTTCCCCTCCCTGACTTAGAGCTGTATTGCTGCCCCTTCACTGTCACTTGATCAAAATCCTGGAACTCCTTCCTAAAAGCATTGAGTATATCTACATCATACAGACTGCAGTAGTTCAAGGAAGCAGTTCACTGGAATTCCCACATCCTATTAATTACTAAAAGATACATGGACTGGAATGGTTAAAAAGCCAGCTGACCACCACCTTATAAGGGCAGTTAGGGGTGGATAACAAAAGCTGATCAAGCCAGTGATGCTCACATTTCGTGAAAGAATTTTTTTAAAAACGCCTCAGCATGTTAAACTGAGAGCCTTGCATTTGCCTGATCAAATGAACACCAAAAATTTCATAGCACTCACTGAAGAAAAACAAGTCTGTTCTCCGGTGTCTAGAGTTATCCAGTATCCCATTGGGAGGCATGGTGGCTCAATGATTAGTATTGCTGCCTCACAGTGCCAGGGACATGGGTTCAATTCCAGCCTCAGGCAACAGTCTGTGTGGAGTTTGCACATTCTCCCCTTGTCTGCGTGGGTTTCCTTGGGGTGCTTCAGTTTCCTCCCACAGTCCAAAGTTGTGCAGGTTAGCTGCATTGGCCATGCTAAATTGCCCATGGCATCCGGGGATGTGCGGACTAGGTGGGTTAGCTATGGGAAATGGAGGGTTACAAAAATAAGTTGTGGGGGGTGGGTCTGGGTGGGATGCTCTTTGAGGGGCAGTATTGACTCAATGGGCCAAATGGCCTGCTTCCACGCTCTAGGGATTCCATGATCTGGAACAAGTAATGATCACTCAATACCAGCAAAGCTGATCAATTATATGTTTTGTTAAATGCTAGTTTAATGATGACCACGTATCCAGTGTTGTAAAAAAACCACCTCGTTCACTCATGGTCATTTGGGGAAGGAAATCTGCCAACCTTAACTGCCTTGGCCTATATGTGACTGGACTCTCAGCAATGTGGTTTACACTTAACTGCCATCTGAAATAGCCTAGCAAGTCATTTACTTTAAGGGCAATTAGGGATTGTTAGCCTTGACAGCAACACCCACATTCCATGCAACAATAAAACAAAATGTCATGTTCGTGGGAGCTCGCTGTCTGCGAATTAGTTGTTATTCTTGTTTACATAATGGTAACTATACTTCAAAATTAGCTCATTAGTTGTGATGCAGTTTGTGATTTTGGGAGAGTGTCAATGAGACTGTATGTATATATTTTTCCTTTGTCCCTAGATTTCGAAATTCGGATTTGAAGTTTTCTACTTCTAAATTCCACTTTGAGCAGAGGATTTTAACTGTGAACATCATTCATAAGATTTCAATAAAACATGAGTTCTGGTGTCCCAAATTGCATGAAATGATTTGCTCAAGACTGAAGTGTACAGTATATTCACAATTCCAGCTGAAGATTTTTAAAAATTTTGGACTGAAACAGGAATTAATGAGTAATGGTAGTCACTTTTATTAAAGAAAAGTCAGAATTGTTCATTTGAATCCATTTTATGCCTTGTGATTTTGTTTAGAATATGTATTGTGGGGTAAGATTAGAACTAGCCACTCATGCAACCAGTTCTTATCTACACTATATTAAATTGTTTTATGCCATCAGAGGCATTATTCAGGATAGAGTTTAAAAGTTATGTTGCTCCCAACGTATGAATAAACTTGTTCGATAAAAATACAAACAATTCTACAAGGTGATGTGTTTCTGTTGTGTTGGCTGCTTTGGCAATTAGTTGTTCCACCATTGTTTTTCCCAATTCTTGATTTCGTCTATGTGCTTGCCTGATTTTATTCCTTTGGGGTTGAATGGAAAGCAGCACTGAGGTGAACTTGGGAATGGTCAAACTAGCCAATGAAGAGAATCCTGTTGAGATCTTATCGTAGCCAGGAGGATAGTTTTATTTTCCTACCATGGCTACAGTGCCTTTGAAGTGTGGGTAAGAGGAGATGGCAAAGGCACTATACATAGGTGCAATATCCCTGCTTTGTTTCAAATAGTAAAACTTGTCAACTCCAGAAAGTTCAAAGCTATTTTTAAACTGACCTGAACTAAATTGTTTTTGAAGGTACATATGATGATGAAGAAAACTGTAGTTAAAAGAATTGGGTTGAACTATGCCATTGTTTGGCAGTGTTTCTTCGAGTGAGAGTCATGGCTGTCAGTCTGTTAAGCCCAATGTCAACTTTTCTCATGTTCTTTATCTCCTTAATTATATGACTGCCCTGTTTGGCATCCTCCAAGTGGAATCATGTGGCAGGAGAGGCAGAAGTGCTTGACCCTGCGAGGACTTTGCAATGTTCACACTGCTGGTGCCTTATTTACATCCAGTTCCACAATACTTCAGGTGCTATATGCCTAGCCTTCACACTCTGATGCTCCACTATTTTTAGCAAGGACATGGGCCAGAATGGCAAGCCCACTTCCTGCTTTACCGACAGGGTAAAGGTAGTGGGAGACGAAGTGATGTAGAGGGGGGCCATCCTTTTTCCTTTTGTCTGCCAAAGGAGGCCATGGCACTACACTCTGCCAGCCTGAATTGAGATACCACTGTGGTTAATGCAGTGTCGTGGGTGAAAGGAATGCATGGCAGTGTCGGAAGAAGGTGAATGACTTTTCGCCTGTTCTCTGCACTTCCTAGTCATTAACCTCACCACCTCTCCTGCTTCACCAGTAATAGCTCTTCCCATTTACTTCCACTGTACTCAATCCCCCTCTTCATCTCATTGCAAGGGAAAAATGTTTCATAATCGGGCTGCGAGGTCTAGGGCTGGTGATGGGTGGTGGACATAAGGCTCCTGACCCTATAGGAGGAGAAACTACTTAACTTAGCCAGAAACAAGCGTGACTGCTTGGGCATGGAAGTGGAGATCTCCTTGGCTACCAACAGAATGATCTTCATTGTGCTGAGGTGCACTGCTGTCCCATTACCACCAACGGTAACTCATTTTTAACCCGCACAATTTTTATCCCTTTTATGCAACTAATTCCTCCTCTTCTCTTAAGCAAGTACTAATGAGACTCAGTGAAGCTCTGGCAAGAAGATGCCAGTATTGGTGACCGTCCCCTCCATGTATAATTCTGAGGAGGAAGCATCTCCACCCTCGCTCGATGCATTAGCTGTCACCTGCTTCAACCCCTCACCCCCCCCAAACTCCAAGCTTCCACCTCAACGAGTTCTCTTTGTAGATTAGACTCAGGAACACGAGCTGGTGAGCACATCAGTGGCACACCTCCACAGCTTGTAGATGAAGAAATGCCCAAAGTTTCTGAGGATTGCCAGAGCCCAGGTACCTGCTGAGCCTCGGTCAGTAGACAATCCCACGATCTCTACTCGTGTACGTTAACAGGCACGAGAACATCACTGGGCGGTTTTTATCGAAGAGGAAGACAATAATGAATGGTGAGTGTTCTTGGTTTTTTTAGAACATATTGGCATTTTGAATCCAGTTTTGTATTTGTATGCCAATTCCTAGCTTGAATAGTTCCAAACTGACTGTATTGTACATATCCCGTACCCCAGTCACCCCGAGCTTGCTTGACCAGGTCAGCAATGTTGTGACATTAAAATTCCAATGCTTGCTTTCAAATCTTTTCATGACAGTGCTCCTCCATATCTCTAATCTCTTTCATGAAACCACAGTAGTGCACGACATGGCCCCCTGATGCTGTTACAATGCTTGATGTCTACCTGGAAGTACAGATTTAATGAAATCTTTGTAGCTGTGCTTGGATGGCCTAGCGGCACTATCAGTGAAAACAACAGTTGGTGGCCTCAATTCCCCAAAGAGCCAGTCATTCAGATATCATGCTTGACATTGGCTAATAATTAATTAGTAGCACTTCTAATTCAGGAGGAGTTAGCTCCTGGAAAGACCTAGAGAAATGCCAAATATATCCCATGTTGTGGACATGCTACCATGCAGAAGCTGACTAGCATTTAGCATTGCGTTACCTTAGGAAAATCTGATGTAGACGTTAATCCTACTGAACAAGGTATCCACATCTTGGTGGATGTGACAATTCACATCGAGCTGAATATGTAGCAGATATTATCATCCCCCCTCAACTCCAGTCCTGATAACCTCAATGGGGCTATATTTACCTGGACTGTAGCTAGATATCTTTATTACAGAAATCAAAATGGTCAACCTCTCCTTTTATCATAAACAGCATGTTTTGATGAGGTTAATTTATGTTCAGCAACGGCATAATCTCCTCTTCCTGCCCTGGACAATCCCTGAAGCATTTGTAGGCTGTTGATAACTTTTATCCAAGAGAATCTGTGGTGTCTAACAGCTTTCTTGATCTCTTCAAACATTGGGTCATATATTGTGCACTTACTGAAACAGTAAAGTATATTTCCTTTTAATGTAATGAAATATTCCAAGATGCTTCACGGGAGCATTATAAAACTAAAATATGAGATTAAGATATTAGGCCGGATGAGAAAAAAAAATAGACAAAGAGAAGTGTACACAGGCAATTCTGATTTCAGACCCAGGCAATGAGACATTCAAGAGCACATTGGATAATTGTTTTATAGAAATGGTGTGCAGGGATATGGGAAAAAGACAAGAGATCAGCACTAGGTAATAGAACTAGAGCAGGCATGATGGGCCATTTGGATATCCTGTACCATTACCAATTATTCAACTGAATCACAGAATTGTTATGTGCCAAAGGCCAAAATTGACAGGGCATAAATATCAAATGGTTACGGATGGTGAGGTTAAGTATATGAGGAGCAAGGCAAGGATGAAATTTTAACATCAAGATTTTGCTTGACCAGGAGCCAAAATGTAAATCAGCGCACACAGGGGTGAAAGGGAAATGGACATTGCTCTGAGTTAACAGCTGGGCCACGGTGTCTGGAATGATAGCATTTACGGGGGGTAAAATGTAGGAAACCAGCCAAGTATGTTGGATTGAGCAAGTCTAGAGATAGTAAAAGCACAAATGAAGATTTCAGTGACACGGGCTGAGACAGACCAAAGCTAGGAGGTTGAATAAACCTCAAGTGTTGGCATAAGTACGGGGGTTGGAAAATGCATTGCAGGATCAAACGTGGCACCAATTTTGAACAGACTGGCTCAATTTACAATTGTCACCTCGGAGAAGGATGAAATTGGTAACTAGAGAAGAGAGTTTAGAGCACTGGCACAGGAACTAAATTACAAAGATAGACAAATATGCAGTAACACCATACTTACTTATACCTAGTACTGCACTTATTCTTTAGATTGCCTCTGCTCTTATCCCTCAAAGAATGGCCGTAGAAAAAAAGCCAGTTCCACTTGAAAATATATTATTTTCAATTTTGATCCAAGGAACATCTGAAGCATTAAGAAATGCACTATGCTTGGGTTGGAGACCTGTTGTGTGTTACACAGAATGTTTATTGCGGTGAACAGCCTAAATGTGTTTTAAAGTCAATCTAAAGGAGTACAAGGTAGAAAGGAACAGGAATGATAGGGCTGGTGTAAACAGCTACCTGCAGTATCTCTGGCAGTGCCAGCGTGTGTCCCCTGCAGTTGTGATTTGATCTACCAGACATGTATAAGAGGACTAGACCGGGTAAATGCAGGAAGGATATTGCTGATGACTGGGACCAGGATAGGCTATTTGGTACTGAGATGAGAACTTATTTCACCCACAGAGTGGTGAGCCTGTGGAATTCTCTGCCATGGAAAGCGATTGAGGACAAGGCATTGAATATTTGAGAGTATGACATACTTCTGACAGCGGGATCAAAGGGTATGGGGAGAAAGCAGGAACAGGGTTGGATATTGGCTACAATTATACTGAATGGTGGAGCAGGCTCGAAGATCTGAATGGTCTAACGCCTGCTTCTCTTTTCCATGTTTCTATGATAGTCTTTTTGTCAATTCATTGATAACACAGGTAGTTCTGAAACACTGGAAGCCTCTTTACTAATGCATTTATTTCAATTGAACGTATATCGTCTGTTGGCACAAAAGGCAGAAAATGTCATGGAGCAACACCAATTTTGTTTTTAAACATAATTTTGACTTTCTTCCAACATTTCACTTCATACTTGGTCCAATAAAAAAGGGAAAAAGAACAAAATGTTTATCTGTGCCAATTTATAGCAAGGTGATTATTCAGGCTGGAAGAGCAGTTTGTATATAAGTTAATCCAACTGCCTAACTATTTCCAGTCCACATTACGGAAGTGATGGTTCTAATGGAGTTCTTCAGTAACAGTGATGTTTGGTTTGCATGCAGGGTGACAAATCACCTGAGTGTGGAAGTAAAATCACACACACTGATTCAGTCTCAACTGCAGCCACCTACAAATGGCCAATTCTGCTCAGCAAAGAACCAGTGAGCATGTTATGAATGAACAAAATTAAACTTTCACGTTAAATATTAATTTTAATTATGGTTCCCATTTGTAATGACTTTTTTCAATGAACATAAGTGCAAGGTAAATTACAGAAAATTAAATTTCTTAGTTCTAGAAGCAAATACTGAGATGATTCAGTAGAAAGGGGGTGGATAATTTCTAAAAATGTGCCTCCTTTTTCAGATATCCAAGACACACTATGTAAATACTTTTCATCTTTTTTACTATAAAAGATTAGGAGTACTTCTGGATCCATTCCCACACTGCCGTTTCCATGCAAACATTAAGACAGCATCAAAGGTCATCCTCAGTCCAATAAATAGCTTCTGTACACATTGTACAATAGATACATATAAAGTGAACTTTCTCCTTTTACTCCACATTCCTTTTGCATTTCTTTCATCCATCTTGGTGTTGAGATGAATTAATAATGTCCCAAACAGTCGTCTTTCAAATAACCTCAAAACTTAGTAAATGAAAGTGCATTGACCACTTGAACAAAAACAGTGAAGAGGAGGTTATGTTTGTTCTGATGAACTTTACTGCTGTGTGTGTTTGTGTTGAGGGAATCCGTTTAAGGAGCGCCTGTTCTTCATGGCAGTTTTACCGTATCCTTGTAAAAAGATTAAGGACAGATTTGGATTCCTAAAATGGAAAAATTATTTTAGTACCAATGATATCAGGTGGCATTGCAAATCCATAAATCTCTCAAACAACCAATAGATTTATTAACTATTTAGTCATAACTAAGATATTTTGAGGAAATCAAACAGCAAAAAAGTTATTTTTATACAATAGTTCAATTACTAATTTGCTCTTCACAGTACCTTTATATAGGGCATTTACTGTGATAAATTTCTTGGGGTGCTTCACAGAAGCATGAAGATGATTAATATTAATGTCTTTTGTTCAGCATAACTAGTAAAAGCAGCTCCATTCTTGGTCAAAAAGGAATGTTTTAACTGAGGAAAATGAGGTGAAAGTTAAGGGAGGGAGGTCTAGTGTTCATGGTCTAGACAACTCAAAGCATGCCTGCCAACATTAGATACATAATTGGCTCTCTCAAATGGTGAAGGGGTGCTTTTCTGACTGGAGGCCTGTGACCAGTGATATTCCACAAGGATTGGTTCTGGGTCCTCTTTTTTGTCTATCATTTATATAAGTGATTTGGATGAGAATATAGAGGGCACGGTTAGTAACTACGCAGATGACACCAAAATTAGTGGCATAGTACACAGTGAAGAAGGTTTTAAGATTGTAAAGGGATCTTGATCAAATGGGTAAATGGGCTGAAAAATGGCAGGAAGAGTTCAATCTGGATAAATGTGAGGTATTGCATTTTGGTACAACAAACAAGGGTAGGGCTTATACAATTAATGGTAGGACCTTGGGCAGTGTTGTAGACCAAGGGGACCTAAGGATGCATGTACATAATTCTTTGAAGTTTGCATCATATATAGACAGGGTGGTTAAAAAGGCATTTAGCATGCTTGCCTTTATTGCTCAGTCCTTTGAGTATAGGAGTTTGGATGTTGTGTTGAGGTTGTACAGGACATTGGTGAGACCTCTCCTTGAATACTGTGTCCAGTTCTGTTTGCCCAATTATAGAAAGGATATTATCACGCTTGAAAGGGTTCAGAAGAGATTTACCAGGATGTTGCTGGGTATGGAAGGCTTGAGTTATAAAGAAAGGCTGGATAAGCTGGGAAATTTTCCACTGGAGTGGAGGAGGTTGAGAGGTGAACTCATAGAAGTTTATAAAATAATGAGAGGTATAGACATCATTAATGGTAGTTGTCTTTTCCCTAGGATGGGGGATTTAATACTAGGGGGCACATTTTTAACGTGAAACATGAGAGATTTAAAAAAGACATGAGGCAAATTTTTTTTTTTTTTTTTAAAAACAGAGTGTGGTTCGCATGCGGAATGAACTTCCTGAGGAAGTGGTGGATGTGGGTACACTTACAACGTTTGAGACATTTGGATAAGTACATGAATAGGAAAGGTTTGGAAGGATGTGTGACTAGTTTAGTTTGAGATTCGGCATGGACTAGCTGGACCGAAGGGTCTGTTTCTATGCTGTATGACTCTGCCTCTATAACAGGAGACCTAAAGGGTGCACAAAAGTTCAGAGTTGGAGGCATGTGGAATTATAGAAAGCCAAAGCTATAGCAAGGGGGTAAGCCATGAGATTGTATACGGTTCTAAAGGATGCAGAAGTCAAGGGATAATAACTGAGATTTAGAAGTTAGAGAAGGACAGTACAAGGGAGTTATCAACACCATTCGAGATAGTAGTGAAGAAGACGGGTTGGGTGGGCAGCAGTTTGTTGGAGCGTGGGGGCTAAAAGAGCAAGTTGAATATCATGGAGAAGCTATTATAAAGAACTAGGAGGAACACAGGAGTTTAGGGCAGGGCTGGGATGGCATGGTTTGCCAGAGCAGAGAGAGATGACTAGGCCAACTGAAATACCATTACGATTGAGGCCATACAAAAAAAAATGAACTTGTGTTTCTCATAGGCGATGGTGGAAAATACAAAAGGTAAAAGGTTTAAAATATAGTCACTAGTAGATGGAAGAAACTAGGCTCATCCTTAATTTCCAGGATCGTCCTGGAATTTAATGATCAATTTTCTCACTTGAGAAACTCTGACAGTACTTGGTGTCATCCAGCCAGATTCTGGGTGCAGTAGCTGTTTCAGGATGACTAGCCACAATTCACTTGAACAATGCCACAAACTTGGAGGTTTAACATCTCATGTGAAAGTCAAAGTCCTGTCGGCCTTTCTGGATGGGCATGAAAGATCCCAAAAAACTATTTGAAAAGCAGAGCAATTCTCCAGTTGTATCATAGAGCTGTACAACACGGAAACAGATCCATGCCAACCAGATACCCTAAAATTAATCCAGTCCCATTTGCCAGCTTTTGGCCCATATCCCTCCAGACCCTTCCTATTCACGTACTCATCCAAATGTCTTTTAAAGGGGGCAGCATTGTGGTTTAGTGGTTAGCACTGCACCAGGGACCTGGGTTTGATTCCAGCCTTTGGACTTTGTCCTTGTGTCTGGACCGTGGGAGGAAACCCATGCAAAGATGTGCAGGTTGGATGGATTGGCTATGCTAAATTATCCAATGTGTTCAGGGATGTGTAGGTTAGCCTTGGAAAGTGCAGGGTTACAGGGATGTGGTAGGGGTTATATCTGGATGGGATGCTCTGCACTGTGGACTCAATGGCCTGCTTCTACACTGTAGGGATTGTGATTCTATGAGATGTTGTTATTGTACCAGCTCTGGTACATTATTCGATATATGCACCACCCTCTGTATGAAAAAGTTGCCCCTTGGGTCCCTTTAAAATCTCTTGCCTCTCAGCTTAAACCGATGCCCTCTAGTTTTGGACTCCCGCACCCCAGGGAAAAGACCTTGGCTATTCTCCCTATCCATGCCCCTCATGATTTTATAACTTATCCCTTAGCCTTCAATGCTCCAGGGAAAATAGTCCCAGCCTATTCAGCCTGTCCCTGTTGATCAAACTCTCCAAACCTGGCAACAACTTTGAAAGGGTTCAGAAAAGATTTACAAAGTTTCACAACATCCTTCCTATAGCAAGGAGACCAGAATTGGATGCAGTTTTCCAAAAGTGGCCCAACCAATGTCCTGTACAGCTGCAACATGATCTCCCACCTCCTACACTCAACGTACTGACCAATGAAGGCAAGTATATCAAACACCGCCTTCATTATCCTGTCTAAATACGACTCCACTCTAAGGTCTCTTTGTTCAGCAACACTCCCCAGGACCTTACCATTAAAGGTGTAGCCAAAACATACTCCTCAAGTGTTCAAATGTAAATTATCCAGTCATTTATTACAAAGCTGGTTCTGAATCCTTGGCATCTGCACATTTGCTGCATATTTTCCTAATATGTGACTACACTTCAATATTTATTTCACTGATTCTAAAGCAATTTAGGATGTTCTGAAGACATGAAAGGCCCTATATAAATGCAAGTCTTTCTCCATAACTTCGCACTTGGATAGGATATCACAAGTATACCAGCTGGGTGTAAAAAGATTAGCAACTCCTCATACTCTACTTTGACAATGAGTTTTACTGGATTAAGAAGTTTTCTGGGTAAACGTAAAATTTCTTGGGCTTAATCTTGCTTTAGCCAAGTGACCGGTGATACTCTGCTGTCACCAGAAGCTTGAAATTCCTGTGCTGCCTTATTCTCTTGCAAAATGCTTGTATCTCTCAACCAGTTAAGGACACGCAGGACAAAAATTAAAATCATTTTTAATATAATGTCACACGGCCTAATAATCGCAAATGATTTCCAAACAAAGTATATTATTTTCATGGGGAATTGCACACACTAATGTTTAAGTTGACCATAAATGCTTGCTTACAAACAAACAACTCTGCCAGAAAGTGGACTTCCTACCTTAGTCGAACGGGTTTTACTGAAAACATTCCAAAACCGCAGAGTTTCATCACCTGCTCCTGTTACTATAGCCTCTCCATCAGGTGATATGGCCTAAAGAAAAAGAATCACAATTCATTAATACACAGGATCTACCTTTATGTGCGCCCATAACAGACAGATGTAGATGGCTTGAACTCATTCATTTACAGTATTGCCACTCCAGATAGTCATTAGTTTCCTCTATTGATGTCTATTTTAAAATATAATGAGCATGTAATACTCCACCATACCCCTGGCTGGAGACTAGTAAGTCGTCCTCAAAATTTCAGAGACACTGTATACTGGAACTCTCCATTTGCTGGGTGTTTATTAAAGTCAAAAATGTACTAGTAGTAATTAGTAACAGTAGTTTAAATGACTGCTACATTAAGACATTCTTCCTGACTGTGTCAAGGTGCAAGAATAAAATGGTGACTATCGTTACTGGCACCCCAAATATTCATTCTATCAAATTTCTCCAACTTTAAAAGTATCCTTATTCTCTGCTTGGCTCCAGGTGAAATTGCTTCATACTTTTTAAAATTTGTACTTTTTTTTTTAGAAAATGGCTTTGTCTTATCATTCCCTGAAGGTATGAATGGATACACTGAACTCCCAGGTTCCACATCAAGGGGTTATCCCCGATGTCCTCAAACAGATTATCTGGTCATTACCATGTTGCCGCTTGTGGAAGTTTAGCGTGCACATTGTAGGTTTACCTACAGTGCATGGACTGCAGTGGTTCAAGAAAGCAGCTCACCACTATCTTCCCAAGGGTAACCAGGGACCACGAGTGAATTGAGAAAAGACTAGTAGCTGTGTTTCCTACAAGACTAACTACACTTCAAAAATGCTTTGCAGACTATGAAGTTCAATGTGCTATCTCATGGTCATAAAAAGCACTGAAATGAGTCTCTGTTTTTGGATTATACAATTACTGATGCCAACACTAAATTAATAAAACAATTTATAAGTGCAATAAATGTACAATTTTGACATGGAATAAAAACTGACGTTTAAACGTCAAAAAAAAGTTTTATCACGATTAATCTTGTAATTACCTGCAAGCCCTATCAGGGAACAAAAACAGATCTAGCACTGAACCCTGGGGTACACTACTTACAATGCTTCTCCAATTTATGTATCATTCAGTTAACCTACATTTAGAAACAAAATTAATTTGGCTAGGTTGGTTCAAAGATAGAAGCTAACATTAGATTAGTGGCTAATTGGGAAAAGTGTATTTTTGTCATTCTAAGAGGAAAACAAACATCTGCTTACAGTTTGATGCAGGATAGGTAAATTAAAAAAAATAAACTATATGTCTAAAGTCACAGTCTCACTGTCTGCTTCAGTCCTATTGCTCCTTGGAGAGAGCCCCCTGCTGGTTGATGTGAAAAGTTCGCATTCAGGCATCTGCCCTGGATCTCAATTATCATGTAGCAAAACTTAGAATTTCCAAAACGATTTTTGGACAGAAACATACCTGAGCAAAAATACAAAGGCTTGTAAATGTTGAAGTAATCAGAAAAGTGCCACATGAAGTTGATTGATTTCTTCTATATTATAGCCTATCATATTTTTAATTTCACTTGCTTTAGAGTATTTGGAAAGGCTAGGAAAGTTATAAGACTTGACCATTCACTTCCCACTAGTGCATAAATAACACCTGGGTAAACTATAAGTAAATCATGCTAAAATCTCAGATCAGTCCCACGGTCTCGTAGGACTATGGTGACCTGCTTTACTATTCCAGATTTATTGAATTTAAATTCCTCCAACTACTGTGGTGGGCTTTGGATTAATGTCTCCTAGAGCATTTATCCAAAGGAGGACAAGTTTAGTAAGATTACTCCAATGCTATAATCCCCCGACATGTTGCAGAAAACTAAGTATACCAGTGCCAACTTTGCAACTAGCCACAAAAACAAAACTCTTACCAGGTAGAGCACTCTATATGAATGCCCTGTCAGTTTGGCAACCTGTGTTAAGGACGGGTATTTCCACACTAAAATCTGATTCTGCGAATAGCCGTGTGTACTAACCTGCAAAACAAAGCCAAATTTTAAAAAAAAATCCATCAACAAGTCTTAATGAAGTTTTTTTCAACTTCACTGCAAGTTGGGACTTGCTTTTTCAGACAAAATTGAATGAATTCAAGTCCAGCAAACTAACCCAAATCTGTGAATTTTTAAAAAAAATAATAATATATTGTTGACCCTCTGGTCACTGGCTCTGATAGGAATATCAGTTACAATACTGTATCTTAGAACAGCATCATTTCCTTGCCATTAATATCATCTCGCATCATGAACTTTCCTCGCTGATAACACTGCTGTAAAGTAGACATTTGAATTCCTGTAGATCCTCGTTAATGCCACACAAAGTGCATAAATAAACAGCTTACTTAAGCAAAAAGGATACAAGTTAGTTATTAAAGATTGGCAGGAATCAAATACTTGGAAACAAATGCAATAATCTCCACAAGTGTGAAGCAATAACATTTTTAAAAGAAAAGCACCAACCGTGCTTCAAGGAAGAGAAGACAGGAGGAGGCCATTCGGCCCTTTGAGCCTACTGCGCCATTCATCACAATGATGGCTGATCGTCCAACTCAATAGCCTAATCCTGCTTTCTCCCCATAACCTTTGATCCCATTTGTCCCAAGTGTTATATCTATCCATCTCTTGAATACATTCAATGTTTTGGCATCAACTACTTTCTGCGGTAATGAATTCCACAGGCTCACTACTCTTTGGGCGAAGAAATGTTTCTTCATCTCTGTTCTAAATGGGTCTACCCTGAATCCTCAGACTGTGATCCCTTGGAGTAGCAAAATAAATCACAAAAAGACTGATCAAAAATAAGATAACAAGGTGTAGAGCTGGATGAACACAGCAGGCCAAGCAGCATCAGAGGAGCAGGAAAGCTGACATTTTGGGTCTGGACCCTTCTTCAGAAATGGGGAGGGGAAGGGGATTCTGAAATAAATAGAGAGAGAGGGGGAGGCGGATGGAAGATGGATAAAGGAGCGGACAGGTCAAGGAGGTGGGGATGGAGCCAGTAAAGGTGAGTGTAGGTGGGGAGTT
>NC_063341.1:45445232-45471579 GCF_021869965.1 Rhincodon typus
CTCCCCACCTACACTCACCTTTACTGGCTCCATCCCTGCCTCCTTGCTCTGTCTTTCTCCTCTGCACCTGGCTGCTCCTTTATCCGCCTTCCATCTGCATCCCCCTCTCTCTCTATTTATTTCAGAATCCCCTTCCCCTCCCCCATTTCTGAAGAAGGGTCCAGACCCGAAATATCAGCTTTCCTGCTCGGCCTGCTGTGTTCATCCAGCTCTACACCTTGTTATCTTAGATTCTTCAGCATCGGCAGTTCCTACTATCTCTGATCAAAAGTATATCCAGGTGGAGGTTTAAAGAAAAGAGCAACAGGAAATTGGAGGAGACTGGAGAGGTTATTTTATTGGGTATATAGTTGAGTTTCTGAAGGCTTTCACACTCACAGTGGAGAGGGAGCAAGGGGAGGTGTACAGTGGAGTTTGCGGGCAGGAGGGCAAGAAGAGTGAAAAGACTGGAACAGGATGAAAGGGTAGCATAGTGTGATACCATGGAGGAGTTCATGAACAATGATGAGGATTTTGAATCTGATTAAATCAGGGACTGAGAGGCATTTAAATGTTGATGTGGGAGAGATGTAATTACATTAGAGTTGGGGACTAAATGTGGTGTGTCAAAATTTGCAGATGACACTAAAGGTGAGTGGTAGAGCAAAGTGTGCAGAAGACACAATGTCTGCAGAGGGATATAGATAGTCTAAGTGAGTGGGCAAAGGTCTGGCAGATGGAATACAATGTTGATAAGTGTGAGGTCATCCATTTTGGTAGGAATAACAGCAAAATGGACTATATGTTAAATGGCAAAAAATTGCAGCACGCTGCTGCGCAGAGGGACTTGGGTGTCCTTGTGCATGAATCGCTAAAAGTAGGATTGCAGGTGCAGCAGGTGATTAAAAAGGCAAATGGAATTTTGTCTGCCATTGCTAGAGGGATGGAGTTTAAAAACAGGGAGGCTATGCTGCAGCTGTATAGGGTCCCGGTGAAGCCACACCTGGAGTACTGTGTGCAGTTTTGGTCTCCTTACATGAGGAGAGATATACTCGCACTGGAGGGGGTGCAGAGGAGATTCATTCGGTTGATTCCAGAGTTGAGAGAGTTGGATTATGAGGAGAGACTGATTAGGCTGGGATTATACTCATTGGAATTCAGAAGAATGAGGGGAGATCTTATCGAAACATATAAGATTATGAAGGGAATAGATAAGGTGGAGGAAGGGAGGTTGTTTCCGCTAGCAGGTGAAACTAGGACTCGAGGGCATCGCCTCAAAATAAAGGGAAGCAGATATAGGACTGAGGTCAGGAGGAACTTCTTCACCCAAAGGGTTATGAATCTGTGGAATTCCCTGCCCAGTGAAGCGGTTGAAGCTACCTCGCTGAATGTTTTTAAGGCAAGGCTAGATAAATTTTTGAACAGTAAAGGAATTAAGGGTTACGGTGAGTGGGCAGGTAAGTGGAGCTGAGTCTCAAAAAGATCAGCCATGATCTTATTAAATGGCAGGTTGGCTCGAGGGGCCGGATGGCCTACTCCTGATCCTAGTTCTTATGTTCTTATTAGAAGCAGGTGAGAGGAGGATCACTAGATTGATTCCAGAGATGAAAGGCCTACTTCATGAAAAATTGAGCAGTTTAGGCCAATGCTGTCTGGAGTTTAGAAGAATGAGAGAAAATCTAATTGAGGTATAAAAGATGCTAAAGAGGGTTGACAAAGTAGATGTAGAAAGGATGCTTCCTATGTTAGGCCATCTAGAACAAAGAGGTCATAGTGTTAGGATAAAGGGGTAACAGATTTAAAACAGGTGACAAGAAATTTCTTCTCTCGAAGAGGTCATGATTCTGTGGAATTCATGACCCCCAGAGTGTGGTGGATGCTGGGATATTGAGCAAATTTAAGGAGGCGACAGATTTTTAATTAGTAACGGGTTGAGGGATTATAAGAGAGAGTGGGCAGGAAAGTGCAGTTGAGGCAGAGTTGAGATCAATCATGTTTGTACTGAAAGGCAGAGCAGCTTGCAGGGGCTGAATTGCCAAACGTTGCTCATAGTTATGTATCAGTCAAGACTAAGCACAAGCATAAGCAAAAGCATAACACTGTAGGACTGAATACAGTGCTACAGCTGGTGTTTGGGAACCTGGCTAGAAGTCAGAACAAAAATATAAAAAGAAACATGAAGTTAATGCACATCATTATCTTCACTCCCAGCATCTACCCCTCAAAATTCACTCATCTGCATATAGGCAAGGTAAATGACAAAGTGCCTCCAATGTCAAACAGTAAGTTTCTGTGTACACCACATCAGTATAGCAGCAGCTTAACATTTTTTAAATTT
Organism: Rhincodon typus; assembly: GCF_021869965.1. Classification (NCBI taxonomy): domain Eukaryota; kingdom Metazoa; phylum Chordata; class Chondrichthyes; order Orectolobiformes; family Rhincodontidae; genus Rhincodon; species Rhincodon typus. The sequence goes on from NC_063341.1 coordinate 45,447,550, forward strand.
TACTAGGTTTAATCTTAAACTTAGAATTCAGCTGTAGGATTTATTCCCAAAAAACTGACTTTATAAATTGGTTTAGAGGGATCAGCAGTAAGAAAATGTCTGGATTGCCAGTTAGGAAACATAATTAATGTTGGAGTATGGATGCAAATCCACATCAAGCAGACAATTAGAAATCCTGAAGGAGGTTATTGAACAATGCACCTGATGAAAGGTGCATTGCTGGTCCTGCATAAGCATCCACAAACAGAACAGTCTATGAACCTGTGGCGAGATCAAGCACTTCCATTATAATCTGTTCATGTGGAGAAACATGCTTTGTTCTGCAGTTCTGCTTTTGTCAGCCAGACATCCTTTGTTTCAAACAATATCATAGTCTCTCTTCATACTTTTGTTTTTGAAGCAGAGGGCGAGAGTTGGAGGAAGAAAATACTTTTATAAAGACCCAATTCTGAAATCCAAGGACAAGCTCCTAAGTTTTGTCAATAATAGTTGTGTGTTTGGTTAGGCACACTAATCATCACATCACCCTAATGCTGCTGCAAAAGTAAACAACAGAGGCTGCCCTCATTAGGGAAGTATTAACCACAAGTTCGGTATAAAAGCATCTCAGAATTCCTGGTACAGAACACTGTAATCAAATCTGTTTAAAAGATTCAGAAGTCTCTTCACATATGACTTCCTTGAACTTGGTGAACCTTGCATAAGGTAGCAAGTTCCTGGGTACTCACATTCCTTTACATAATCAGTTCCAAACTGGAAAACGTAGTTAAAATCCATTACTTGGCAAACTGAAAATTCCTTTTTCCCCCACACAGTTTAATGGTAAAAGCTCACCAATTCATTTGCGTGCTTAGACCAGGCAAGATTGCAGACTTGAGAGCCTGTGTCGACACACTGCAGGGGCTGGCATGTCAGTGTGTTCCAGAAACGAATGCAGCGATCAGCAGTGCCCCCTCCTGATGCCAGAAGGCCATGCTGATGAGGAGACCAGGCAATGGCCTTTACTGCTGCTAAATGTTCTGTGTATTGCTGGACCGGGCTCAAACTGGAATTATTCCATACAAAGAGCTGAAAGAAAAATAAAATCCGGTTGTAAAACAAAAAAACCAACAACAAAAAAAAAAGGATATTCAGCAGTGACTGTAACATCACAAAAGCTTAAGCTACTATATTAGTCATCTGACCCTGGTTCCAATGGGAATTTTTAAATAAAATTTGAAAAGATTCCATCTCCTCCATCATTTGCTCATAGTTAAGCAGCTATATCAAGAGTGATAATAGCAGAAGGTCAATATCACAAGGCCATTTCAGATTTCCAATTTTTGCAAAGCTCTCTCCTATTCCTGGGTGTATGAGTGTACAAATTCTTACTGTACTTGCCTTGTGTTCAATGGACAAAATGAATAAGTTTGAACTAAACCCTAGATTTTGGACACCACCGGAATGAATGTCAGGTACCTTGTTATCGTTGCCCCCAGAAGCTAAGTGCTGGTGATCAGGAGACCACTTTAAACCACAGACTTCCTGCCTGTGGCCCTGTAATCGCCGCTCCATCTGAAGTGGAGGTGTTCTCACATCTCTCTGTAGAATGAGACGGTCCCGACTTCCTGACGAGAGTTGATCAGCATTCCAGGCCAAAGCCCCTATACATTAGGCAACACAGTAATACTATTCGTTTTTAAAAAAAAGTAGCTTTTGTGTTAGTGACTACTTTAGTCTCTTCCCTCTTCTTTCATAACTGCTGTGAAATCTATAAGCAGTAAAGGCCTTATTGTCTCAGTCACTACCTTCTAATTGATCCACTACCAATTAGTTTAAATAAGTGAACATTAAAATGTTTAAAGTTTGTGGCAGATGTGTTTAATAAAGGTTAATATACATCAATGCAACAATAAATCTGGGTAACACAGCTACGTTTTGTATAACACACTGTACATGAAACAAATGTACACTTGGATTATTTAATAATAACATAATGCAAATATCTTTTTTATCTTAGTTATTTTGATATTAAGCCTGTGCTCTTGAAAAGAGTTTCAAAGTCCATCATTTGAGCAAACAGTTGTACTCAATGCAAGGTCCAAATTTTGTAGGATTCTACCATAAAATCCCAAATGCACAGGATTAGAAAATACAATTCTTATCCATAGGGCTGCCCCAGAATTTTATTAACGTTTACCCTTATGTTAAAGTGAAAGAATATTGGATGCATCCAAAGGAATCAACAGGTCATTCCAAGGCAGCTCAGTCTTAATTCCTGCAGGTGTTAGGCATATCCCCAAGCAAGAAGCAAGTTGGGGAATCTGTAGGCTGCATTTGTACATTTCCTAACTTCGCAGGAGCACCTACATACTCCTATAATTATAATAATGCAATATGACTTGCGCTGTGCAAATAATTACGTTATGTACACAATGAATTGGACTGTACATTCAATGGCTTCAGTAAGGCCATATTTTATTAATGTTGCTAGTAGGGCAGTAACTCTTTCTTAAATATCCTAGACTTTTCAGAAAATGGTGAATAGTACAAACTGTTTGCACAGTATACTATCACATTTTGGTTGTTCATCTTTCTTCCTGCCAAGGTTATGCGAGACAAAAGACACAAACCATTTCAATCTGGAGTATTGTTTACACTGGGTTTGACACCGATGCATCTAGTTGTTTAGGCACAGGAGTAGCTCACTGAATGTGTTCTGCTCATGAACTGAACCACAGCTGATCTGTATCTTAACTCCATCACACCCACCACTTTGGGTTTGTAACTAGTAATATTCTTGTCTGACAAAAAAAATTTTTCATCTCCATTTTGAAAGTTTCAATTGACCCATCGTGAGCTATTGGGAAAACAGCTCCAGATTGATGCAGCTGCCTGGCATTGTCTCAGAACAGCTGAACTCAAATTTAACTTCCAGTAAAACAATACGCTTGTATCAGATTATAAATACAAACATCTCAAAACAATCAAAATGTGTTCACGTCAGAAACCTTCAAAACAGTTATAAAACTTTATATTGGTTATTATTTTTAATACGATGAACAAACCAGCAGTTTATAATAAATTTCCCATAATTATGGTTTTACTTAAATACATCTGTTCTTCTGTATTTTTTAAAAAATGCCTCTTCTAAACTCTAATTCTGAAACCAGGTGGTAAATCTGTGGAACTCATAGCTACAGAAAACTGTGGACGTCAAGTCATTGAGTGTTTTTAAGACAGAGATAAGTCGGTTCTTGAATAGTAAGGGAATAAAAGGTTTCAGGGAGAAGGCAGGAGAATGGGGCTGAGCAAACTCAGTGGGACGAATAGCCTAATTCTGCTTCTATATCTTATGGTCTTATTATCGTTATAGCAATACTTACCAACTCTAGCAGAATGTCCGTCAAGAGAGCTCAGCTTTTTCCCAGCTGCCGCATCCCAGATCTGCACATATCCCTTATGGGTACCCACAGCTACAAAATTCCCCTGCGTATATTGAGAGATTGTTTGCATTAAGTTACTGAGACTGAGACTGTTACCACGGAACCTCCTGCAGGTGGAATATCTTGTTTTTATGTAATACCTTGAACGTAATAAAACATCCCAAAAGCACATAGATTGATGTCCTACTCCCATAGTACATTAATGGTGCAGTTCCCCCTTGGAATGCTCAAAGCAGAAGCCGGGGTTAAATCTTTCTTCAGAATTTCCCTCTGTCCTAACCCTCCAAACCGTGCCTCCCCACAAATGATCAGGAACTCAGCAGGGATGGAGAAAAGAAGGAAGTCAACTTGTACCTCTTCATTCCACTCAAGATCTGTAGATGAAGATAGTCAGATCAGAAATGTTTGAATTAGTTGGAAGTCGTACCCAAGCTATCCCTTATCACCCCTGGTATAGGTAGGCAGGTACTAAAATTGAATCATTCTTTGGATACATAATTGTTTTTCTCAAGTCAATGTTGCACTTTTCCACTATGTTGTCTTTAAAATTTCAAGTTCCTAGAATTTGTGGTTTTGCTTTTCTTGAAAGTCAATTCCTGTACAGTTTCAAATGACTCCATTCAATTGATGACCAGATCATGAAACAGAAATTCTCGAGTCATTTTCTGTCTATTCACTCACTCACTTTACCCAGTCAACTGGGTGATAATTCAGTTAACAATCAACATTTTGCACAGATCACCCAACGCTATAGCCCATTCACTCAAAATTAAATGCACTAAACACCGAACTGAGCAAAAATCATAAGGAATAGCATTAATAATAGCCTTGAGGTAAAATGTTAAGAAATATTTGAAAGTAAATCTGAATGAATTTGAAAGTATTCTATTGATATATTGGAAAGACTGAAACCATTGTTTTTGGTCCTCATTCCAAACTCTATTTCCAACTCATATGCACTCCTGGCTGGTCACCAACATTTTACTATAATTCCCTCCCTTAAACACGAGTTCATATGAAACTCTCCTTCCCATGTCTTAAATCACACTGACTCTCATTTACCTGTCACGCTTGTGCTCACTGGCCTATATTGACTCTCGGTCAAGCAACATGATGATTTTAAAACTCTCGTCCTTGTTTTCAAATCTATCCATGAAACCTTGCTTCTCACTATCTCCAGCCCCATAATCTGTCAGGATATCTGGGCTCCTCAAATTCTGGCCTCTTGTGCATTCTCGATTTCAATTAATCCACCATTGGCTGCTACATCTTAAGTTGCCTAGTTCCCAAGCTCTGGGATTCCTCCCAAAACCTTTGTATTTTTAGCTCACATTTCACTTTTAATACACTCCTTAAAATCTACTACTTTGACTTTGCTTCTGGTCAACTGACCTAACACTCCCTTGTGTGGCTTAGTGTCATCTTCATTACAGTGTGAAGCACCTTGGACTTCGTAGTACTTTAAAGGATATACATAATTAAAATACGCATAAGACAATGTTGTTTGTATTGCTGTGCAATAAAATCTTACGGATTTCACTAAGTTTTGATTAGCGAAACAAAAAGGAATCAAATGCATCAGATAATCACCATGACATTTGATTACACTCACCCTCTCATTCCAACAAACAGATGTAACAGAGTCACCATCAATTGAGAGATCACACAGCCTAGTGACCTAGGAAACAAAAACATAAAACACTGCTTAAGGTTTTAGCAAAGATTTGTAACTCAGATTGTGGGTGAGGTTGTTGACATGCTCACCGAGCTGGCTTGTTTTTGTTCAGATGTTACGTCGCCATGCTACGTAACATCATCAGTGAGGCCTCCGATGAAGCACTGTTGTTCTACCTTGTTTGGAATTTACACTGTCTGGTCCGTTATGGTGAGTAGTGTCATTTCTGGTTTTGATCTGTATGGCTTTGTATATGGGAATAAATTCTGTATATTTGTTGATTGCATTATGGGTTGAGAACCATCCCTCTAGAAATTCCCATGAATATCTACGTTTGGCTTGGGCTACTATATAGTTACGTTGTCCCAGTTAAACTGATAGCCTGCATTGTCAGAGTGTACTGATATTAAGGAAAGTTAGTCATGTCATTTTGCAGCTAGCTGACATTCATGTATTCTGATGGCGACTTTCCTTCCTGTTTGTCCGATGTAATGTTTGTGGCAGTCATTGCATAGTATTTTGTAAACCACGTTAGTTCTGTATATTGTGGGAATGAGGTCTTTAATCCTTGAGAGTGTTTCTCGTAGAGTGGCTGTGGGCTTGTGTGCTATCATGATTCCTAATGGTCTTAGGAGTCTCATTGTCAGTTCTGATATGTTCTTGATGTAGGGCAGTACGGTCAGTGTGTTAGGGCGTACTGTGTCCTCTTGCTGCCTGTTTAGTAGGCACCTGTGGATGAAGTTGCGGGGATATCCGTTCATAGCGAAGATTTTCTTCGTCTTTCCTGCGTAGTTCTGGAGTGTTGCAGCAAGTAGTGGCCCGTTTAATGGTGTCTTAATGCAGCTTTGTTTGTGGACGTTGGGGTGGTTACAGAGGAGTTGGTCAGTGTGGGTTGCTTTCCTGTATACCGAGGTTTGGAACTCACCGTTCAACAGAAGCCGATTATTGTTTTCTTCTTCTCTCTTGAATTTAATCCCCGTGAATACGTTGTTGATGAGGTGGTGGGTCTCTTCTAGTTTGTTGCATTTAATATTGACAAACGTGTTGTCCACACACCAGATCCACAGTTTAGGTTGAATGAGGGGCAGGGTAGTGTGTTCTCGTCTTTGCAATGACAGCCTCTGCGATGAGTCCTGAGATGGGTGACCCCATGGGTGTGCCGTTGATCTGTTTGTATATTTGACCATTAAAGACAAAGTGTGTGGTGAGGCACAAGTCTAGTAGTTTGAGTATGTTGTCATTGCTGGTGGAGCTGCTGGTCTGCATTCCTGCTTCCTCTAGTAATGTGGCCAGTGTTTCTTTGGCTAGTGGGATGTCAATTGACATGAATAATGCTGTGACATCAAAGGATACCATAATCTCATCATTGCTGATTTTTACGTTCTTTAGGGTATTGAGGAATTCTTGGGCTGAGTGGATGGAATGGGGTGATCCATCGACCAGGTGTTTCAGTCTCTGTTGTAGGTCCTTGGCCAGTTTATGTGTAGGTGTGCCCAGTTGGGAGACAATGGGTCTGAGGGGGATGTCTGGTTTGTGTACTTCACGAAGTCCATAGAACTGGGGGATGTTCATACCTTCTGTTTTCATTCTCATTTAGTCTGTCTTGGTTATCTGTCCTGCATCCCTTAGTCTCTTCAGTGTCTGGGTGATCCTATTGCCTAGCTGCGGTGTTGGGTCTATCGCCACCTGTTGGTAAGTGTTTGTATCTGCAAACAGTGCTTGTGCTTTCTTGACGTAGTCCAGTATTTTCATGTTCCCTTTGTCCACTGGTAGGATTATGATGTTCTTGTCTTTCTTGAGCTTATCTAGTGCTTATCTAATGCTTTTCTCTCTGTGGTCAGGGTGTCCTATTCGTTCCTTCGGTTTACTGTGGGGATTATAGTTTGTCGGATGGCTTGTTGTGTTTTGTCCGTGAGTCTGTTGTCTTTTAATGTAGTCTCCAGGGCGGCCGTGAAGCCTGTTCTGTTCGCATCTTTGCGGTTATGGTTCAGTCAGTGTAATAAGACAGCTTTCTCAGTTTCTGTGAGTTGTCTACTGGATAGATTTCTTATCCATGTGTCCAGTTCATTATTGTCCTTGTCTTTGTGGTGGACCAGTTTGGTAAGTTTCTCCTATGGCTTGTATCTCCTCTTAGTTTTGGTCCTGTGTTGTTTGATGATGATGGGCTGTTCTAGGGTTGTAGTCCATAGTTTGATCTTTGGTGTGAAATTTCCCATTTGTACTTGTCGAGTCGGTTATGGGCATCATTAATCATTACCCATAGCATTCTGTGTCCGTTCTGTTCAGCTATTTTATATGCCTGTGGGTTGTTGGGTGGAGGTTTGTACTTCACGCTGTGGGGCAGTACCTGGTTCCTGAGGCATTCGTGGGGAAAGTGAAGTTGTTCGCAGGTAGCGCTCAGTCGGTTGGCGAAGGTTTCCCATTGTCGGGCAATTTTTAGCGTGTTGTGCCTGCACGTTCCCACAACATGCAGAACCAAAGTAGTTTACAAAATACCATGCAATGACTGCCACAGGCATTATATCGGACAGACAGGAAGGAAACTAGCCATCAGAATGCACAAACATCAGCTAGCAGCAAAACGACATGATGAACTTTCCTTTATAATCAGTACACTCGGACAACGAAGGCTATCAGTTTAACTGGGGCAATGTAACCATAGGAGCCAAAGCCAAACATAGACCCGCACGGGAATTCTCAACCCATAATGCAATCAACAAACATATAGAATTGGACCCCATATACCAACCCATACAGAACAGAACCAGAAATGACACTACTCACCATAACGGAGTGGGCAATATAAATTCCAAGCAGAGTAGAACAACATCGCTTCATTGGAGGCCTCATTGATGATGTTACCTAACATGGTGATGAAACGTCTGAACAAAAACAAGCCAGCTTGGTAAACAAATCAACCACCTCAAAACACTGCAAAACATGCTTCTTTGAAGTGGTTTAATCCCTGAATAAGTCAATATATTTCTTCCCCAATTTAACACTAAGGGAAGTGAAACCATCAGGCACAATATAAACCAACATGCACGAAGATACTGCAGCAAATGTAGTGTCAATTAGTTTCTCAGAAATGAAGAATATTTGGGGCCCCTCTTCATTCAGATGCTTTTTACAGAAAATCTGTCTCAAATGACCAAACTCCTTCTATCAGTTAAAAGACCACTCAAGGCATCTGAAGGACATATTCAAACTGAAAGCAAAACTCCCTCACAAGGTTATCATATCACAAACAGCTGAAATTGACTTTTTATTCTTAAAATCTAAAAATAAAAAGTCAAATGTTTAAAGACACAATTTAATGACAAAATAGGACAGCTCAGGATTGAGCCTCATAATTCAGATATTGGGAGTGCTTTCAGAAGTTATAGCACCGGTTGCCAAGAAAATTCAGTCAATGAGGCATAGACCCTAATTCAAACATAACGTCAAAAGAAGAAGGAATCAGTTTAAAGAATGCTGTATGTGTGTTGTTTCTGGACTTGCGAACAGATTGTCCGATTAGTTCTGAACAAAAGACTAAAAAAGTTAGTCTTTTACAGGTTACGTTCTCGTAAAGTATTAATAAGTTCCTAATACCAAAGCCAACAAAGGAACGGCATCACTTTCTTTACCATTCCTTCCTCCAACTTCTCTCAAATCTTCTCTAAGATTGAGACCTCAACATGAGGTGAAACAAAGGAGGGGAGCTAGAACATTACCACTGCTTGAACAAGACAGGCCTATTAAAAAGGTGAGTATTTTCTTTATATAAAGAGGCAAAATTAATTTTAAATTTATAAAGCACAAGTGTGGATTTCCCTATCCTCAGACACCTTCCCCCCTTTCAACAACAAGATCTGTTGACGATTGTAGGTTCACAGACACTGGCTGATTCCCGGTGTCTTTTATATGAATATTTTTTCCATGTGAGTTTAACCGTCAAGCAGTGGCAAACACACAACAGCCAGCTGCAATCCTGTTGCCATCCAATACGTTGATCCAGCAGAAATTGAGAGTGGGAGGTCTGACCGATCCCAGCAGGGATCAAGGGTTGGAGCTGTGGCTGATTTTTCACCAACTCCAGGCCATCCCACCAACGGCCCAGGGGAGGACCTTGACTGCTGCAGAGACAACAGGCTGAACCTTGGAACATTTTCATCTACACAAGGGCAGTTTACAGGTTTTAAAGTACATATTGCACCCCACACACTTTTAAAAGAAAATAAAAGCCATCAGTTCTGGCCTGGATAGCTAATACAATTCTGGATATTCTGACAGCTAAATGAATGCAGCTTCTGCAACAAACATGGAAGCAGCTGCAGTTGAAACTCTCAGCCAGAAAGCAATATATATTTATACATGAGGACAACATTGAACTGGACAGATTTTGGGGTAGAGCAAAGTGGGAAGTTAAAGAATTAAAGATTCCTTACATTTACACTATTGGGGTTCTAAACGGGAATGAGGTTCTCTCATCAGGCAAAACAAATACACTGGACGTGATGCGAAAACCCCACAAAATCATGCAAACATTAGAGTCAGAATGCTGCAGAGAAATGCATTAAATGTATAACGCCATTGCAATTAAAAAAATTTCTACCACTTAACATTGATATCAAAGCCTTTGCTAACACCCTGTGCAATAGGTCAAGCTTTATCCAGTGACTTGCATCTGTCTGAATACACTGAACAGAATAACAAAATAAACTGGGTCTCAAGTGAAAAGAAAAAAAAAAAAAAAAAAAAAAAAGTGGCTAAAAAAAAAAAAAAAAAAAAAAAAAAAAAAAAAAGAGTAGCTAACAGACTAAATTTTCGACAGCACCTTACCTGACTGGTACACGCACTCCACAAGTAAACACAAGCACCAAGACCAACGCTTAGAACATTTGCTGCTGACCAATCCACTAGATTGAGATAAAAATCATCCTGCAGTTCTGGAGCATCCAGAACTTTAAACGGAATCTTTGAAATTTTTCTTGTTGGTTTCCGTGGCGACCGCAACAGCTTTTGACTGTTCAAATGGTAATAAGAAAGTTTAATCAATAGTTAGTTGATAAATTGATGTGACAACTCTATAAAATCTGCATATGACAAATAAGTTCTGCCTTAGCGCTCATTCAGACCAGACTCTCAATTTGGGGATGTAAAATATGATTTTAAGTAGGTGTCTCAGTCTCAATTTTTTTTTTAAAAAACTGCAATATGTTGCCATTTACTGCCATAACAGCAAGCCTAATGGGAAGTCCATCACCATTTTAAAACATATTTATTTCAGAGTTGCTTTATGAATTGGAGAGCACATTATTTTTCAGAGTTGCATTATGTAATTGACGACAGGAAAAGCGTTATAATACCTGCCAATCAGGAACTGGAATTGAAGGGGGAACTCAAAACTATAATCACCAGGGAAGTTGTACTGAACAATTGGTTTGAACTATGGATCAACAAATCCCTGGGCCCTAGGGTCTTGAAGGAAGTGGTTAGTGAGATAATATATGCTTTGGTTTTCATTTTTCAAATTTCACTAGATTCAGGGTAAATTCAATTACAAATGGAAAATAGCTAATGTAATTGCTTTATTCAAAAAAGGGATGGAGAGAGAAAGCAGATCTATAGATCAGCTGGCTGAACACTGTTCACAGGGAAATGTTAGAAGCTATTATTGAAGGTGTCATAACAGAGCACTTTGATAAATTTAAGTTAACCAGTCAGAGTCAGAATCAATGTGGTTTTGTGAAAGAGAAATCATGTTTAACCAATTATTTAAGTTCTGTGAAGAAGTAACGTATCTTGTGGATAAAAGGGAGCCATTGGCTTTACTAACGTGTTCAGAAGATATTTGATAAAGTTCTACAACATTGGTCAAATGTGGAAAGTAATAGCCCATGGTGCAGGGCTTTACATATTGGTACAGACAGATGATTGGCTAACTTACAGGAAACAGTAGGCATAAATTGGGTATTTTCTGGTTGGCAAGATGTAACAAATGGTGTGCCATAGGGATTAGTGTTGTACCTCAACTTTTTACAATTTATATAAATTATTTGGATGAGGAGATTGAAAACAGGTGTAGCAAGTAATTAGAAAAGGTAATAGAAAGTTATAGTTTATCACAACAGGAAATGAATAGAAAAATAAGGAGTTTATTCTTCAGTTATACAGGACATTGACGAAACCACATCTAGAATACTGTGTAGCCTAACATCTATTGTTGGAAAAATTTTGGAATCAATTAAGGAAGTAATAACAGGACATTTGTAAAATCATAATATAGTGAAACATAGGCATTGTTTCATGAAAGGGAAGTCATGTTTGATTAATTTATTAGAGTTTTTCGAGGAAGTCTCAACCAGAGTGGGTGGAGGGGAACCAGTAGATGTGTTGTATTTAGAATTCCAGAAAGAGTTTGACAAGGTACCTCATGAAAGGTTAAGTCACAAGAAAAGAGCCAATGTTGGGGGATAGCATACTGACGTGGATAGAGAATTGGCTCATGGGCAGGAAGCAGTGAATGGGGATAAGGGATTCTTTTTCAGGCTGGTAACCCATGATCAGTGGGGTTCCATAGGGATCAGTGCTGGGACTGCAAGTGTTCATAATATATGTATATAATATGACTTGGAGGAAGGAAGCAAATATATTGTAGCCATATTTGGAGATGCCACTCAAATAGGTGGAAAGACAAATTACAAGAAGGATGCAAAACAGTTTAAAGGGATACTGATAGGTTAAGTAAGTGGATGAAAAGAATTGGCAAATTGAGTATAATATGGGAAAATGTGAAGTTGTTCATTTTGGAAAGGGCAACAAAAGAACAGAGTATTACTTAAATAGAGAAAAACTGTACAAAGCTGCAATACAAAGGGAATTGGGTGGAGCTGTGCAAGAACAAAAAGCTAGCACACAAGGTGCAGCAGGTAATCAGGAAGGCTAATGGAATGTTGGTCCTTATTTCAAGGGGTTGGAGTATAAGTGTAGGGAAGTCTTACTGCAACCATACAAGGTGCTGGTAAGACCACATCTGGAGTACTGAGAGCAGTTTTGGTTCCCCTTATTTAAGGGGAGATATCATTTCATTGGAGGCAGTTTCAGAGAACATTTAATAGATGATCCCCAGTATGGAGGGATTGTCTTATGAAACATACATGATTCCTAAGAGGCCTGACAAGGTAAATGCAAGAGTCTAGGATCAGAGGGCATAGTCTCAGAATAAAGGGGTGCCAAGTTAAGACTGAGAAGAGGATGAATTCCTTTTGAGGGTTGAGTGTCTTTGGAATTCCTTATTATAGAGAGCTGGGGGTTGGGTGCAGATTTAAGGCTAAGACAGATTCTTATTCAGTACGGGAATCATGGATTTCAGGGAAAACGCAGGAAAATGGCTGTGAGGAATGTCAGATCAGCAATGATCCTACTGAATGGCAGAGCAAGCTCAATGGACTGAATGGCCTTCTCCTGTTCCTATTTCTTATGGTTTTACAATATTTATCTCCTTTTTTATAAAAGGTTATAAATATACTGGAGGCAATTCAGAGAAGGTCTGATTTTCTCTTTTGTTCAGAATGGCTCCTCAAATCCCATTGCTTTGATTCTGGTTTTGACCACAAAACTCTAATACTACTTCTTCCATTTCAAACATACCTGCTTGAATTTGTTCAAAATATTTGAGAATTATTTAGATGTATTATACAGAAGACCACCAGCCTTTTGCACCAATGCTAACTCGTTGCTAGAATGATCTAAAATCCATCAAGTTTGCCCTGAATAAATATTTTAAAAGTATTATACGAGTACAAATGCAAAACTTCCTAGTTGAGCAGCAAAATTTTTCACTTCACAGTCAATAACAAAGTTAACAACAGCAGGTACCCTGGTAAGGCAAATTACCTTTTATTGCTTACGGGGGACAATGAATATGGAGAAATCTCATTCCCACCTTCAGTAGTGGACCTCTTTGTGCTCAAGGCATACTGCAAATAAGACAACCCATAAGATGGACGAAAAATATTATGAAGTTAAAGTCACATTTTGCCAAAATAAACAAGATTTAGTGAAGAGGAATAAAATACTGAAATGAAATTCCTGTTCAAAACAGGTTTAAAACAACAGAAGATTTGCTGAATTTAACCTAGTAATTTTAGTTTTGCACTAAGACATGATACATCTTTGTTAATAAACCATCAAGACAAAACTAAAAAGTATCTGACCGCGGTCTTTAGTCAAATGAATCTTTAGCACCTTGACAAAATCAACAGTTCCGTTACTTTTTGAACGGACAGATCCACTTGGGAGCAAGCGGTGTCCAAAAATACAACTCTTAAAAGCTTTTTGAATCCAAAACACAAAGAAATACAAGAAGGCATTGAATGCCAAGGATCCTCAGCATCTGCCTGAACTTCTAGAACATGTTGTCTGAATCATGGCGCTTTCACCCTAATGCGGCACTCCCTCCTTACTGCGGCAGCACACCAACCTGGACTGTGTTCAGGTCTTTGAACAAGATTTGAACCCATGACATCATCTCAGAATTAAAGAAGAAACATGCAGCAAAACGTATCTACTTTCAGGTTTTGTACTTACTGTTATAGTAACTGAAGGGCTCCAAATAAAAGAAAGTTTTAGAATAAAAGGCAAGCAAAATTTTCATCCTACAATATTTCCTGCGTGCAGCAGAACGGATAAGGAGGCCACAGAACTGAACTACATGTCAACTCCCAAGCATGGACAGACCTCCCAGTTCTACTCTCGTTTACCATGGTCAAGTTGGTGATATAACTCAGAAAAACACAAGAATAGTTGAGGTCATGGGTGACTGATTACAGTCAGAACAATCCGTCCATAAAAACGACATTATTTAGCAGTTTCTTTGCATTGGGTACTTACTCTGAATAGATTCCTTCGCTCCTGCATTGGCATCTGGAATCTCCGATCTTCAGTCTGAGGATCGCTCACTTTTTCAATGCCTGCTCCCAGTAGCTCATTCTTCAGTAAGGCAGCATATGCTACACCATCTGTTAGTGGATAGAACACACCCCATTATTATAACATAATGGTATCATTCCAGATCACTGCAACTCATTCATCACCTGAAATCAACAATTAAAATGAACAGAGAATGTCTCCTCTGACAGTGAAATGCTGCAACTAAAAGAGGCTCTAAGCTCCGTGTCATTTTGGTGGATATGGGTTCACAAAATAGCTTGAATTCAATAATCTGACAGGTAGCAAGAAAGAAACTTCTACTCTAGGCTGGCGATTCAGTCTTAAATGAGGGATTCCTAAATGTTGGCAAGGTTGGTAAACTCCCTTCCTCAATGATTTGTAGGTTAATAGGCTGTCATCACTGCAGAGTTATAAGGCAATGCTTCTGAAATCATGTTGCTCTTTGAATCACTGCTGAGTATTTCAAACCGTTAAGAGAATAAATAGACAACTGGAGGAAAACAGAGGATACTGCAAGGAATAACATTTCCGCTGTAATCAAAACATTTTTGAGGGAGAGTTCCAAATTAAAAATGGGGACTTGTACAACTTTCAGGAATACCACTGAACAGAGAATAACACAGCATATTGATATTTCCACTAATTAGGATAGCCTGTTTAATAAATCACAAAAGTGATTGGTATTTTGTTGGTTCAGCAACCTCAGGTACACAGGAAAATAAATGAGAATTAGGCATTAACTTCGAAAACTTCAATGTAGCACCAAGCTGCTGCAGGCTCTTTTCTGCACACTCCATCCTTCTGAATAAAAAGTCTCAGGCATACATTGTTGCCAATTCTCAGTCTGTCTTAGCCACCTTTTAAATTCATTGATTCTATTTATTTAAAGTGTCCTACATTTAAAAAGATGGAGCCTGAGCTACCTAACATCCAAACAAAACCATAGAATAACACAGGACAAAACTAGACTGGTGCCAAGTGTGATATATTCAGTTAAATGATTTCACCTTACAGGCATCAAGTGAACACACAGAGTAATAGTTATACAGCAACAATAATATTTCAAACAGTCCTAATCACTGCTCAACTTAAGATGACTGGCTTCAGATTCATCCTCATTAAAAAAAATTATAAAGGCAGGCCACAGGGTACCTTATGGCAAATGACACCTAGATTGGCTGGATGGTCAACAGTGAGGAAAAAGATCCATGATTTCAGGAGGATATAGATGGATTGGGCAGATGGACAGATCAACGGCAGATGGAATTTAACCCTGATAAGTAAGGGTTAAGGCAAATAAAACACAGATCCCAGAAGGCAGCAGGACAGGTTAATTAGGTTAGTTAAAGCTGCATGTAGGACACAAGCCTTCATCAGTCATGGCACAGATTATAAAGAGCAGGGAAGTTATGATGGAGCTGTACAGGACTTTGGGTTAAGCCAGAGCTGGAGTACCGTGTGCAGTTCTGGTCACCACACTGGAGATGGTGAACAGGAGATTCACCAAGATGTTGCCTGGGGGGATATAGCATTTTAACTATGAAGAGATGCTGGATAAACTGGAATTTATTTTCTTTAGAGCATTCAGGGGACCTGATTGAGGTGTATAAGATACTGAAGGATGTGGACAGAATAGACAGAAAGCAGCTGTTCCCCTTAGGCAGCATAATTTTAAGGTGGAAGGCAGGAGGTTCAGTGGGGGATTGGGAAATCTTTTCACCCAGAGGGTGTTGGGAATCTAGAATACACAGCCTGGGAGCGTAGTTGAGGTGGGAAACTTCACAACTTTAAAAAATTCCTAGGATGAGCACTTGAAGTGGCATAATGTCCAAGGCAATGGGCCAAGTGCTGGAAAGTGGGACTAGTGTAGATTTAATAGTTGTTGTCGGTGTAGACTCCGTGGGCCAAAGGGCCTCTTCTGTACTGTGCTATAATTCAACGGTCTGCCCTCTGAACCACCATTGTATTTAAGGTGATCCAGACCACGATACTTACCATCTCTGGACATCAAACATCCACAAACCAGTCTGTCTAGTTTAAAATACACATTATCAGTAAGTACATTATTAACAAATAAGCTTTTTCAGTGGCTACAGTAAGAATTTTAAAGTTATGAATCCACTTTGATTTAAATCACACCACTTAAATATTAATAAAAAAGATCAAGCCTGATGCAAATATATTAATCAAAAAAATTGACACCATTCAAGACAAAGCAGCCCACTTGATTGGTAAGCCATCTACCATCTTCAATGTTCACCACCTTCACCACTAGTACACAGTGACAACAGTGTATACCATCTGCAAGATGCACTGTAGTAAATCTCCAAGACTGCACCTTCCAAATCCACTATCTAAAGGTGCAATTATATGCAAACACCACCATCTGCAAGCTCCCCTCCTAGACACACAATGTTCTGACTTGGTTCCATGTTGGCATTATTTTTCACTATTGCTGGGCCAAAGTTGTGCAACTCCCTTCCTAACAACACCGAGCATACCTACACCACAAGATGGTCAAGGCCAAACACCCACATCCCATGAATGGATTTTTATTTATTCATGATAAAGTGAAAATCTGGGGAAAGACATTCTGATGAGAGAGTGCAGACCAGAAATAAGGCAACAAACTGTCACCTCAATTCTCTATTCATGCTTCCCATGTTGGAAAAATGAGAAAAATTGTACTTCTCCTCGGGTCGTGCCCTGGGATGTCATCAACAACACGTGCATTGTATTTCCTGAGCCGAACATGTAGCCTTTGTGATCTTTAAAGTAATACAAACATACTGCAGCATGAAGGAATCATAGCAGTCACCACAGCAATTGACATTCAAGTGCATAATCTTGTTGCCATGGTCACAGCACAGCCACGCATTCAGACAATGGCAACCCTTCCTTCCTATAAACAGACTAACGTTGTGATATGTAGCACCCTCGGAAAGTAGTTAAAATAAATATTTGAGAATAATTAAAATGGTGGAAGGTATAGAAAAATGCTTCCACAGAATAAAGAAGAAGAATGGTTGGTGGAATTTTCTGCAACACATTATTGTTGGTGGCAGGAGTTCAAAAATGCTTTTTTAAAAAGAGGAAAATTCAGCGATTGCATCACGTTAAATGTTAAGGGGAATAGGAAGCACATGGAAGAGTGGGAATTAGAATGGGTGAATTTTGCGCAAGGCTTTGCTACAGAAAGTGGTTTGTTTCTGCCTAGTAATATTCTAAAATTCTCTAATCAAGAAGCGAGAATGTTCGAGATTTGTTTCTCAGTATCTGACGTGTCAATTAGTTTATGGACAATTTTGAATCAAAAGCAGTGAAGATGGGTCGCTTTTAACATTCTGCTATAGTTGCAGGATGTAATGTTGGTTATAAACCTGAAGTTAGTTTTTACTATTTAACTCATGATTGGACTAACACGAATTCTAAAACAACTTCATCGCAGCCCCCGAGAGTTGAGAAGGATGTAATACAGATGGGAATTTCCTGAAGAATTTATACTACTGACTATACTATGTCACTATAAATTGAAACAGAATACACTTTGCCAGACTGTTCAATTTAACTCTTCTTGTACACTGTTCATAACTTGAGTTTTTCTGTCATGTTATTTGATTTAGTTACAGCTGCCACAAAAATAACCAAAACACAAAAATTTAATTTGCAATTAATGTTGCCATGATATTTCTCTTGAAAAAGCCAGCTGCCATCTTTTCCACTGGATGCTGGACAGTCTGCATCATGGATTACTGAAGATGGCACTGCGAGGTTAAAGTACAACTGAGACAGTTAACTATGTCTATCATGATTTGTATGTAGGATCTCCGTTTCCTGCTGGCTACAGCATGAATTGGGCTGAAGCTAATCATTGTTAGTTGCCCTTTGTGGTCACACTCCCCACTTGCCTTCCCCTCTCCATTATCACCAAACTTTTGCAGAGAACTTACAATGTAGTTAGCTTTGCTGAAGCAATTAATATACATTGGTGATATACACTTTTTAAATTACAAGAGGGTTTGACTGCTATTATCTGCTCAATAAGAGGAACAATCAGGTGTTGGGTGATCTAGTCTAGCACTGTTAGCAACAATCAGCGAGACAAATAATTAACTTGCAAAAAAAAAATCACAGACTATCTTCCATCTTTCAAAGCCGAGAACGTTGTGTTCCAAAATCCAGTATTAATGGGTCTCACAAGCTGGTGACACCAGTAATAATTTTGTACACTGTTTCATTGCTTCCCTTCACATCCACACTATGAGCAATTAGTTTAATAATGCCAATAAACAAGCACTCACTATCACAAGTAAAATTTATTTTATTAAAGCCGAAAGATTTAATGTCAACATACTTACTGTGACTTCAGGTTACACCAAACCCAAAGAAATAAATGCATAAAATCTCAAAAATACAATATTTAACTTTCTCATTGTGAAGACAAAAGGAGATAAGTAATGTACCTTTCCCATTATCAGAGTTTGCTTCCTTCGTTTTTCGATTCTGGTTGGGGGATTTTCCATTTTCCTGATAAGGACCAAGAGTACAGCAAAGTATTTACTCAGTGAACGTTCCCTCTCCCCAGACAATAAACAGATTAGTCAATATGTTAATATTGTAGAGTTAATGACAGACTATTATTACTATAGACTAATAGGTAGCTTGGGGTGTTTGTCACAAGTTTGTGATTCAATTTGAGTGATCAAATGAGTTAAGATAGTAACAAAAAGCATGGTTCCTTTTGTATATGTTACCCATTAGGTAAAATATTACCCATTCATTGGTATTTTTGAAACGAGTGACAGAACTGATTTGCACCTTTATCCCTCAACTGTCTGGGAGGCAATAGATTAGCACACCAACTTAACACCTTGTTGGCCTTTCTAGATACATGTCATCACCTACTATATGCAGCTATTAAATATCAACAACTTAAATAGGAGAATCCATCAAAATTATAAAATGAACCATAAAACAGTTAACATTTTTCAACACTATTTAAAACAGAATTACAAATGTGTTTAAATTGGTTGGTCACTATGTAAAAATATTTAACAACAAAAATTACTTGGAATGAACTGGAGCCTGCAGCACCTTTTGCTATACAATTTGTGAAAAGTTTCAAAGGAATGATGATATTTGAATACTGAGGCAAATCAGCAGAATTGCTCAATGATCTAATGGTAATTTAACGTTCCTAAGATTTAAGAGTCACTAGAACTAAACTCTGTCCTGCTTTAAAAAAAAAGAAAATTGTACAAGTACATGTTATCAATGAACCCTCAGCATGTATGCCTCAACATATTAACTGCACTAATGTGAATATTTCTATTTCCTTTGTTGATTTAACATTACATTTTCTTGCCATTGCATCTTAGTTCAGACACTTGCCACTATCATACCTAAAATATGATGCCTCACAGATCAGAGATTGTCAAAGTAAAATAACTTAAAACCTGGCTAAGACATGTAATGGCATTTTCCAAATCCTCCAAAGTGGTAAACTTCAATAAAATGCAGTGAACACAGGATGGACAAATATATTAATTTTGTGATTAAATGGTGTTGGATTTAAAACTAGGTTAATATAGGTCAGAGGGTCAATAATCTCCTCAAAAGCCAACACCTTTTTCCAAAATTAATTTCAAGATATTTACAATGTGACTCCCAGCACTGGTTAACACAGGATCTGCTAGATTAACTGATGTCACTTATAAAACCATTGCAATCACTCACAAAAATACCATCATTTCTTACATTTATAGCATGAAAGTTGATGCTCCAGTTTGAACTTGCTCTGGTTGGGATGAAGCGGTCTCCTGTCTTACGAGGAAGGATTCCTGGAGAGTTTGCGGTTACAGGCCGCGTGCTCAGGGCAGACTGTTTAAAATAAAAAGATATTCATATCAGCAAATTATTTTGGAAAATAGAAATAATCTCAAATTACTTCAATTCATGAGTGTTACAGACAGAACTTAAAAAAAGTGAACATTTATAGGAATCAGCAGAACTATTGGATCCAGTCACATAAATATATTTATCAACATTTTCAGATATGAAACCTCTTCTTCAGTTGTGCCATTAGTCATGGCTTCCACATCTATAGGTGCATTTTACATACATTGCTACTTAAATAAACAATGCAATTTCCCAAGATAAAGTTTACTTTTAATAAGCAACATTTTAAAATCTACTCTGGTCAATCTATAAGAAGTGAAAATATTCTGTATCGTTATCGTTTTAGTCTGGGTCCAGTATTCACTTCAATCCATTAATCTGAGCTTCAAATCTTATGGTATGTTGAATGCCTAATGATGGGCAGATTGAATTCAATAATTCTCCCAACCACTAGCTACCATCAAAGTTTCAAACAAAACAGTGTCCCTCCTTTGCCCCAGTCTTATAAACTCAAATCTATAACTTCTGCATGACCACCTTAAAATAACATGCCTGGAGCAGTGCACACTATTTGTAACAGAGGTATCATCATTGAATTCCAGAACAAAACTTTCAAATAGTTAAATAATGTTCCAAGCCAAAAAAATCTCCACCCTATTATACATTCCTCAACAATGACAAGATCCCAGTCAACATTCAAATTAGCAGACCTCTGAACGGACCTCACAGTCAGCAGTGCATTGTTTATCATATGGAATTATTCACCCATTTACCATCAGCTGGTTAAGCCTGATCAGTAGAAATCGCAGGCTGCTCTACATAACTGTACGAGTCCAGGACTCTATAAATAAGAAACAGTCAGTCTTTGGAAGAGATTGGGATGGTAATGGCACCATGCATGTTAAAAGCATCCATCTCATTCAAGCCCAACAAAGGCTTTGGTCTCCAAGGGATCCACACAATTGCGTCAGCAAGAAAAGCAACAGTCATCTGTTTGGACACAGATCACTAAAATTTGACCATGGCATAAGATGGAGTTATTTCCTTCCCTGGTCTTTTGTTGGCACACCTCCCTGCAAGACACCAGTTCTTCTCTTAGTTTCTTTTCTTCCCTCACAGAAGGAATTTTTCTCAAAGAGGGTCATGCGTTTTTGGAACACTCTTCCTCAAAAAAGGTGATGGAGACTCTGAATATTTTTAAGGCAAATGCAATTAGATTCTTGGTAAGCAAGGGGTGAAAGGTTATCAATGTAGATGAGAATGTGGAGTAATCAGAACGGTCACAATCTTACTGACTGGCTGAGCAAGCTCGAGGAGCTGTGCAGTTCCTGCTGCTCCCAATTTATACTTTTATATTTTTCCTAGACATTACAGCAGATGTCGTGAAGTCAGAATGCTAATTGCCACAAGCCTAAACCTACCTCTTATCATCCGTCAGCACTGTCCCATCGCAACTGGAACAGCAAACAATGCTGACAAAACGCCTGCAAGTGGCAGGGGAAATGTGATTGAGAAATAATTCACAAATTCAAATGTAATACTGATAATATTGATAAAAAATATGTAACAGGTCAATTGCAAATCAAAGCACTCCTAAATTGATACCAAATTTTGGAAGATGGAAAATAAAAAATGAGAATCAAACTAAAAAAATACTAAAACCTGTAAAATTGTTAAAGCATGTAATATAACCTCTCTTTAATCCTTTACTAGTCAAGCACAGGGACTGTACATCAAGTCATTTGCTGTCAGAAAGTTCCAATTTGGAATTGGAGATTTTCTATCACACAGTATTTAACCATCACCATTGGTGCTACTCAAAGCATTGTCACAGTTTACACGAGCACCAATGATGGCTGCAATATGAAGTTTATATTTATTTCAAATTGAATAGTTCATTAAAGCTGTAGAATGTACCACATACTTTAGAAATGGAAACAAAAAAAATACATAAATGTGTTTACACACTTATTTCCAGCACTGGCCTGATACCACCGCAGAAACAGTGCCATGGCAAATGTGCATAGATTCTGTGGCTATGGTAATTGTATGAGGAGTGCGGACCATCAAACATTTTGCCATTTCACCCAAAGTTACATATAGCCTCTGTTCTTTTCTTCAGCCAGTTTCAAAGCATACATGTCTTGCACACTGCTGCATCATGAGTCCATGTGTTACAGATCAAATACTTTTCTGTAATAACTAAACTGCACAAAATTGGAATTTCACTTTTTTACTGATGGAAGGTGAAAATACCATTTAAAGTCAAAGCAAGGGGCCCATAAGAAAGGAATGACTGACACTGGAGTCAGTTCAAAAGAGGTTCACTAGACTGATTCCTGGAATGAAAGGGATGACTTATCAAGAATGGCTAAACAAATGAGACCTTTATTCATCAGAATTTTGAAGAATGAGTAGCGATCGTATTGAAACATAAGATTCTGACGGGACTTGACAAGGTAGATGCTGAGAAGATGATTCAAGTAGTGGGCAGTCTTGAACTAGAGGAAAAAATTTCAGAAAAAGGGGACATTCATTTAAAACTGAGATGTGAAAGACAGAACTACTGTGATCTTACTAACTGGCAGGGAAATCTTGAGGGGCTGAATGACCTGCTCCTTCTCCTATTATGTTCTCATGTGTAAGTGAGATGATGAGAAGGGGGCAAGAGGAGTTCTAAAGCTAGTCACAAAATTCCATGATTTATCTTTGTTGTTAAAGTGAGCGGATGGGCCCAGTGACTTTTTGTAATTATTCACTTGCTGAAGGCTTTCAATAACTAAAATGGAAATAAGTTTTCACATTCCGAATCAAAATAGTGGGAGAAAAATGGTGCTAACTATACAACATATGCGGTCTGTCCCAGTATTGGGTGCAGGTGGTAAATCAGATTTAGTCAGAATGTTGATGTAGGTATATGAAGAGGGGGTTGATCTCAGGCATGAAAGCAGCTTTAGGGGTAGTAATCCATTAAATGCAAAATCAAAAATGTAATTTCAACAGTATAGTGGCAAATACAATTCTACCCTAGTTAATAGTTTGCGTAGCGAATATTTATAAGTCACAAACGTACTGATTGAGAGAGAACTTCTACACATTCTCCTCTGCCAGTGTAGTGATAATAGATATTCAGTTACAATAAAGATTAACATTCCAATTGCTTTCCCGATTGCTGGCTGCACCTACATGTATACTTTGAAATTTATGTATAACAGCACTCAGGTCTTTATAAATACAAACATTTCCCAGTCTTTCACCTTTTTGTGTATTACTTCTCTGCATTATATTTTATCTGCCATGTTCTCGCCCACTCTCTCAAGCTCCCTTTAAAGCATCTTGGCATTTTTTCATAGCTTACTTTCCCCCCTAATTTTGTAATCTCAGAAAACATGAATACATAGAACACAGAACAGTACAGCACAGTACTGGCCCTTCGGCCCATGATGTTGTGCCGACCTATTATCCCAAGATCAAACTACCCTACATTTTACTACCATCCATGTGCCTATCCAAGAGTCGCTTAAAAGTCTCTAAAGTATCTGACTCTGCCCACCACACTCTGCGTAAAAGAACCTACCTCTGACATCTCCCCTATACCTTCCTCCAATCACCTTAAAACCATGCCCCCTCGTAATAGTCATTTCTGTCCTGGGAAAAAGTCTCTGGCTATCCACTTTATCTATGCCTCTCATCATCTTGTACCCCTCTATCAAGTCATCTCTCATCCTTCTTCACTCCAATGAGAAAAGCCCTAGCTTGCTCAACCTTTCCTCATAAGACCTGCCCTCCAGTCCAGGCAGCATCCTGGTACATCTCCTCTGCACCATCTCTAAAGCTTCCACATCCTTCCTATAACGAGGCGACCAGAATTGAACACAAGTGTGGTCAGACCAGGGTTTTATAGAGCTGCAGCATAACCTCACGGCTCATAAACTCAATTTCCCTGCCAATGAAAGCCAGCACACCATATGCCTCAGAGATAGTAGGAACTGCAGATGCTGGAAAATCTGAGATAACAAGGTGTAGAGCTGGATGAACATAGCAGGCCAAGCAGCATCATAGGAGCAGGAAGGCTGACGTTTCGGGCCTAGACAT
>NC_063341.1:45491579-45589410 GCF_021869965.1 Rhincodon typus
TTATTTCGGAACCCCCTTCCCCTCCCCCTTTTCTGATGAAGGGTCTCGGCCCGAAACGTCAGCCTCTCTGCTCCTGTGATGCTGCTTGGCCTGCTGTGTTCGTCCAGCCCTGCACCTTGTTGTCTCGGATTCTCCAGCATCTGCAGTTCCTACTATCTCTAACTAATTCTAGTGGTTCCTTATGCCCCTCTGAAGCACTTCCTCATTTGTCTGTTTAAAGCACTACATAAGTGCGCGTCAGTTATTTTCAGTTTTTAATGGTGATTTTGAGAAATGATCCTTGGAGAAGGATCTTTGTTAAATCCCAGTTATAGCAAAAAAAAAGGAAATTTTAAAATAATGAGCATAAGCATTTTTGTGCATTTGTTACTGAACTGGAAAACAAGACAGCATGTTTTTTTAACATGTATGCTTTTCTTTCTTTGTACTGATGGTAACCCTGCTGAAAATGTCAAACTTTATTATGGAAATACCAATGTATAGTACAGAATGGGGTAGGAGCAAATTACTGCACCAGCCATGAAAATAGAAAATGTTGGAGATCACAGCGGGTCAGGCAGCCTCCATGGAGAGAAAGCAAGCTAATGTTTCAAGTCTGGATGACTCTTATCAGAGCTGAAGTGAAGCGCAGAGAGGGCAGCATTTATGCAATAGTTTGGGCAGGGTATTGGAGTGCTGGGGGAGTAAGTACTTTGATAGTTCAGATTAAGTGATTGGAATGTGCGAATAGCAGAACAATGGTGTGTCTAACTGCCAGACTGGAAAGATCAGTCCCACTGGGTGCGGGGAGGGGAGAGGGGGATACAGAGAATGTAACAAGCAAAACTAAAAGAAAGGGAAGGAATGGGTTCATAATTTGAAGGTGTCGAACCCAGTATTGAGGCCAGAAGGTTGTAAACTGCCTAGTTTGAAGATGAGATGTTGCTCCTCCAGTTTGCACTGTGCTTTGCTGGAACATTGCAGCATACCGAGGACAGACAAGTGGGCAGACGATTAGGACGCTGTATTAAAATAACTGGCTATGGGAAGGTCAGGGTCAGGCTTGCACACACAATGGAGGTGTTCTGCAACGTGGTCATCCAGTCTGTGTTTGATTTCTCCAATGTAGAGTAGGCCACACCAGGTGCAGCGAATATAATACACAAGATTAGAGGTACAGATGAAATGCTGCTTCACCTGCAAAGACTGTTTAGGCCCTTGGATGGTGAGCAGGGTGGAGGTTAAGGGGCAGGTGTTGCATATTCTGCAGTTACATGGAAAGGTGCCATGGCAAGAGGGGTGGTGGTGTTGGTGGTCAAGGAGTGGACTAGGGTGTCCCAGAGGGAATGATCCCTGTGAAATGCAGACAGGGGAATGAGGGGGAAGATGTGTTTGGTGGTGGCATTCTGCTGGAGTTCTCTGAACTGGTAGAGAATTGATCTTTTGAATGCAGAGGCTAGTGGGACGAAAAGTGAAAACAAGGGGGACCCGATCACGCTGTTGAAGTGTAACGGGAAGGATCAAGGGCAGAAATGTAGGTAATAGATCGTATGCAGTTGAGAAGCCTGTCAACCACAGAGGGTGGGGAACCATAATTACAGAATAAGGAAGCCATGTTTGCAGGACTGTTTTGGAAGGTGGTGTAGTCTGAATAGATACGATATAGGCAAAGCAACTGGGAGAATGGGATGGGAAGAACTGTAGTGAAGGTAACTATGGGAGTCAGTGGCTTTGTAATGGATGGCAGTGAACAGTCTATTCGCCGAAATGGAGACGGAAAGAAGGGAAGTGTCGGAAATGGAGATGTGCAAGTCGGAGAGGGGTAGTAATTGGAAGCAAATTGAACAAATTTTCTCAAGGTCCAGGTGGGAGCATGAAGCAGCACTCCAACAGTCAATTTTCTGAAAAGTGTGTGTTGTGGGCAGGGGGTAGTGTAGGACTAAAACAAGGCATAAGTAGGACCCATGCAGGTGCCCATAGCCACTCCTTTTGATTTGGTAGAAATGAGATGAATTTCTCCTTGTAAAAACTTGTTTTCTCTCTATGGATACTGCCTGACCTGCTGCGATCTCCAGCACTTGTTTTCACAATACAGAAAAAGGTGTTCAACTCCATAATCAATATGCACACGTGTCCTGGATGGAGAATATGTCAGGTTTCCCATGTCTCATTTCTAAGAATGTTGACTTGCCCAATCTCTGAAGTCACTTCAGAATCACTCTAGAAGTCACACAATAATTATTTCAAAAACATCTGATTAAGATCATTCAATGATTCCAGAAAGACAGTAAATTTCCACACTGAAGTGGGACAGATGTTCAAGTAAATAGGCAGGTAAAGTAAGTTTAGTGTCCAAGGTGTTTCCCAGTAACATTAGTGAATTTGGCTAAAATTGAGTCGCTGCAAATGTCAGCTAATTTCAGCCAAACCAGTGCCACGGTGTAATTTGTAACTGAGGTCAAGGTGAACTTTCCCTTCATTTACCAGTCTTCAAACCTTCCCTACTAAATCAACGAGCAGATTATCTTTAACAGAAACAACTCTCATGGACAGAAAATAAAACATGATTCAGGAGAACCAAATGAAAAATAAGGAACGTTACATTTGGTTCCTGATAATTTATCTTCCTTTTTTAATATAAAAGACTACAATGAAAGTAAGACCAAATGGAATGTGTTCTGGAAGAACTGTAATGGAATAATTGGCTAGTTTATTACTCAGTTTCTACTTGTTTCCCGGTTACTGAAGTGATTGTGTCATCAAATTTTCTGTGGCCATCCTGCTTATTGAGGATTGCAGATTTAATCACAACAACAATTTGACTAAAACAATTGTTGTCAAATGTCTCAAACACTCCTACTTTGAATGCAGTGCAGAAAAAAAATGTTACTTTATGTAAGCACTCAGACCAGAAAATCGAAAAAAAGAGATGTTGAGATTTATTTTACATTAACAGTCCTGTGGTTAGCACAAATAAAATCACTGCATTTTCATATTCTGAATTTTGAAAGTTATATTAAAAGGTACTTAAATCTTGTAGTAAGGAGAAACCATTATATTTAAGTGATTTTTAAAAATATTCACGTCCAATATTTAACAAGACAACTTTTCCAGATTTTGATACCATCCAAACCAAACTGGTTCTAACCAAATATGCTGTAGTTAAATGTTCAAAAACTTTTCTTCTTCTTCTGGAGGCAAGGTTCAGTACGCTCATGAAAAAGTTAATTACACCCCACACTGTGGAGAAACAGGATAAGAATATTCTTCTGTTTTCACTTCATTATCGTGCCTGGTTTTTCTTTTTCTGTCTAGCCCTTTTGCCAGGGCGCTTCTGCAAATTAAAGAAGACACATTATAAACCAATTCAAATTTTGAGAGCGAGTGTTATTCTTCTCTTCCCTCCCAAAAAGAAAATTACATAGTTTTTTAAATTGGAAGAAACAAACTACCCTAAGTTAGAAGTGTCAAGGGAAGAGGACATATATACGAATAAGGAACGAAGGGTGGCCACTTGACCCTTCGAGCCTGCTCTGCCATCCAATAAGATCACGGCTGATTCGATTTTAACTTCAATGCTATATTCCAGCATATTCCTGATAATCTTTCACGTCCTTGGCAATCAAGAATCTATTGACCTCTACCTTAACAATTTCAAGACTGAATCCATTGCCTTTTGGAGGAAGGACATTCCAAAGACTCTCAACTGTCACAGAAAAAGCGTATTGCAAGTGTAGCTTTACTAAAGATTTTCTTTTCTTCAGACTGTTCTGCTCCCCCACTAAAGGTAGTAATTTGGGCTTCAGTTTAACACAATACTGTTTACCATTTTAAAATGTTTCTTGGTTTTAAAAACATGCCAAAATATAAATTACTGCAGCACTGGAACAAAACACCATAGGAAAGGTTTGGTTGCAAAAAGAATTGTCTTGCCAACATTACGTAAATGATCATCAGCAGAGCTAAAATTGGTTAGTGCTTTCCTCATTAGATGTAATTAAAACTATCTGAGCCTAGAATTCAAATGAATGGTTCAATTTACTACCCTAAACAAAATAAACCCCATCAATAAAAACTGTGTTCCATTTAAAATCTGCTGCATTTAACTTGATTTCCAACTGGATAGGCATTGGAAGAAGTTGCTCAGGAAGCATTAATACCTGATAACAGCAGGAAGACTGCAATATTAGTGCTTGTTACTAGATGTTAGAATGGTTTTTAAATAATAGATGAAAGATTCCCCACAACACTGACAATACACAGGGTTTGCATGCAAATCCACACCCGCAACCCTCTGGAAAATTATTTACAATTGCAAAACAAAAGATTATTATTTATTTTGTGTTATGGCTGTAGATGTTCAGGAGTTACAAAATGAGAAAAATGCAGTGGTTATTCTTGCAATGAACAATGTGTCAGTTATTAAACTTAAATCCGAGGCCATGATCTAGGATGCAGCAAAAATGGCAATAACTACATGGTTAAAATTTTCCAGCTTTGTAAACTGTGGTGAAAATGTATTAGTTGTGACCTCAATCTGGAAGATGGGTTTAGGATGATGGTTTTGTATGTAGAAATGTTTGTCAATTACTTTGGCAACCTCTGTTCTTAACTTATACCTGTGGTCCACTGCCAGTTTAAATACTGTAATGTCTGGGAAATCATTGCTTTGGTGTTATGGCTTTAAAGTTAATGGATGGTTGATAATACTGATGAACGTTTCCATCGCTGCTTCTGAGAGTGTCCAAATACCCCATACATAGAAACAGACATAAAAGCTATTGTTGCTATGTGGCTCCACACTTAGTACAAATTGCTATGAATAAGATTTTTTTTTTTTTTTAAAATTAACATTCAGCATCGCATTCCAGGAACTGTAATACTTATAGAAAAATACACTCACATTTGCATTCTTCTTTCTTCCTTTGCCAAAACTGTTGTTTTTGGAATGAGCAACTTTTGATCTGAAGCTGGAGACATCATCGTGACTGTCTTTGGTGTTCCACTTTAAGCCTCTCTTCTTTCCTCCAAAACCAAATTTCTCATTTTTGTATTTCCTCTTTGCATTTATTCTGAATTAAAAGTTAACAATTGGCTGTTAATAACAATTTAGTAGGCCCTACCCTAGCTACAAGTTGGATGGCTGCCAGAGAACACCACGCGTACACAGTATTATCCATGGTTAAGTGACTTTCATTTCTGTTTAAACATACCACACAGAACTGAAAAGTCCATGTATAAAGGAAAAAAAAAAAGTTGAGGTCCTTGGGCCCAATAATTTTACACAGGTGTGGCCTCAAGTCTGGTACTAATTCACAAAGAAAGCAATAGTTCTTATGTTAACTGGAGTACAGTTGTGGGTTATTGAATTTAGACCATGCATGCAACTAAAGCCTCCAACAAAAGACACCTTGAACTGCCTACTTTGAAACACAATATTTTATATATGCTGCATCAGTCTAATGCAGGTATTACACACAAGAAACTTAAGGTCACCTACAAAAGTCATACAGTTTCACAGTCTCTGCCCCTTGCATGCAAAATATATGTTTTCCCTCTTCTAAATGGCAGGTTCTTGCATCAATGACTTTTGATTTCCAAAGTTCAGCCAGAAGGTCACAAAACATTTTTAAAAACCTTTTTTAATGGAAAAAAACTTCGGATGTGTACAATCTTTTCAATTATTTAATTGTGTCTAGTCACAAAAAAAAAACTGAAGATAGTGAACTTTTCTATCAAACATAATCCCTTACCCTTGCTTCTTTTGTTTAATTCCAGCCACTGGACCCTTTCCAACGTCTTTCTTTGTTTTTGAAGAAACCTTATCACCCTCAAGGAAATCCAGTTTGTCGGAGAGTCCTGAAGACAGAAAAATACAGAATCGAAAATCTCATTCACCTGTATTTTTACCAATGAGTAAACAAAGAAGCAAAAATTCCTCTGCATATATTGGGTTTGCTCCAACTTCTTGGATTCTGGGGAAACAGGGTTAAAATTACAACAATCTCCAAATTTTCTGGCTCAAGGGACAAACTTCAGAACAAACCTTTTTGGTATTTTTTCACTGCTGTCATCATGGCTTTCTTTTCTTTCTGACGTTGCTGGATAACTTCTACTTGAACCTATGGTCAAAACAATAGTATTGATTTTAACAAGTTTCAAACTATTTTTGCAGAAAGAGCAATGTACTTCTAGATTGAAAATAAAGTGAGTCACGTGATGCTTTGCATGAATGATCTATTCCATTTTTCACGCATATGAAAATTTGTTTCAGTAGAGCTTGAATTCTGAAGCTGTCAAATTTTCTTCAGCTCAAAATTAAATCAAGAAAAGACAAGCTTTTGGTGGTGGTTGGAACAGTAATGCTGCCTTTATATTGCAAACCAGTGCCAAAAGGGCTTTTTCAACATAAGTAGACCAAAGACTCTACTGCCTGAACCACCATTAAATATGACCATGACTAATCTCTTTCACATCTCCATATCCCAATTTGCTTCATGTAGTCCTCTTGTCTAGAAGAAACCAAACAAACAATCCATCCATCACAGCCTTAAATATATTCAACAAAGGAACATATTTAACCCTATGGTGTAGAGAATTCCAAGGATCCACAACCTTCTGACTCAAAAAAGACTTTTCCTAACCTCGTCATAAATGAGCAAACCCCTTATCCCGAGATATTGCTCCCATGTTCCTAAGATTCCCAAGCCAGGGGAAGCAACTTCAGAGTCTAAATTATCAAGTTCTTCACAATTTTACATTTTAATGAAACTACCCTCATTTTACTTAACTCCAAAAAAAGAGGAGGCCTAATTTACTCAGCCTCTCATCCCAGGAACCCACCTAGTGAACCTTTGCTGTTCCTCCATAGCAAATATACTTTCCTTAGATATGGAATCCATAATTGCACATAACACTGCAGGTTTGACCTCACCAAAATCCTGTATAATTGCAGCAAGATTCCTTTATTCTTAGACTTGAATCCCCTTGGAATAAAAGTCGACATGTTCTTTACTTTCCTAATTGCTTGCTGTACCAGCATGTTAACTTTGTGGCCAGATTTCGAAGTTTCATGCCCTTTTAAAATAAGTTCCTCTTTTCTATTCTTACTAAGAAAGTGAATGACCTCTCAGTCCCACATTATACTTCATCTGTCACCTTGTTGATCAATCACTTAACTTGTTTCTATCTCTTTACAACTGAAGTTTCTAGTTTACATGTATTTTTAGAGAAATTATTGAAATAAATAGCCAGGATGTAATTCAGACAGATCTTTTAAACTATTGGAGAGTCTAAAATTGTTGGAAATAGGCAGGTAAGTAGAGATTTATATTGTCAGTAAATCTAGATAATTAATCTTGGACTACTTGACCATGTGATTAATATACATTGTAAATCATTGTGGCCCCAGCATGATCTATCTACTAGTTACACGCCATTATATGGAAATAGTCCCAGTACCCTGATATTCCTGCTTCCTGTCCAAAAACCCATCCTCCATCCACACCAATATATTATCACAACTCCAAAAGTCCTTACCTGCTTAACTATTTTTTGATATATTGAAGAGCTGTAACCATTCATTAAGAACTTAATTTGTATTTGGTTTTAAACATGTGGTTTCCACAGTATCATAACTTGTAATCTGCAATTTTGACACCATTACGTATGTATTAAATTTTGCAGGTTCTATTACCGTCCCTGGTATTTTGTTTCAATATCAAAATGAACACGTTACTTCTCTTTCTATTTGTTTTTCATTTCATTTTTCATTATGACATTAACTGTTGCAACAATTAAGAGATGCTTTCAAAAATAAGCCATGTTCTCAGATAATTGAAATATTTGTATTAAGAATTGTTAACAACATAAATATGAAGAAAGATTCTAACAAAACTCTTGCATGAGGAGTGTCAAAAACAGAAGTTGCTGGAAAAGCTCAGCAAGTCTGGCAGCATCTGTGAAGAAAACAAAACGGAGTCTGAAGGGTCTTAATGTTCTGAATGTAGACATTGTCATGGTTGGGACCAAATTGGGAAGGCCTGAAATGTGGACTGTTGTCCATTGGGGATGATCTGGTTCCGGTTTATTGTGCCTTCCAACTGAAAGCAACAACCGAGTAATTGCAACGAGAAAGTCATTCAATAAATTTACAACACCTGGGAACAATTGTTAAAAATGTATTTGTAGAGAAATTTATTAAAATAAATAGCCAGGATGTAATTTAGACAGATCTTTTAAACTATGAGAGTTTGAAATTATTGGGAAAAGGCAGGAAAGTAGAGTCAACCCCAATATCAGAATAGCTATATCTTTCTGAAAATGATGGAGCAGGCCCTAAAAGACCCTACGGCTTATTCCTGCTCCTACTGATTATCCTTTGTAAATAACCACAATATTTGTTTTGTTCAACAAATAACTAATATGAATTTTCATGTTGCAAACAATACACTACAGTTTGAGGTAATTTGCAATCGAGGAACCTTTGTACTTCAAACATAAGAAAGGTTTATTTGCAGTATTACAAGAACAAACTGAGTAATAAGCCCAAAATTAAGAACACTAACATCCTCAAAATAAGTCAAGGATCATGCATTAACATTTTTCTGAAGATGGAAATCTTACACTATACATGTTCAAATGGACAAAAAAAAATTACCTTTTTGCCATATTTTCGCAATGCTCGAAGCTGTTTAGCCTTTTCAGACTTTTCCATAGAGATCTGCTTTGCTAACATTTTTTCTCGAATCTAGCAAAACAATGAAAAAACCCCCAGAATCTTATTACAGCTATTGGAAATATCTCAAAGTGCTTGACATGTAGTAAACAGTTTGAATGTGCCCTCATGGTATGTAGGCAATCTATACTCCAAAACAACATCTGAGTAGCCAGTTAATTTGTTTTCAGTTACATTTTTAGGGAAGAATGTTGATCAAAACACTTGGAAAGTTGCAAACATTTTTTCCCCCAAATAGTTATCGGATATAGAATATCAATCTGGTCTGTAGTTTAATATCACTTAAACTACAGACCAGATTGTTAGGTTTTCAGCTTTTTACCTTGAAAGGATAAACATCTGTGAACATATTAACATATTGAAATCCCAAATTAAATTAGATACGTAAGATCCAGAGTGGGACTTCAACCTATAATTCTGATTCAGTCGTGAAACGGAAAATCAGTTGATCAAAGAACACAAGATTCTCCACCTACAACGTGTATCCAAGGACCTTCAAAAATTATTCAATGAACCAGGATCAAGAAAGTGTCCACTTGTCATGAAATACAAATAAAAATCCCGCCCACCCACTTCCAAGCAGCTACCGGCACCAATATTATTTCCTTATGGTTAGAATGGTAAATTGATCTACCAAATGGATAGATTTCAAATATTGTGTGGTTAAAAACACCACAAAGCTCATTGGAGGATTAATTATTAAAACATTCTCTATCACTTTTCTTTTTCCATGTCTAAAACTTCAGGTCCAAGTGTTTGCTTTGAAACAAAATTGGAGATTTACATCAAGCACTTACTAAGAAATTGCACAATAGTTTTCTATGTTCACTCTATGTTTAGTTGAAGCTATTGCTGCTATATTTAATGACAGACTGGTAGCCACCCACCTTCTGCATTTGCTGATCTGATTTGGCCATCTCAGCAAAGTAGTCGTCTGGTCTTTTTGTTGTAATTTTGTGTTGGTTTAGCTGAGGCAATGCATCTAAAACTGTTGCCTGTGCCTGGCGATAACTGAACATGAAAGGAAATTATTATTACAGAAAATCAAAGACATTGTAGTTTCAGCTTGGAAGCTGCTGCTGCACTGGAAATAGAAGAATATCTACTTTGAAATGGTTGTAATTCATCTCAAGACACGACATGTTAGGACACACAGATCTTGAAATTTAATTCTAAATTGATGTTAAAAATTAACTGGTTTTGAAAGAGAGCAAGAAGCCTAGGTGCCAGCAAGGTAACCCATTTATATACTATTTATCTTCCCTAACCAATCCTCCATTGTTCCTTAAAATAACATCGGAATTTAACTGCACATCTTCCATACCACAATGTAATGCTCCATAGCCTCCTTTGGAAATAATCTGGATTAAAGCCAATGGTGGTATACCTTATTGAATAGAATTAATCATCAAGTGAGCCTCGAGCTAACCAGAACATCTGTTCCATCTGGATAAATGGGACTCAGAGGGCCAAAACTAAACAAATAGCTTCATTGTAAGGCACCTTTCTGCCAATGAAGGCTTTGGTCATGTGAACAATAGAATCTTTCCACTCACAAAAGCATTGTGAACTGTATATGTACACTTTTTTGTCAAGCCATTGTATATGCAAACGATAGTAGTTCTTTGAGATAGGTAACATGTACAGAAAACATTTTATTTCTCCAGAAATTCAATATGATGGAATAAGAAATAAGAAAAATAGAAAACACTTGAAGTCATGTAGCAGCTGTCAATGACCTCAGGGCATTACAGTCAACTGACACATTTAATCTTTTAATTTAGGAAATGAGACAGCAGGTGAATCCCCTATCCCCCAAAAGTTCCTGTAAAAATTTGCTCACAGGGCGTTGGTGAAGGGTTGTTAAACAGAAGGAAATAATGAACTTAACCGCAACAAACATGAAAGAGAAAAAGAAAGCTGTGTTTGGAGGTACCAGCAAGAGTCACTGGGGAGCAGATGCTAGAGGCCAAGAAGTGAGTGGAGCTAGGAACAGAGTTCCATGGCCAGGATGTGGTGCTGCGAACACAAGGGGCTTACAATTAGAAGATGTCTTGCAGAGGCCGCACTGGAGAGCAAAGACCATGAGTGACCTTTTTCGCCAAAGGTGGGATAGCGAGCTGGCAGCATCCATTTTGCCAAGGTGCCCTTCTTCTCACTAGTTCAGGGGAGTAAAGGGTAGAAGAGGGAGATGCTGCAAATGACAGAGGCATGCAGAGAGCTGAAGGATTTGGATGGGGAGGTGAAGAGAGAGGGAAGCTCAATTGTCGGGGAAAGAGATGGAGCAGCAGGAAGAGGGAGGCAGCAAAGAAGAGAGAACAGGTGCAATTCCATCAAAGAAGTACTCATAACTAGGAACTAATCTTGAAATAACTGCAGTAGCATATTACTTGCAAATAAATATGATATCTCTAATTTAAAACTGCAAGTGTTCAGGAGCTACTCTATGGAGGAAGAAAAGTGCAGTGGACGCTATTGTAACGAACACTGCCAATTGTCACAATTTAAATAGGAGATGCAGTAAAAAGGATAGTAACTGCCTAATTAAAAATATTCCAACTCTGAAAATGTCATAGAAATGTGTTGGTGTGACCTTACCAATCTGGAAGGTGTGTTTTTAAATACTGTGTAGAAGTGCATGTTATTTTGAAAAATAAATTTGTGCTGCTAATTTATGCCTGTCATCTTGTGCCAATTTAAATACTGTGGTGTTTTTGAACTCAATACTCTCGTCTGTGAAAATGGATGGTTGATATTGAGGAATTCTGCTTGTGTAAATCCAAATGCTCCACACATCAACTTGAATGGAGAAGATATTGTTTGTAAATAACTGTATCACCCAATAAAAGGAGATAGTGAGAATAAAAAAAGTAGTCCTCTAAAAAATCAAAAGCAAGTCCTGAACATCAAAGAGAAGCCCTCAGTTTAAAACAGTGTGCCCTGCAGAAAATACAGCTGCAAATTTGTACACAGTAAACTCCCACAAACAATAATGCAATGACGATTGGATAATTTTTAAAATAAATTTAAATGAGCGCTAAATTCCATTGCTATTCCGGAATCCTTTACCTCAATGTGGATCTGGCCTCGGTTTACACTGAAAATAAAAACAGCTAGCCTCTGATAGTGCAGCACTCCCTCAATACTGCAGCGGACTATTGGCCTAGATTTTTGTTCTCAAGTCTCTGGAGAAGGACTTGGAATTACCAATCTTCTGATTCAGAGGTGAAAGCTTGACCAGCTGAATGACGACTCGTACAATCCCAAATTACACCATTCAGCAAGAGGTACTTTATGCCCACAAAGGTAACATTTGGAGTTTAAAGGAAACTAATTTGCAAGCTCGGGTTAATATGCCCAAATTACTGCAATAAAGCTACAATGAAGAGTGAACACATCCTTGTTTAAAACTCTTGTATTAAAGTCAAAAAAGAAATTGTAAGCTAAAAAAGCTGGTCAAAATTGTACACTTCTTGCCTTTACTATTTATTTTAAATGCTCTGTAAGCTAAGCTTCTTGCAGATACATACATATCCTTAAAAGGTGTAAGTTATCTGTTAAAACTTGTACCTACAAATACATCTCACGTTGAAAGTCATCATCTGGATCGATATCTGAACGTTCCTGTGCTACCGACTTCCCTTCCGTCAATGCTATGATGTCAGCAGCTGGGCCATTTGTCATGTCAAGCCTCTCCACCCACTCCATGTTTTTCTTGAATTCTTCCAAACGTTGTTCCAAACCCACCTGAAGTTTAATAGAAAAAGTATTACAACAGTATTTCAAGGACACATTAACCAGCTTCAAATAGAAAGGGAAGACTCTAACACTTCAGATCAGGGTGTATTAACCACAGTTAGAAAGGCAATGTCCTCCAATATATAATATGGCATCAAATTCAATTTTGTTAGAATTGCACCAAATTTTAACTCCATAAAATGCAGTATCTGAAAGTTAAGTTAACCATTCTTTTTTATGAATTAATTTTTACATTGACAGAAATATTCCTGAGTATTATCATTTCATAACCTTGGAACAACCAATGAGAAAGCATATACTGGTTGCCAGTTTCTGTTTGGAAGTTAGAAAAAAGGAGGCAGGAGAGGTGACTGATTGAGGGAAAAAGAAAACTTAACAGCAGCTTCACTTTCTCATTTTTCAGCAAACTATTTCAAACGCTTGTGTACAATACATTACTTGCTGCAAAATCAATCCAGTTCAATAGGGAAGGAGTAAAACTTGTGCCGACTGGGACAATGTTTGACAGTTCGATGCTCTTTTTAGCAGAATAATTTGTAAATACTCAAAGACCTAGTTATAATAATAAGTTTAAGACACATTGGTCGAGGCAATGGCTTAATGGTATTGTCACTAAACTAGTAATACAGAGATCCAGATAATGTTTTGGGTAGTCCAGATTGAATGCCACCACAGTAGATGGTAGAATCTGAATTCAATGAAAATCTGGAATTGAAAGCCGAGTTCAAACCATGATGATGACCACTGTCAATGGTCATAAAAACCTATCCAGTTCACTGATGTACTTTCATGAAGGAAACTGCGATTCATACTTGGTCTACATGCGACTCGATAGATTCACAACAACATGGTTGACCCTTAACTGCCCACTGAAATAGTCTAGCAAGCTTCTCAGTTCACTACCCTCGAGGGCAACTAGGGATGGGCAAAACACGATCCAGTCAGTGACATGTGTATCCCATGAATGAATTAGAAAAAAAAACTTAAGTTCCTTTGGACTCAAATAACTAAATTTCGATCAAGGAAACCAAGACTGCACATTCAATCAAATGCTTCAAAAAACTAAAATGGAATAAGGACTGAACTACAGCTTCTGAAGCTTCCACTTCAAAATTTACAAAATTCATTGCTCCAACACAAATGGACATTTAAGGCTTGGTGGATATTGACTGAATCAGTTTTGCACCGAGTTGTGCAACATCTCTGTGTTAGCAATCTCTGGCAGAAGTTTCAACTAGATTGGGGTAAATACTGTTGACCAACAGATATTCAGTCTTCTCCAGTATACTTCAATCATAACTGAGAGATTAAAGTAAAATTAAAAAAAAAGAAAAGAATTCTCACCACATCGTTGACATATTGTTTCTCTGCTTCCTCCACTACATTCAACCCAGGTTTGAGTAAACCTTTTGAAAATGCATCCTGAAGCTGTAATAAAATGAAAAATTAAATGTAACTGGTTAAAGAAAAGCCTGAGTGCTTTACATTAGAAGCCATTAAATATTACTGAATGATATAGGACCAAGATCTGCTGAGTGACAAAGTTTCTTGACTTGTGATTTGTTTCCATTCTTCCGCATCTGATTTACTCAGCAAATGTGCACTCAGAAACTCAAAGTGTGGAGCCTAGACATCATCTAAAACTTGCACAAAAAGTTTTTGAATTAGGCCAATGCCATATTTGGTTGTTCCTTTTTAAGAGTAAAGCTAAAAACTTACATAGCTGTGAAGATTAAACCATTTATGTAGTTCCAAATTATACATTGATAAGTAATTTGAAATTACTTATGTAGCTCACTTCTGTCAATTACTAATATTTGGATGTTTCTTTTTGCTATTACACGTTGCTCACACAGAGCTCCAAAATATTAACAAAAAGTGAAATACTGCAGATTCTGGAAATCTGAAATAAATCAGAAAATGTTGGAATAACTCAAATGGTTTAGTAACATCTGTGAAGAGAGAAACAGAGTTGACATTTCGGATCAATGACACCGCAGTTCTAATGATTAAAGTATTGACTGTTTCTTTCTACACAAATACCATCAGATGTGATTACTTCTAGCATCTTGTACTCCCCACCACCACCCCCACACCAAAGAAAATAACCATTCAGTCCAGAAAATAAAGCAGACACACAATACAAGTTCAAAAAAATAAAGCACAAGTACTAGATTAAATCAATAGTGAAGAATTTGCAACAATAATACTTCATTTACTCAAGTTTGCTACAATTTAACATCCCCCTCCTTGGGGTTGAAATGCAACTATGATCTGAACTGATCCTATCCAGGAAACTGCCCGAAACAGTTTCTCTGCTTGATCTGTTACCTAGGAACCTGGGATCTATCTTTGACTGCCTTAATTCTCAACCACTTCCAACACAAAACTGGGTGGGAGAAAGATTTCTGAGGGTAGGAATGCAAGAAGCTTCAAGCTAATTTAAACTAGTTGAGTAAGCTGGCAAACACATGGTCACATTATACTGTATGCATCTGCCTAAATTTGTAGCTATACTCTTTGGTACAGAACAAAAAAAAAAATCACAAAAAGCTTTA
Source organism: Rhincodon typus (assembly GCF_021869965.1). Taxonomy (NCBI): domain Eukaryota; kingdom Metazoa; phylum Chordata; class Chondrichthyes; order Orectolobiformes; family Rhincodontidae; genus Rhincodon; species Rhincodon typus. Next base: position 45,506,613 of record NC_063341.1, read on the forward strand.
TTTAAAATGGTGATAAATTAGGAAATTTGGATGTGCAGAGAGATCTGGGTGTCCTTGTAAAATCAATTAAAATTGACAGCTAGGTGCAGCAAGCAATTAGGAAGGTAGATGGTGTATTGGCCTTCATTTCAAGAGGATTTGAGTTCAGAAGCTGGGGAGGATATCTTACTGCAAGGCCCTGGTGAAACTGCACGTGGAGTACTACATGCAGTTTTGGTCTCCCTACCTAAGGAAAGATATACTTGCCAAAGAGGGATTGCAGTGGAGATTTACGAGGCTAATACTGATGATGGCAACACTGTTCTATATGGAGAGTTTGGTTCTACTGGTCCTGTATTCACCACAGTTTAAGAGGACGAGAGGAAATCTGATTGAATTGTACAAAATTCTAGTCAAGAGGAAGAAGGAAGCTTACTTAAGGTTGAGGAAGCAAGGATTGGACAGTGCTCTAGAGGGCTACAAGGTGGCCAGGAAGAAACTGAAGAATGGACTTAGAGAGCTAGAAGGGAGTATGAAAAAGCCTTGGTGGGTAGGATTAAGGAAAACCCCAAGGCGTTCTTTACTTATGCGAGTAACAAGAGGATGGCCAGAGTAGGGCCGATCAGGGATAGTGGAGGGAACTTGGGCGCGGAGCCAGAGGAGGTAGGGGAGGTTCTGAATGAATACTTTGCTTCAGTATTCACCAGTGAGAGGGACCTTGACATTTGTGAGGACAGCGTGAAACAGGCTGATATGCTCGAACAGGTTGATGTTAGGAAGGAGGATGTGCTAGAAATTTTGAAAAACACGAGGATAAGCAAGTCCCCTGGGCCAGATGGGATATACCCAAGGTTACTACGGGAAGCATGGGAAGAGATTGCTGCACCTTTGGCAATGATCTCTGCATACTCACTGTCCACTAGAGTAGTACCAGATGACTGGAGGGTGGCAAATGTTATTCCATTGTTCAAAAAAGGGAATAGGGATAATCCTGGGAATTACAGGCCAGTCAGTCTTACTCCTGTGGTGGACAAATTATTGGAGAGGATTTAATGATTACTTGCGAAAGCACAGTTTGATTAGAAATAGTCAACACGGCTTTGTGAGGGGCAAGTCATGCCTCACCAGCCTTACTGAATTCTTTGAGGATGTTGCAAAACACATTGATGAAGGTCGAGCAGTGGATGTGGTGTATATGGATTTTAGCAAAGCATTTGATAAGGTTCCCCATGGTAGGCTCATACAGAAAGTAAGGAGGCATGGAATTCAGGGAAATTTGGCTGTCTGGATACAGAATTGGCTGCCCAATAGAAGACAGAGGGTGGTAGTAGATAGAAAGTATTCAGCCTGGAGCTCGGTGACCAGCGGTGTTCCACAGTAATCTGTTCTGGGACCTCTACTCTTTGTGATCTTTATAGATGACTTGGATGAGGAAGTGGAAGGGTGGGTTAGTAAGTTTGCCGATGACACGAAGGTTGGTGGAGTAGTGGATAGTGTGGAGGGCTGCTGTAGGTTGCAATGGGACATTGACAGGATGCAGAGCTGAGCAAAGAAGTGACAGGTGGAAGTGAAGCTGGAAAAGTGTGAAGTGATTCATTTTGGAAGGTTGAATTTGAATGCAGAATATAGGTTAATGGCAGAATTCTTGGCAGTGTGGCGGAACAGAGGGATCTTGGGGTCCATGTTCATAGATCCCTCAAAATTGCTACCCAAGATGATAGGGTTGTTAAGAAGCCGCATGGTACGTTGGCTTTCATTGGCAGGGGAATTAAGTTTAACAGCCATGAAGTTATGCTGCAGCTCTATAAAACCCTGGTTAGACCACAGTTGGAATATCGTGTTCGGGTCTGGTAGCCTCATCGTAGGAAGAATGTAGAAGTTTTAGACAGGGTGCAGAGGAGATTTACCAGAATGCTGCCTGGACTGGAAGGCAGGTTTTATGAGGAAAGGTTGAGGGAGCTAGGACTTTTCTCATTGAAACGAGGAAGGATGAGAGGTGACTTGATAGAGGTGTACACGATGACAAAAGGCATAGGTAAAGTGGATAGCCAGAGACTTTTGCCCAGGGCGGAAATGACTATTACGGGGCATAATTTTAAGGTGATTAGAGGAAGGTATAGGGGAGATGTCAGAGGTAGGTTCTTTACACAGAGAGTGATGGGTGCGTGGAATGCACTGCCGGCGGTGATAGTGGAGTCAGATACATTCGGGACATTCAAGCAACTCTTGGATAGGCACATGGATGATAATAAAATGTAGGGCATGATCTTAGAGTAGGATAATAGGTTGGCACAACATCATGGGCCGAAGGGCCTGTACTGTGCTGTACTGTTCTATGTTCTTAACATGGCTGGGCAGTCTGGATGCAGTTTTCCCTGGATGGGGAGTCTTGAACAAGGGATACAGTCTCAGGATATAGGGTAGACCAACTAAGACTGAGATGAGGAAGCATTTCTTAAAAGTGTAGCGAAGCTGTGAAATTCTCTACCACAAAACACTGTGGAAGCCAGGTCACAAAATATATTCAAGAAAAAGACAGATAAATATTCAGATTTTAAAGGCGTGAAGAGATATGGGAGAAAGTGGGAATATTGCATTGGGATTAAGGATCAGTCGTGATCACACTGAATAATGGGAGCAGGTTCAAAGGGATTAATAGCTTCCTCCTGCTTCTCATTTCTATATTTCTTTATACTGCCCCCAAGCAAAATATTTTGAAAACAGTACAGTATTAGCTTTTATACGTGGGCTGACAACACCCAGTTCTACCTCATTACCACCTCCATTGTTTCACCCACAACAACTAAATTTTCAGACCATTTCGTTGACATTCTGTATTAAGATGAGCAAATATTTCCTCCAATTTACTATTGTGAAGAGCAAAACACCTGTCATCAGTCTCCACTCCAAACAGTTGTCTGGCTACCAACTCTACCCCTTTCCCTATAATTGTCTAAGGCTGAATCAGACTGTTCACTACTTTGATGTTAGATTTGATTCTGAGAGGAGTTTCTGACCACACATCTGCAGTAGAACTAAAAATGCCCATTTCCAACTCTGTAACATTGCTCGACTTTGGGCAGCACAGGTCATTTGCTGCTGCCTTAATTATCAGTAGTCTGAGCTACTTTCATACTCCTGATCAGTCTGCTGCATTCTATCCTCTGTAAACTTTAATTAATTCAAACCTCTGCTGCTAACTCATGCCAATGCCATTCATCTATCACCTCTATGATTGATAGAAAATGCTCAAAATCTAAAATTTTCTTCTTTACTTCAAATGGCTCAATGGCTTCAACTGTCCGCCTCTCTATTTTCTCAAGCTCCACAACCCTCAGATATCTGCTCTCCTGCAATTCTGGCCACTTGAGCTTCCTTGGTTTGAAACGCTCCATCGTTGGTGACAGTACCTTTAGCTGACTAGGCCCTTAGCTTTGGAATTCTTTTACTAAATCTCTCCACCTACCTTTCCTCCTTTTAGTCACTCCTTAAAACCCATCTCCTTGACCAAGATTTTGCTTATCTGCCCTAACAGCTCTGCACAAGGCTCGGTCTGAAAAACCGCTTTATAACTCTAACTTCAGACCATTTTATTATGTTGAAGGTGCTGTATAAATCCAAACTGTTGTTGATTGGGTATTCAATATTCAAAGATATTCAACATTCTGGATAAAAAGATAAAGGAAGGGGACAGCACTGTTAACAAAGGAAGGTATGGTGTTGTGTAGTTATATCAGTGTGATAGATTGTGATGTGGAATCCATTTGAGTGGAAATAAGGAATAGCAAGGGAATGAAGTCATGGGTGGGAGTCAACTGTAAAGCCCAACAAAATTACCTCATTGTTGTATACAAAGTTGAGTGTTGTGTTTAGTTCTAGGCACCTTATTTAAGGAAGGATGTTAAAGCCATGGCTAGAGTTCAGAGGAGATTTACTAGAATCACGCCAGAAAGGAAGGATTTTAGATACAAGTAAAGTTTGGAGAGATTGGGCTTATTCTCCTTGGACCAGAGAAGATTAAGAGGTGACCTTATTGAGGTGTTCAAAATTATGACCAATTTTGACTGGGTAAAGAGGATATTCTGACTCTACTAGTTAGTATGTCAAAGACCAGGGGATCATAATTTCAAAACTGTCAGCAAGAGAGCCAAGAGTGAGAGGAGGAGAAACTTCTTTCCTCAAGAGTTGTTAGGACTTGGAATGGATTGCCTCGGAGAATGGTGGAGGCAGATTCCAATGGAAATTTCAAAAGAAAGCTGGAGATATATTTGACAGTGAAGTAGTTAGAGGGTTTTGGAAATAGGGCTAGAGAGTGGGACTTTCAGTGGAGCTGGTAAAGACACAATGGGGTAAACGGCTTCCTTCTGTACTGTACAAATCAGGATATAATGGTAATATGCAAGAAAGGCACCACAATTTGTTACAGGTAGTGTTAGATCAGAATATCGACTGAACAAACCAACTGGGCATGAATAATGTGGCAGACAAATTTGGATAGTGTGCTGTGTGCTGAGTTAGGTTAAGATTGCATTGGATCCTTTGGGGATAGTGATCGCAACATGGAAAATTTTAAATTCGGTTTTGGGGAGAGCAATGTGGGTTTTAAACTAGTGTTCTCAACTTTAACAGAGGCAATTACAAAGTATGAAGAATGAGCTATCTAAAGCGGGCTGGGGAAATAGACTAATGGGAAAAGAAGTGGCAGACATTTAAGCAGATAATTTAAACTAATATCTTGCATTTGGACTGTGAAGACTAAACACTATAATCACTCTAAACATACCAAATAAGCAGGTGCTAATGGAAGGAAAAGCCTTAGGTTGCCAAGACCTGACAGTCTTCATTCAAGGGTTTCAAAGGAAGAGGTTAAAGAGATAATGGAGGCATTGATTGAAATGTTCCAGAACTCAATACATTCCAAAAGAGCTCCTACAGATTGCATAACTACTAATGTGATACCCCTCTTCCAAGACAGACAATAAAGGGGAATCTCAAACTAAGAAGGCAAGACTCATCTAAAACTGAGATGCAAAGGAATTTCTTTTCTCAAGGGGAGTGAAAGTGCAGAATTTTTACCCCAGAAAGTTGTGGAGACTAGATCACTGATAGTACTTGAAGAGGTAGATACATGTACTTTTAAAATATCAGAGCATTGAGAGCTATGAGGAGTTGAGGCATTGGGAAGATCAGCCATGTTATTGAATGGTGAGGCAGTCTTGGGCTGAAAAGCCTACTTAGTAAACATCTCTGTAAATCAAGCAACATTATATCAATGTCACTAGCTACAAACCTATACCTGACATATAGAAAGATGTTTATGGTTGTTGGAAGTCAGTCATCTCGGCTCCAGGACATCTCTGCAGGAGTTCCTCAGGGTAGTGTCCTAGGCCCAACCATCTTCAGCGGCTTCATCAATGACCTTCCCTCCATCATAAGGTCAGAAGTGGGGACATTGGCTGGTAATTACATCATGTTCAGCACAATCCGCAATTCCTCAGATACTGAAGCAGTCCAAAGTCAAATACAAGAAGATCTGGTCAATATTCAGGCTTGGGGTGACAAAGATTCCGGGTTAATCCAAGACGGAGGACGGGAAAAATTTGTGGCTGCAAGAGCTGCTCCTTTTTTGAGGTATTTTCAGTGTTGAAGCTGATTTCCTGGAATTCTAGGAACGGTAATTATTGTTTTAGAAGCTGTTGCATTGTTTGGGAGCTTTGGGGGAGAAAGATCAAAACAACAGCACTTTAAAAAAGAAGTCAGACAAAGGCAGTGAACACATGGGCAGTGAAATCAAACGAAGAAATAAACCTGCACTTCTGTCTGACCCAGCCGTGAATCTGCATGGCTGATTGTTCTGCTGTTTGACTTGGATAATCCCTGGACATCGGAGTTTGTCGAAGAAAAAATTAACAAACAGCGAAATTCACAGCTGACCTTGGAGAAACCTGTGTGGGAGAGCTCACAGCAGAGGAGCTGCTTAGTGGCTTTTTAAAGAGCAACTTTTTTTGTAAATCTACAATAGTGAGTAGAGTGGGTTCTTTTTTGATTGTATGTTTTATTGAGATTTGTCTCAATTAAACTTTAAAAATATAAAGCATAGGTACTATGTTAGCTTGAAGCAGTGTTTTTTAGAGCAGCAAGACTGCTATTTTCAGGGTCTGTAGATTGTTAAGGTGCAAAGATAGCCTTCAACAGAGTAACGTGGCCTTCCGATCAGATGTGGGAGATTAGGGACAGTTTCCATGTTACTGATGATTACGTCTGCAGGAAGAGTATTATGGTGAAGGAGAAGGCTGGTAGGTGTCGGGAATGCTGGATGACTAGAGAAATTGAGGTTTTGGTCAAGAAAAAGAAGGAAGCATGTGTCAGGTATAAAGAGCAGGGATCAAGTGAATCCCTAGAAAAGTATAAAGGCAATAGGAGCATACTTGAGGGAAATCAAGAAGGCAAATACGGTTAAGGAGAATCAAAAGGGATTCTATAAATAAATCAAGGACAAAAGGGTAACTAGGGAGAGAATACGGCCCCTTAAAGGTCAGCAAGGCCACCTACGTGTGGAACTGCAGGAGCTAGGGGAGATACTAAATGAATATTTTGCATGCGTTTACTGTGGAGAAATAAATAGTGAAATCTTAAAATGTCCACATTACAGAGGTGGTGGTGCTGGACGTCTTAATATGCATAAAAGTGATAAATCCCCAGGACCTGATCAGGTGTACGCTAGAACTCTGTGGGAAGCTAGGGAAGTAATTGCTGGGCCCCTTGCTGAGATATTTGTATCATTGATAGTCACGGGTGAAGTGCCAGAAGACTGGAGGTTGGCTAACAAGAAAATTAGTAAGGAAAAGCCAGGGGACTATAGACCGGTGGGCCTGAAATTGGTGGTGGGCAAGTTGTTAGAGGGAATCCTGAGGGACAGGACTTACATGTATTTGGAAAGGTAAGGACCGATTAGGGATAGTCAACAAAGCTTTGTGTGTGGGAAATCGTATCTTGCTAATTGAGTCTTTTGAAGAAGTAACAAAGAGGATTGATAATGGCAGAGCAGTGGGTGTGATTTACATGGACTTTCGTAAGGCATTCGAAAAGACTCCTCATGGCAGACTGATTAGCAAGGTTAGATCACATGCATACAGGGACAACTAGCCATTTGGATACAGACTGGCTTGAAGGTGGAAAACAGAGGGTGGTGGTGGAGGATTGTTTTTCAGGCTGGAGGGAGGTGTCGTGGATAGCAAAGAAGGTTATCTCAGAATACAACAGGGTCTTGATCAGATGGGCCATTCGGCCAAGTAGTGGCAGGTAGAATTTAATTTAGATAAATGTGAGGTGCTGCATTTGAGAGGCAAATGAGGGCAGGACTTATATACTGAATGCAAAGGTCCTGGGGAGTGTTGCTGAACAAAGAGACTTTGGAGTGCAGGTTGATAGTTCCTTATGAAGGGTCTAGGCCCGAAACGTCAGCCTCTCTGCTCCTATGATGCCGCTTGGCCTGCTGTGTTCATCCAGCCCTGCACCTTGTTGTCTCTGTAGTAAAGGTGTTTGGTATGCTTGCCTTTATTGGTCAGTGCATTGAGTATAGGAATTGGGAGGTAATGTTGTAGCATTGTAGGTTAGGCCACTTTTGGAACTCCACATTCAGTTCTGGTCTCCATGCTACAGGAAGGATGTTGTGAAACTTGAAAAGGTTCAGAAAAGATTCACAAGAATGTTCCCAGGGTTAGAGGGTTTGAGCTATAGGGAGAGGCTGAATATGCTGGGGCTATTTTCCCTGGAGCATCAGAGGCTGAGGGGTGACCATATAGAGGTTTATAAAATTATGAGGGGCATGGTTAGGATAAATAGACAAGGTCTTTTCCCTGGGGTGGGAAGAATCCAAAACTAGATAGCATAGGTTTTAGGTGAGAGGGGAAAGATCGAAAAGAGACCTAAGGGGCAACATTTTCATGCAGAGGATGGTGCTTGTATGGAAATGAGCTAGTAGAGGAAGAGGAGGAGGAGGAGGAGGAGGCGGCCAGTACACTTACAACATTTAAAAGACACCTAGACTGGTATCTGAATAGGAAGGGTTTGGTGGGATATGGGCCAAATGCTAGCAAATGAGGCTAGATTTGTTTAGGATATCCGGTCAGCATGGACAAGTTGGACTGAAGGGTCTGTTTCCATGCTGTATATTTCCATGACTCTAAGTGGTAAGTAACATTCGTGCCACACAAATGCCAGGCTATGAACATCCCCAATAAGAGACAATCTAATCACTGCCCTTTGACATTCAATTGTGTTACAAATGCTGAATCCCCCACTATCAACATCCTGGGGTTACCATTGATTAGAAACTCAGTTAGCCTCACCACATAAACAAAGTGGTTACAAGACCAAGCCAGAGATTAGGAGTACCACAGTAAGTTACTCATCTCCTGACTCCCTAAAGCCTGCCCACCATCTACAAGGCACAGTCAGGAGTGTGATGGAATGTTTCCACTTATCTGGATGGGTGCAGCTCTAACAACACTCAGGAAACTTGACACCATCCAGGACAAAGCAGCCTGCTTGACTGGCATCAAATCCACAGGCATCCACTCCCTCCAGCACAGACACACAATAATAAGTGTACACTATCTACAGTTGCATTGCAGGAATTGAAAGATCCTTAGACAGTGCCTTCCAAACCCTCGACTACTTCCATCTGGAAGGACAAGGGCAGCTGATACGCAAGAACACCGCCCCCTGCAAGTTTCCCTCCAAGCCATTCACCATCCTGACTTAGAAACATATCACCCTCGCTTCACTGTCACTGGGTCAAAATCCAGGAATTAGTTCCCTGAGGGCATTGTGGGTTAACCTACAGCACATGGACAGCAGCGGTTCAACAAGGCAGCGCATCACATCCTTCTCAAAGGCAACTAGAGACAGGCAATAAATGTCGGTCCAGCCAACGGCCCCAACGTCCCACGTGATAGTTTAAAAAAAAACTCAATTCTTTGAGTAAAATGAACCTCTGCCAGTCACCGCCGTTCCACAGTTTGTGGTTATCGACATCAGAAAGTCGGGCACAGATCAGACAAAACAGGCCAGGCCTTTAAATTATATCCAGCGATTCCGCCCCCATTCCCCAACCCGGACCCCGGACCCTCTTCCTGAGCACGGAAGGACAAACAGCCGGTCCACGGCTGCTGCTGTCATGGGAGCGATGCCTCAAGTTCAGGGTAACACACTAACCTCCAGGTCGGAATCCTCAGCGTCTGAAGCAGATTGTGGATCCCAAGCCATGCCGCCGCTGCCTCGCTGGTCGGATCTGAGCGGAAGCTGTCTCTCAGCGCACACGGAACACCCGTCCGGCCAGAATGTGAAACCGTGCACAGAGTTCCGGAAATAAAGACCAACTTCCTCACAAACCGCCGGGACATCAGTTAATTTATTTATCCGGACGGTTCGAAGTGTAGCGCAGGAGTTTTCAAAAGTAGCGTGTAGATTCAAAGTACTGTTGTAGATATTAGAAGATCAGTTGGCTGGATTCTGGTTTGCAGCATGGAGTTCAATTCCCGCACCAGCTTATGGTTGCTTTGGACTCTCCTCCTCAACCTCTGTCTTCGTCTAAGGTGTCGTGATCCTCAGGTTAAGTCACCAACAGTCGTTTCTCTCTAGTGAGAGAGCAGCCTAACGTAAAAGTGACTTTATGGGTAGATGCTGGGAATATGAAATGAAAATAAATCAAGTCAGACAATTTCCTCATCTGGGAAAAATTTACAGGATGTAACAATTTTCTTTTGGTGTGATTGAATGGGGGAAGAAAAAGATTTACGGCAGCACAGTGGACTGGAAGTGTTTTTCAGATCGGGCCTCAGCATATTGGCACGCCACTAGCACCATGCTGACCTAAAAAAGACCTCCAATGATAAAACAGTGGAAACAGCAGGCAGCATACAACACTGAACAATCCTACAATCGGTGTATCAGACCTAAGCTCTGGGGTCCTGCCACATTAAGTGGTGGTAGACAATAAACAATTAACAGGGGTTGGAAGCTCTTACCTCCCCCCGCCATCCTAAATGATGGGGGAGCTGAGAACCTCAGTGCCAAAGATAAGGTAAAAACATCTGCATCCATCTTCAGCCACAAATGTTGGGGCCAATCCATCTCAGCTCTTTACTAATATCCCAGATCACAGATACTAGTCTTCAGCCAGAGATTCACTTCATGTGATGCCATGTGAAACTGCTGAAGGCACTGGATATTGCAAAGGCTATGGTCCCTTACAGTATACCAGTAATAGTACTGAAAACTAGTGCTCCAGAATTAAAAATTGGTCCATGCCAAGCTGTTCAAATATAGCTACAACACTGGTATTTCCCCAAAAAAGTAGAAATTTACTCTATTATGCCCTGTGCACAAAAGGCAGGGAAGATTCAACCTGGCCAGTTACGGTCCCATCAATCTATTCTTGATCATTAGCAAAGGGGTGGAATGGGTTCTTGTCGATGATATTAAGTGCCACATGTTCAGTAATAAAATGCTGATTGAATTGAGCTTTGCCGGGGTCATTCAGTTCCTGATCTCATTGGATCCCCCTTGGTCCCAGCATGCAGATAAGAGCTGAACTTGAGGGGAGGTGAGGGTGACTGCTCTTGAAATCAAGACAGCATTATATCAAGTATCAAGAAGTGCTAGTAAACATAGCAAATGGGAATGATTGGGAAAACTTAGATGAAGGGAAAACTCTCGGCTGAGTGGTGTCATACCTAGCATAAAGGAAGTGTTTGTGATAGTCAAGATCAATTATCTCAGTTACAAGACATTTCTGTAGGAGTTCCTCAGGGTTGTGTTCTTGGCCCAAGCATTGTTAGCTGCTTCAACAATGACCTTCTGTTAGTGGCAAGTAACATTTACGCCACACAAGTACTAGCCAATGACCATCTCCAACAGGAGGGAATCCATTTATCCTTGTTATTCAATGGCATTATTATCACTGAATTCCCTTTTATCAACAGCCAAGAAGTTACATTGACCAGAAATTGAACTGGTCTAGCCATTTAAACACTGTGGTTACAAGACCGGGTCAGAGGCTGGGAATCCGAAAGGGAGTGACTCACCTGCTGTCTATGCAAAGCGTGTTCACCAACTACAACGTACAAGCCAAGAGCATGATTGAATACTGCCCACTTATCTGGATGAGTGTAGTTTCACAACAGTCAATAAGCTCAATATCATCCAGGATAAAGTTGTCCACTTGATAGGCACTCCATCCACTATCTTCAACATTCTCTCTGTCCACCACAAATGCACATCTTCCAGACATGAGGCCTATATCACATAGAAGCTCAAGTGATAAAAGCGCATCAGAACACCACTTCCTGCAAGTACTTCCAACCTGACTTTGAATTATATCACTGTTCCTTAACTGTTGTTGATCAAAATTGTGGAACTTCATCTCTAACAGTGCTGTGAATGTATCTAGCCCTCATGAGCTGCAGAAGTTTAAGAAGGCAACTAACCACCACCTTCTCAAGTGCAATTAATAATGGGAAATAAATGCTGCCTTAGTTAACAATGCCCATATCCTGTGAATCAGTTAAATAAACTCATATCCCATCTGCCTGCTCAGTTGGGTGTAAAAGATCCCATGACATTATTTCGAAGAAGAGATGGTGAGTAATGCCTGGTGTCCAGATGAATATTATTCCATACTCTGTGTTCAAAATAAAGATTACCTTGTATTATAAGATTGTTAAGCACATCATAAATGCTAGCAGAATATGGATGTTTGTCTGTGGTACTGAAACAACTAAACTAGAAGCAGAAGACAAATAAAGCATTTATTGTTGCAATTTGGAAAATATTTAGACAAATAAGTAAGCTAGTTACTGCATTGTGATATCTATGTAAACATCAGAGAAAGATTTAGTCTCCAAGAGTTGTATTTGCTGCTGAGCATCTGGATTGTTAGATGGTGGAGCAGGAGCAGAAGGCAAAACATGGTTGCATTTCTGACCATTGAAGAAAAGTGGAAGATAATATGGCAATTGTGGTTACTGACAAACAACTGGAACAGCACACAAGCCTCAGAGTTTGCTAATATTTTTCTGTGTTGCTCATAGTGGTGTCTGGGAGATTGATCTTTCATCCCTGGTGATTGCCAATCGGGAAGATTGGCAACTCTAACTATAAATCTATGTAAAGTCGATCACTGTGCCTGAACAAGAGCTTTTTGATAACAGTCTGAAAATTGCTTTTTAGAATTTTGATTTTATATCTCCTATTTCTACCCCTACTATTTAGATTAGTATTTGAGGATAAACTTTTTCTCTTTCCTGAATATTATCTTCCAGTCCTCCTTTTCATGAAAAAATATTCAAGTTCCTGCTGAGCTTCCTCATCATTGAAGTTACTGACCCCATGGGTCAGCCTCATGCCTCTGCTATGCACAGTGCTTGAATATTTCTCCTGGTGTTTGGTGATTGCTGTTGTGTGGGCCCCTTGGAATCTTACCTTCACCTTTGGCTATTTCAGCAATTTTCATGGCATCGACTCACCAACTAATTTTATCCTCTTTATTGCATTAAACTTCTGTGAATGTCCTGTCCACTTACGTACCTTGTCCGTTCATCCATAGAAATGAAACTGGGCATCTCAAGCGTATTCAATATATGGGAAGAAACACATTGCAAATTTCAGATTGCCACCATCACAAGTGGAATTTAGATTGTTGATGGTTACTGTCAAGACTGGGAGATGAATAATAAGAACATGGGTGAGGTTGGGGGTAGGTGTCTTGTATCTGTGAAACATTTGCAGTCAGCACAAGGGAAGGAAATTGATGACAAAACAAGTGTAAAGGGTGGGAAATGCGAGATGATATGTTGAAACTGGAGGCAAATTCAAATTGCAGAGAAATGACCTAGTAATCTATATGGAGGAAGAAAAAGAAGAAATGGAAAACAACAACGAACCAGAGATAGGAATTTGAAATTAATTTAGAAAATCAGCCTTTATTATTCAAATGAAAAAAAATCAGGACATGTGAAAGAGAAAACAAAGAACTCATATAGGAGAAAAAAAGCAATGGAGACAACAACTACAATTTTGAATTATAGTGACATGATATTGCATCAAGAAAACATTCTTGGAAAGATCAGTTTTGTGTTATCGTCTAAAAATTAGTGGTAAATAGTGTTTGCTTAATCTTTGCAACATAATATACCTCCTGTAAGAGACTGCAGTTTTGCTTTTGGATAAACTGAAAATAAATAAAAACATTGACACTTATGTTTATAAGGAAGAAGGAGTTGTTTGCAGTTTTAAAAAGCAAGTAAAACTAAAACATGAATAGAGAGTGCTGAAACAAATTAATTTAATTGGTGCATATCAAACAATGTTACTTTTTGGGAACATTTTGTCCAGACAAATTGGCAGCATTTGATATGGGTTCAGGAAAACTCAGTTTAACAGCAAACCTCTGCTTATTCAGGTTACAGTTTACCATGGAGCCTGGGAGGGGTAAGAAACAGTGAAGCCAACAGACCTTTAGATGGTAGCTGCATCAATATTTCTCACTTGCCTTTTCCCATAAATTTGCTGTCCAATTTTTGAGTTGAAGAAATAGAAAAACTACATTTGGAAAAATTGAAATATATAATCTTAAAACCTTAAGACAACCTGAAACTAACAACTGATGAACTGATGATTGATCATAGTTATTCAGAATACATTGAGGCATCATCGAAAATTTGAAAGGATTGTGAAACCAACTCATTAAGGTTTGGCATCTAACAGTGCACAATAATTTTCATGTAGCATTCATTTAAATACATCGTGAATGAAACTGGTTTTGGGCAGTGGTGACTATGTTGGAAATTAGTTCAGACTCTTCCTGATTGTTTTTCCATTGAAGTTGGGACAAGATGCAAAGCCACTGTTCACTGCTGTCGAAAGCTAATTGCACTTTTATTTTGCTCAATCATTTTTCCTTCATAATGTAACAATACAATGACAGGAGTAGTCCTGCTGAAAGTTGAGAATTCAAATTTCACCATACACATTGTGAAACTAAACTGATAATATGTAAACTGTTAGATTGTTGTTAAAAACCTGACCAGTTCATTAATGTTCTCCAGGGTAGAGGAACTAACAAATGTACAGAGCCTGGCCCAAATACCACTTTGATCTCGCAATATGTGGTTGATATTTGATGTGAATGGCAAATGGAATGGAAATGCATGGTAAAATAGGACTGAGTCAGCACTGCTTTTCTGTCAGAATTCTTTGAGGGGGTAACGAGTGTTAGACGAAGGAGAGCCAGTGTATGTGATTACTTTGAATTTCCAGAAGGCCTTTGATAAGGTGCCATTCAGGAGGCTGCTAAATAAGAGCCCATGGTGTTAGGGGCAAGGTACTGGCTTGGATGGAGGATTGGCTGATTGGCACAAGGCAGAATGTTTGCATAAAGTGGTCTTTCTCATAATGACAGCTGGTGACTAGTGAAGTTCTGCAGGGGTCAGTAAAGGGACGAAAACCATTCACATTATACCTTAATGATCTGGATGAAGGAAATGAGGGATTTGATAGATAGAGGGATAGGTAATCTTGTGGTGTGGCAGTAATGTCCCCACCTCTGAGCCTGGAGGCCCATGCTCAAATCCATATTGGTCCTGAACATGTCCAATTCATCCTTGTTCAGGAATTGGGGCAATTAGATAATCTGACCAGCAGTTCAATTCAAGGGATGTGTACATTAAAGACAAGGCTTGCTAGGGGAAAATATTGCCTTAGCTCCAAAATAATTTGACAAATGTTTTAGCCTTTGTGAAAATGGAGGAGATCCATGAACTAAAGAAGAATCACTAGACTTCAGAAGATGCAGAAAGCCAGAATTCATGGACTTGGGTTGGTGCACATTGTTCTTCACCTAGTTCTGGTTGGATTATTCCCAAATAGAAAATCCAGAATGGGAATTCTGCAGCAAAAGTTGTAAATCTGCTGTACATGTGGAGGCATTTTTGTTTTCCAGCTGCCATTGATTCCTTTTAATCCTAGTTGGATATAGCAGTTATATTGTGTCATGCTGGTTTGAGATTTATTAAGACATTGCAAAAACTGCTTGATGTGGCATGGTGCCTCAGTAGTTAGCACAGCTGCATCACAGCGCCAGGGAGCTGGGTTCGATTCTGTTTGTCTGTGTGGAGCTTGCATATTCTCCCCATGCCTGTGTGGGTTTCCTCCGGGAGCACTGGCTTTCTCCCACAGTCCATAGGCTTCTGACAGGTTAGGTTGATTGGCCATGCTAAATTATCCCGTAGTATCCAGGGATGTGCAGGTTAGGTGGGTTAGCCATGGTAAATACGGGCTTATGGGGATAGGGGCCAGTCCATGTCAGATGCTATTTGGAGGGTTGGTGCAGACTTGATAGGTCAAATGGCCTCTTTCTGCACTGTTCAGATTCTATGATTAACATTCTTTAAGCAGAAATATGAAGACAAATTGACACAAACTTACGTGAAATTTCAGTGCATTATTGTAGGATTTTGACTTTAATTTCCTGTACTTTATGTAGGATGTGATCTACTGATTAAGTAACATTATTATCAGAGCATTATTGAAAGTGGGAATTCACTCATTTGTATAGGCTATGGTTTGACAAATGGTCTTTAGCATCAGATGGAATTGAAGTGTGTCAAATTCTTGTGCAGCAGGTGGCCCATTTTGATTTTGTAAAAGTTTTACTTGATTTACATAATTACCTAAGCAAATAACTGGTTCATTGAATTAAAGCTCTTCTAAGCACTATTCATCTTTGCATCTGCAGAACTGCTTGACATCACTTACTGAGCAAATCCAGTCTGTGCAAATGTGGGATGAATACAGCAGATTTATAATTGCAAAGATGCACTGAGGTTTGACCCGAAAAACGTTTTCAAAAGCACCCTTGCTGAAAATGCAAATGACTTTTTATGAATTCCTGAGAAGGTTAAATGTTTTTGAAAAAATGACAAAACGACTACTGCTAGGAAAGCCCCAGTCTTAAGATTAGAAAGGGAATTTCATTTGCTGGTGGCTGCTTTCAAACCCACTTTCATCTCGACAAACAATGAAGTAATATATTCTGAAATAATTAAAGTGATCTAAAATTGGAACGTATTGTTACTCCTGAGGCCTTTGTTGAACTCTCAATATTCTCACCAGAAGTTAATTCAGACTTCAGCAATAAATTGTTCAGTTAAGCAGACTCTTTTAATTCATCCAATCCAGTACATGAAAGCTTTCAAGAGATAATACAGTTTTTCATTGGTTGATGTATGATATAATGCCTAAACTGTCAAAACTGCAATCTGGGTTAGATTTAGTTTAAAAGATCTTTCTGTCATTGTGAAAGTGGAGTCAATTCATTCTGAAAACAGTCAAAAAGTGGAAAACCAATGGTTATAATTCCTTTCTGGAAACAATATAAAGATTAAAAATAAACAAATTAAAGTGTGGGCCCTTTGTGAAATGCCAGGATTTGCATCTGTAGAAAAACTGTTCACATCTGTTTTGTTAAAGGCTGTATTTCTTAAAGCCCTGTTAGAACCTCTGTTTCCACTCTTGCTCCAAATGCAAATGTTCTTTGCCTGGGAAAATGAAGTTCTGTAGGCTTTTCACTTGACAAGGAAGATGACACTAAACAAAGAAGCAACTAAGGGCAGCTGTAAACCTAGGGTTGAACCCGAAACTGAAAGGCTGGAAGCTATGTTTAATGCCCGGATTCTATGACTTATATGCAATGCACATTGTAAAACAGGCACGTCAGAGTGAATCGCAGTAAAGTTCAATTTTATTGCAGTTACTGTAAATTTCAATTTGATGTTTTGGAATGTACTTTTACAAATTTTATCAATAAAGTATAATGCCAAATAAGTATATTTCTGGAAAATGCTGTCATTTATTTGTGACCAATACCAAAATTCTAAAAATACTTCAGAAAATTAAAATCTGAATAAGTGAGTCTGTAACACTTAAATGATTAACCTTCCTTTCTGACAAAACGGTCCACAATTGTTATGCTCCTGGGCATGCTTGTTGGTAAGTCTAATTCTATTTGGAGTGGAGAACTGTGAACTTTTTGGCTATCAAAGGGCTGTTGCACTTCTTAAAGAAGGCTGCTATTTTCAATTCGAAGCTGACTTACTGCAGATTCTTGCTGGAGGACCTACTCCTTTAGGAGGGTGGCTGTGAGAAAAGACAATTTTTAAGACACATGGTGCAAATGAGGAAAATACCTTTTGGATTGAGCAAGAATGTCAAAGGTAAGGATCACTGAAATGGGCCCTTGGAAATCAGGCTGAAGATTTTAGATAGTACGTACCAAATATTGAAGCTTCGGCATGCTGCTAGATATGCAATGCACTAATCTCTTAGGAAACTTCACAAACACAATTTCACCACTGACTCAGTAAATTTTCTTTTATTTGCATAATTGGGCCATGTCTTATTAACTCACTCTCTGCTCATTCTTTCACAACACAAGGAGTGAAAGTCCTTTGCCCCTTGTGTTACCTGCTCATGTTCAAAGAGTCTCATTATTCCCTTTTCCAAGAGGGGACTGCACACAAACATCAACGGTGAACTCACATTTGTGGTCTGTCATCCAGTTTGGAATGCCATACCACAACAAGCTGCAAAATAATCCCTGTGGAACTACTAAGTAACGGGGTGCTAGCTTAACTGCTCATTTCAACTTTGCTTCTTAGTTAGCGCCTGATAATGACTTACTGGGAAACACATTTGTATTTCTGCTCATAAACTAAAGTGAGCTTGCTAACTGTACACAAAATGACTGCTGGTATACTCCTGTTAGTATATGTTACCTTTCTCTTTACATAGGGAGCTCCTAAGATTAGAATGCTGGCAGGAGGGAGGAGTAACTGGTTCCATCTCACAAGAAGTTAAAACACTGCATCCACCAATCCACATGCATATAGCTTGGAGAAGTCAAATAAGGGGGAACCATCATACGAAGCAAAATATCAGCAAGGACAAGGAGTGGGTGGAAATGACAGCAGATGAGTAGCAAGCAAAGGAACAAATGGCTACTGTTGGTGGAGCAGTTGCTGCAGGATTCATACATTTGTACCTTATGGAAACTGTAGTCTGAGTTCCACTGGGGTCAGTGGTGGCAAGAGATGAAAGTAAGGGAATTAAACAATGGATTAGCTCTGACTGGAACAATAGGAAGGAGTGCAGTGGAGTGATATGTGATGAAAAAGTGTGTTGAAACCGAATGGCAGAATCTACAAGACCTTTGAGATGAACCTTGTTGTAGCGAGACTCAGGCAACATCAAGAAGAAAGTAAAACTGACAGGAAGCTAATGAGATGCAGATTGATGGTGTGCAGATGGTGATGTGCATTATCGAACAAAGCATAAAATCAAGAATCAGCACATCAAAGGGTCAGTGAACATTTTGGAGAGCATTGAAAAACTAGCGAGAAAAGACAGAAATGATCTGGTCACCCGTTGTAGAGAGAGGGAGGAAACGTGGTGAGGTGAGTAATGGAGATGGGATGGCCAGTAAGAAGGAGAAGAGGAGGGCCTAAGACCAGATGGAAAAGTGCAGTAGTGAGACTTAAAAGAACAGTTAGATTTAGGTTTTATTGATTTTATTGTCATGTGTACTCAAGTATGGGGTACAAGAGTACAGTGAAAAGTGTATAATGTTGCCACACGGTGCTATCTTAGGTACAAAATACCTAGGTACAAAATCTTAGTTACAGAAGAAGAAAAATAAAACCATAAGTTAAAAAGTTTAGCACAACAACCTTCTCAGTATAAAAGTGGAAAAATAATGTTAAAAAGTCAAACATTACAGTCCTTTCTTAAGCCATAGACCTTTCGGTGGTCCAAGCTGGTCTTTCCCCAACAGAGCGCACTCTCCCCAGCACTGGGCTGCTTCACCGCCAACTGCTGACCTCCATTGGGCACACCAGGCTTCGGCCCCGATTGCTGCTGCATCATCCTTTGTGACCGATCGCCGATGCCGCCATCTGTCAGCGCTAATGCCATCCTTCACTGCACTGCTGCTGCCAGCTGGGCTCACACTGGGCCCTAGCCACTGCCACACTCCAAAGAAACTGGATTGGAAGAGGAATGGTTGAATGATAGGAGGAGATGGAGAAGGGTAATGGTTTTTTTTAATTATTCATTCATGGGATGTAGGTGTCACTGGCCAGGCCAGCATTTATTACCCATCCCTTTTTGCCCAGAGGGCAGTCAAGTGTCAACCACATTTCTGTGGGTCTGGAGTTACGAATAGTTCAGACCAGGTAAGGATAGCAGACTCCTCCCCTAAAGGGTACTAGTAAACCAGATGAGTTTTTCCTGACAAAGGTTTCACTTTCAATTCCAGAAATTCATTGAATTCAAATTCCACCATCTGCCATCATAGGATTCGAACCCAAACATTACCAAGGTCTCTGGATTAGTAGTTTATTGATAATACAACTAGGCCACTGCCTCCCCTGTACTTTAAGGCAAGTTATGGTCACTCCGGCCTTGATATGTGGAGGATGCAGGCCCAGCAAGGGTATAGGGAGAGCCAAGGTCTCCGGGGGTGAGGTTTTTGGGGTAATATGCACATATTAACTGTCTAAAAAGGGCTCAGTTGAAATGGGGAAGAGTGAAGTGTCATTGGTGTGACAGGGTTGGCAACGAGAAAGGGGACATGAAGATTGGGAATTTGTGGGTCACAGCTGGATCTTACATGTCACTCAAACAAGTGCAAAGTTGGAACCTAACCATTTTGATTTGAAAATCAGCTGTGCAAGTAAGTCTCAATCTGGAAAGTACCACATCCAAAGTGAGAGAAGTAAGTTCTTGGTTTTTCAAAGGGGGTGGGGTATGGCGCTGGAATTTGAGGCTATTCATTTGTTTCAATTCACAGTTAACCTGGATGCCAACACTCTTTGAAGAAACAAATTCAGACATGCACTCATGAAAGGGTCATTAGGAGTACATTGTGTTCTCTCGTTGCTGCCTTGTGTCCTATGAGCTACAACAAGACTGTTTCAATCACATCCTTATCCTCTCAGTTGTCCGTAGATACTCTCCTACACTACACCTTTAGCCTAAGTGTTCTTGGAATTCATCTGTAGTGCCTTAAATGCGATCCCTAACTTCTCAGTTGACTGGTTCCCTGATGAATGAGGCTATATGCAGACATCTTATTGGTTATGAAAGCGAAACCAATGTTTGACAAATGCAATGCAGCATCTTTTTTTCTGGTTGAATATGATCTATACCTTTAAAATACTTTAACTTAAGCCAGTTCTATCGTGACATTAAGACTACAGAAGACATTATATCAGTGTAAACGAATACATACTTACAAAAGTGCTGTATTTGTGCAATGATTGAACATCCATGCCATAATTGACACCACTCTTTGGTTCCTGTCACTCAGCCAGTTTTGTATGCTGCTGTCCCTTTTATTTCATGAGCAGTAACTTTACTCGAGAGTCTTTTGTGAGGCGTTGTATTAAATGCTGTTTCAATCTACAAAACAGGCATTGCAGAGTTGTTACACACCATGGAATAAAAGACAACATGGAGGTGTCTGAGTAACAGGAAACAAGGTAGTGGTGAACAGTTGTTTTTCAGGCTGAAGAAAGGTTTATAGTGGGGATACCACTTGGGAATGGTATCAGTACAACTGCTTTTCTTGATGTATATTAATTACTTTTACAGAGTGCAAATTCAAAATTTGCAGATAACACAAAGCTTGCAAATATTGTGAACTCCATCTTAAGTGGGAGGCCCCTTATTTTTAAGTTGTATTTAATGTTCCAGTGTATCCTGTAGCAGCATTATTTCCGAAGAAAACATGCTAATCATTAAGTAACCAGAATGTAGAACATCTGACTAGAAGCTATTGTGCAGTTTAGCTTGCAACATGTAATGTGAAGGATTGGGTGGTACAGTGGCTCAGTAGTTAGCACTGCTGCCTCATAGTGCTAGGAACCTGGGTTCAATTCCAGCCTCGGTGACTGCCAGTATGGAGTTTGAATGTTCTCCCCATGTCTGTGTGGGTTTCTGCCAGGTGCTCCAGCTCCTCCCATAGTCCAAAGATGTGCAGATTAAATGAATTCGCCATGCTGAATTGCTTTGTATTGTCCAGGGATGTGCAGGCTAGATGGATTAGCCATGCTAATTATAGCGATAGGGGTTGGGTTTGGGTGGGATGCTCTTTGGAGGGTCGATGCAGACTCAATGGGCTGAATGACATCTTTCTGCACTGTAGGGATTCTATGACTATACTGTGCTTTCTTGTAACAGTAGTTGCTGAGCAGTCCTGTAGTATATCTTTAAATACACAGGATCTGTATTTAGTTTACCAGTCTTGGTGTGAAATTGGTAAGTTTTTGTAATTAAATACAGAACTGCACCATCTCCCACAAGGGGAAAAGTCCTTTCAGAATCCACCCTATCAAACCTGATGAGGATCTTATAGGTTTCAGTAAGATCACCATACATTCTTATATAATTAATGGATACAGGCCCTATCTGTTCAACTTTCCTCACAGGATCAGCCCTTCATCTCATAGATCAGCTGAGTGAATCTTCTCAGCACTGCTCCCTGTGTGAGTGTAAACTTAACTGTGTGAGTGTTACTTAAACAAAGAGAACAAAATTGTACACAGGGCTTCAGATGCGGTCTCACCAATGCAGAACTGGAAGAACAGTTGCCTTGTTTTATATTTTCATTCCTCTTGCAATAAATGACAACATCCCATTTGTCTTCCAATTCACTTGCAGTACCTACATAACACACCAGACCTTGCCTTATGTAAAGTCTTGCTGAGTTGCTGTCCAATTTCACATCTTACAAACTATATTGAATCTCAATTTGGATGAGAAAATCAGTTCACTGCCCATTTCAGAAAGGCATCTCACAAAAGGCTTAAATCATCTGTTTCCATTGTTACAAAAGACCCATTTGCAGAGTCAGTTAGGCAGGGGGGACAGCAATCAATTCAGAAGGTCCTAATAAAATCAACAAATTATTGAGAACGATTTAAAATTAACACTGCAATTGTTAAGATGTACAGAAAAATATTTTCATGGTGCAATTTTGTTTTATTCTCTAATACTTGACTATAAAGCTCAAATCTCATTGACAATATGTTACTGGTTAACAATAGTCCAATAAACAAAAATAGAACATTCTAGAAATAAGCAGTCTGCTGCAATGTAATAAGTTGCTTACATGTCATTTTTAAAAATTCACTTGTGGGGTTTGGGTGTCACTGACGGAACCAGCACTTACTGTCAGTCACTAATGACCCTGGACAAGTTGGTGGTGAGCTGCCTCTTGAACTGCTGCAGTTCTTTTACTTCCATAACTTATCAATATAAATAACTATACAAAAGGCAATACTAAAATTCTTAATACTTTGAATACAAATATTTGAATACACAAATATCTTTGAAAGTCATTGTAAATTCACAAATAAAACAATTGCATCAGTGTTGCTGATTCAGTATTTCATGTTTAAACACAATTAAAAGCAAAATATTGTGGATGCTGGAAATCTGAAAATATTAGAAAAAAGGCAGCAGATTAGGTAGCATCTGTGGAACAGAGTTAATGTTTCTTGGGTCCAAATTATATCTGCATTTTTGTTGGATGTCTTGAACACTTCTTGTTCCTGTCCTAATTTTATCCCCTCCCTTGTCTCTTTTTCCATTATGTTGACAATCTTGCTCTTACCCTGAAGTGGAAAACTTCATCATCTTTGTTTCCAATTTTCATTCAATCAGTCTTTCACTTCTAAGTCATGCTTTCCCTTCCTTAACTTCTTGTCTCCATTTTACACTGTTGATTAATACTTATAAGTCCACTGACTCCTACAGCTGCTTCGATTGCCCTTTCCACACACTTCACATGTAATGACTCCGTTGCATTCCCCCCTGCCCGCTTTTCCTCTGTTTCCATCAAATCTGTAACCTTCCACAACACTGTTTTGAAGGTAGTCATGGAGTCATACAGCATGGAAACAGACCCTTCGGTGCAACCAGTTCATACTAACCATAATCCCAAACTAAACTAGTCTCACCTGCCTGTGCTTGACACATATCCCTCCGAACATTTCTTGTTCATGTATTTATCTGAATGTCTTTTAAACATTGTAACTGTACTCTTATCCACCACTTTCTCTGGAAGTTCATTGTAAAATGAACAACTCTCCGTGCAAAAAAAGTTGCCCCTTTTGTCCTTTTTAAAACTTTCTCCTCTCACCTTAAAAATATACCCCCTAGTCTTGAAATCCCCCACCCTTAAAAAAAGACACTTTTCAGAATTCCCAGCATTTGACCTATTCTTGTATTCACTGTGTTTATATGACTGGTCTCGTTCAGTTTCTGGTCCATTGTAAACTACTGGCTGTTGATAATGGAGATTTCACCATTGGTAATGCTATGGCATGACAAGGGGCAAAGG
The DNA here is from genome assembly GCF_021869965.1 of Rhincodon typus. Taxonomy (NCBI): domain Eukaryota; kingdom Metazoa; phylum Chordata; class Chondrichthyes; order Orectolobiformes; family Rhincodontidae; genus Rhincodon; species Rhincodon typus. Next base: position 45,530,056 of record NC_063341.1, read on the forward strand.
TTAGATTTTCTTGTGTTGAACATGGTAATTGCTGGCAATTGTGTATCATGAATGCTACTTGCCATTTATCAGCCCACAGTATGTTGTCTGGACCTTGCTGCATATGAACATGAACTATTTCAGTGTTTGAGGAGGTGCAAGTGAAGCTGAACATTGTGCAATCATGGAGGGAACATCATTGATGAAGCAGTTGAAGCTGGCTGAGCCTAGGACACTACACTGAGGAACTCCTACAGTTGTGTCCAGGGACTGAAATGATTGATATTCCACAACCATAACCAACTTCTTATGTGCCAGGTTTGACTCCAAACAGTGCAGAGCTTTTTTCCTCCTGATTCCCATTAATTCCAGTTTTGCTAGGGCTCCTTGATGCTTCACTTGGTTAAATGTAGCCCTGATGTCAAGGGCTGTCACTCTCACCTCACCTCTAGAATTCAACTCTTTTGTCCATGTTTCAGCCAAAGCTGCAATAGGTCAGAAGTTGACTTGCCCTTGCTGAACATAAACTGGGCATCATTGAGCAGATTGTTGCTAAATAGGTGTTGCTTGATAGCACTGTTGATGACACCTTTCATTACTTTATTGATTATTGACTGTCTTTAATTCATCGTACTTTTTATGTACAGGACATATATGGGAATTTTTTTGCAATGTCAGCTAGATGCTAGAGTTGTAGTTGTTCTGGAACAAACTGGCTAGGGGAGCACTAGTTCTGGAGCACATATTTGGTAGTATTTCTGGAATATTTTCAGGGCTCATAGCATATATAGTATCCAGTGCCTTCAGCCATTTCTTGATATCACCTGTTTAAGGCTCAATTGAATCTAATGATGTGCTGTCCATATCATTTAGCAGTTGGTGGACTGATGGGAGGGTAGGAGTGCAGATTTATCTATCCTGAAGGTAATAAATCTGCAGTGTCTTTTATAGCAGCCTTGAAAATATTGTTACTGTGTAATGGCACCAGCAACCACAACAACATTTTATTTTACTATGATATGGATCACCATTCCTTCACTGTTGCTGGGTCAAAATCTTGGAACTGTATGCCTAACAACATTGAATGTCCCGACACCCTAAGAACAGCAGCAGTTTGAGAAGGCAGCTCACTACCACCTTCTTAAGGGTAGTTATGAATGGGCAACAATTGCTGACTCAGCCAGAGATGCCCACATGATACTATTGTGTGATATTGAAAGGAAAATGGATGATGAACTGACAAAGGGAAAATTAGACCAGATAACTAAATGCTTAGTCAATGAAATGAGTTTGGTTGAGTTAATGGAGGAGAGAAGGTGGATGGAGAAAATTGCAAAACATAAACCCAGAGGGCTGAAAGTAAACTTTCCAACGCGAGGATGGTAGAATGGGAAATGCAAAAGACCTGAGTCAAAAGAAAGGTGAGTTCGAGGAAGGGTCTCATAGTGCTGGAGATGGAAAGGGATATAGGAAGCAGCAAGGCCAGCAATACATTTTGTCTACTGATTTTATTGCAAATCATTCCTACCGGTGTTCATGCATTCTTATTGCTTCACAATTTGATTCACTTTGTGAAAACTTTTCTTGTACATCTCCTAAGCTGTGTACAGATAATCCCTAAATAATTGTGGTTGTCTATCTTTGCAGATTTTGACACTTCTTAATGGATAATTTATGAACCAAATAGACTGGATTCTGTTAAAAAAAAAGTTAATTGTACTGCTCTGTGGATAGCCTGGCAGTTATAGTGGTCCACTGTGAATTAAATAGGTTGCAAATTTGAATCACATTCAATTTCCTTAGCTCATTGGGAAAATTTGGCTAGCTGTGCTGATGAACAGAGCACTACAGCTTGTCTTTAACTGTGTACCTTCTCAACATGTATTTGCCTTTCTTATGATTTGGATACATGATCAACTTACATTAGCAAAGGATGCCATCCGTATGACTTCATTATGTACTGTTGACAGGTCTATCTATCAGGTTGTCAACTGCCTCTCTTTTTGGTCCCTGATGATTAACAGTCCTGACATTCTGCATGTTGACAATTGATCCAGTTCTCATCTGGCCATGTCTCATTCATAAATTTCTTTTTCATTACAAACTCAGCTAGACATCTCGAAGATCATTCACTAGACAAATAAGGTGGCTGATAATTATTAATTAAGATATAGGTAAGATGAAATTACCTAAAATGGCTGCAACTACTTCAATATTTTCTACCTGAAGAACATATTTATCAGACCTATGTCTTTAACATCGTTTCAGAGATAGTAGGAACTGCACATGCTGGAGAATCTGAGATAACAAGGTGTACAGCTGGATGAACACAGCAGGCCAAGCAGCATCAGAGGAGCAGGAAAGCTGACATTTCGGGCCAAGGCCCTTCTTCAGAAATGGGGGAAGGGAAGGGGGTTCTGAAATAAATAGGGAGAGAGGGGGAGGCGGAAAGAAGATGGATAAAGGAGAGGATAGGTGGAGAGGAGACAGACAGGTCAAAGAGGCGGGGGTGGAGCCAGTAAAGATGAGTGTAGGTGGGGAGTTAGGGAAGGGATAGGTCAGTCCAGTGAGGACGGACAGGTCAACGGGGCGGGATGAGGCTAGTAGGTAGGAGATGGAGGTGGGGCTTGAGGTGGGAGGAGTGGATAGGTAGGAGGAAGGACAGGTTAGGGAGGCGGGGACAAGCTGGGCTGGTTTTGGGATGCGGTTGGGGGAGCAGAGATTTTGAAGCTTGTGAAGTGCACATTGATACCATTGGGCTGCAGGGTTCCCAAGTGAAATATGAGGTGCTGTTCCTGCAACCTTTGGGTGGCATCGTTGTGACACTGCAGGAGGCCCAGGATGGCATGTCATCTAAGGAGTGGGAGGGGGAGTTGAAATGGTTCGCGACTGGGAGGTGCAGTTGTTTGTTGCGAACTGAACGTAGGTGTTCCGCAAAGCGGTCCCCAAGCCTCCGCTTGGTTTCCCCGATGTAGAGGAGGCCACACCGGGTACAGCGGATGCAGTATACCACGTTAGCAGATGTGCAGGTGTACATCTGCTTGATGTGGAAGGTCTTCTTGGGGCCTGGGATGGGGGTGAGGGGGGAGGTGTAGGGGCAGGTGTAACACTTCCTGCTGTTGCAGGGAAAAGTGCCGGGTGTGGTGGGGCTGGAGGGGAGTGTGGAGCGGACAAGGGAGTCACGGAGAGAGTGGTCCCTCCGGAAAGCAGATAAGGGTGGGGAGGGAAAAATGTCTTTGGTTGTGGGGTCGGATTGCAGATGGCGGAAGTGTCGGACGATGATGCATTGGATCTGGAGGTGAGGACGAGTTCAGCTAAGTGGATGAGGGTGTCAGTAGAGGGGGACTGGTCGGGCCTGCGGGACAGGAAGAAGCGGAGGGCCTTTAGGCCATCTGCATGGGGATGCAAGTGTATAGGGACTGGACGTCCGTGGACGAGGTGGAGGGCGTGGGTGGTGTCACTGACATAGGTGGGGAGTTGCTAGACCAAGGGGGAGAAAATGGAGTAGAGATAAGTAGAGATAAGTTCGGTGGGGCAGGAGCAGGCGGAGACAATGGGTCGACCAGGGCAGTCAGGTTTGTGGATTTTGGGCAGGAGATAGAAACGGGCAGTGCGGGGTTGGGGAACGATGAGGTTGGAGGCTATGGGTGGGAGGTCACCTGAAGTGATAACGTTGTGGATGGTTTGGGAGATGATGTTTTGGTGGTCGGGAGTGGGGTCATGTTCAAGGGGGCGGTAGGAGGAGGTGTCAGAGAGCTGGCGTCTGGCCTCGGCGATGTAGAGGTCAGTGTGCCATACTACAACTGTGCCTCCCTTGTCCGCTGGCTTTATACTGAGGTTGGGATTGGAGCGGAGGGAGCGGAGGGCTGTACATTCTGTGGGAGAGAAAATGCCCAAGGCCCTCCGCTTCTTCCTGTCCCACAGGCCCGACCAGTCCCCCTCTACTGACACCCTCATCCACTTAGCTGAACTCGTCCTCACCTCCGGATCCAATGCATCATCCTCCGACACTTCCGCCATCTGCAATCCGACCCCACCACCAAAGACATTTTTCCCTCCCCATCCTTATCTGCTTTCCGGAGGGACCACTCTCTCCATGACTCCCTTGTCTGCTCCACACTCCCCTCCAGCCCCACCACACCCGGTACTTTTCCCTGCAACAGCAGGAAGTGCTACACCTGCCCCTACACCTCACTCCTCACCCCCATCCCAGGCCCCAAGAAGACCTTCCACATCAAGGAGATGTTTACCTGCACATCTGCTAATGTGGTATATTGCATCCGCTGTTCCAGATGTGGCTCCCTCTACATCGGGGAAACCAAGCGGAGGAACACCTACGTTCAGTTCGCAACAAACAACTGCACCTCCCAGTCGCGAACCATTTCAACTCCCCCTCCTATTCCTTAGATGACATGTCCATCCTGGTCCTCCTGCAGTGCCACAACGGTGCCACCCGAAGGTTGCAGGAACAGCACTTCATATTTTGCTTGGGAACTCTGCAGCCCAATGGTATCAATGTGGACTTCACAAGCTTCAAAATCTCTGCTCCCTCTGCCGCATCCCAAAACCAGTCCAGCTTGTCCCCGCCTCCCTAACCTGTTCTTCCTCCCACCTATCCCCTCCTCCCACCTCAAGCCCCAACCCCATCTCCTACCTACTAACCTCATCCCGCCCTCTTGACCTGTCCGTCCTCCCTGGACTGACCTATCCCCTCCCTAACTCCCCACCTACACTCTCCTTTACTGGCTCCATCCCTGCCTCTTTGACCTGTCTGTCTCCTCTCCACCTATCCTCTCCTTTATCCATCTTCTATCCGCCTCCCCCCCCTCCCTATTTATTTCAGAATCCCCTCCCCCTCCTCCATTTCTGAAGAAGGGTCTAGGCCCGAAATGTCAGCCTTCCTGCTCCTCTCTTGCTGCATGGCCTGCTGTGTTCATCCAGCTCTACACCTTGTTATCTCTTTATCATCGTACATCATTTTGATATCTTTCTGCCAGCAGAGGGAGCTGTAATTAAAGAATGTGTTAGCTTGACAGCACTGCTTTGTGAAATACTGTACATATATTGTTTTCTAGAAATGTTCTTCTCTTAAATAAACACTTTCTGTTGCACATCCTGTGCTCCGCTGACAGATTTGAGTTAACATCAATAAAAAAATGATCATTTTCATTTTTCTTTATATACTCTGATTGTTACATCCTCAAAGAACTCAATAAATTTGACAAACATGATTTCCCATAAGATCATGTTAACTCTGCTTGTTATGTTTTGATCTTTTTAATGTCCTGCTACTACATCCAGCAATTTTCTAATGACAGACGTTAGGCTAACTGGCTTATAGTTTCCTGCTTTCTCATAAACTCATAGGGCTGAGGGCTTTTCATTACAAGGCTTGGTGAGTTTTCTGTTCCTGCCTTAACAAATTTGCCTCATTAATTATCTACCTGTCCCTACGGCATCTGTCATGCCTGATTTACCCTAGCTTACCATGCACCTTTCCTAGAACAATTTGCCACTCAGTGGATATCTGCCGAAACACTAGCATTCCTTGTGCCCGTGTCATCTTTGCAAAATGGTGTGCACCCGATGAACATTCTGAAGTGGCCACGATCAAACAAGGACAGTTTGTAAAGATGTCAGAGAATGGGTAAATGACCAGGGTGGTCCATCAGCTTCTGAAGTTGCCATGCAAGTCAGTGCCATCTCCAGGGTGCAGAGGATTGGCCAGCAATGTCAACGACCTTCTCCACTCCGTCAGGCTAAATAACACACTCTGCTCTCTGCTATCTCTCACTCACTCAATCTCTGCTACTGCACGCATCTCTCACCAAAGCTCATGCTTTGACACTCTCACTATTGCATGTAACATTTTCCTTTACTCATTCTCCTCCCCTCCAACCTCCCATACCACTGACCGTGTATGGCCTCCTGCTGCCTCCTCAGTCCTTCTGTACACCTCACCACCTCTTCCACACATGCACCAACAGCCGTGCCACCCACTGTAATCTCACTCATTGGCCCCTTTTGCCCATTACGGCAGAAGACAGCTCATAGGAAAGGAGAGAGAGCCCATACCAGTGGAGAGGTATCCGACAGCTGTGTCCTCACGCTGCATGAGGAGAAAATTCTGGTGTTCGCAGAGAAGACTGGGTCCACCCTACGGGAAGCAGAAGCATTCATGTCCTGTCAAACAAGTATTGGTTCCACAGTAACTCTCACATTAACCCCACTGTTACTCTCAATCATTGCACAACACTTCTACCCACCGGCCATGGAGCTTTCTCTTGTTTTTGTCTTGCAGAGTCTGCCAGCCTGCATACGCTCTTTGCAGAGAGATGCCCAGCTCCACCAGAAATGCCTCTGAGGATGAGCATACGGGGCTGTTTCCAAGGCTGCCTCCTGTACCCTCATCAGCTCAAATACTGATATCTGGGAGGGGGAAACTGTAAACATTAAGAGTGTGGGAGCACACCTCACAGTTGGCCGAGGAAGAAATGACCCTGGCCTCGTGCACTCAAAGGATACCAGGTACATGCTCAGCCCAAAGGCAGGAGAGGCCACTGTGGTGTAGACAATTAAGGATATCACCCACATACACAAGGAGGAACAGGGATGGCAGACAGATATGTGGGACACAATGGCCCCCAGAAGCTGTAGCAGTGCAGCGAGTTATGTAACCATATGGTTTCCTCCACGGACAGATGATGGCTGCTGCAGTGAACCAAGTCCAGCACCCTCACGGTCTGCTGGAGAGGCGAACACACCTACACTCCAGCTTCCCAGTCATTGGTTCCCGGGAATACTGATTCTAGTCCAGGTGATCCTCTTCATAAGTCGACAGGGTGGTGCCAGGAAGCACTTCACATAGGCCTATTGGCATTTTCCACTCAAATCACTGCAGAGGTGACCAGGCCCTTCACTTCTACCCGTCAGTTCTTGGAAGTCCAGGCAGAGGAGGGTTAATTTCCCTTTGGCATGAAGACCCTTGGCATATCTGACCATCGAGACACAAGTCTTTCGGAGTCATTTCACCAAACGCCAGGGCCTTGGGGTCCACTACCGAGCAGGCTTTCACCACCTCAGCTGCAGAATGAGGGAGTGCACTAAGATGCCGTGGGAGGGAGGGATAGCTCGGGAGTGGGAAGACTGTGTGATGAGCATTGCCTGGGCCTGCACCCTATGTTCTTGTCCTTTAAAACCAAATGATTGGTGCTTGCTGCAGCTCCCCCCCTCACAGGTTGAGTCACTTACCCTACTGAGTGTGGTCACTGCCAAGGCAAGGCAGGGCAGGGTTGCTGTGTGCATACCGGAAGGTGCTAAATGATGGAGTGCTAAGAAAGCAAGTGAGCAACACTGAGATGCAGCCTAGTCTGGTCTGTGATCTGGATGCAAAGGGACCCTGCTGCAGCCTGTCAATACTTGTTGCTGATGTAATCTGGGATGCAAGACTATACTTCCAGAGTGCACTGCCAGTGTGCAAGGACAAGTGCCAGAATGGTTGTGATGGTTTGGCAGATGCTGGATGCCATTGTCAGTGGAGGACAGGTTCAGCATCTGGTGCCCATTGGTAGGACCCTGGGCTGCAGTTTGGCCATGTATGACATAGAGATCATTTTGAGTAAGCAGTGGGTGAAATCAGGTACATGTTCCGGTTTCCTTGTCGAGTTTTCCCAACATCCAGTTTGATTGGTGAGTGTGGTAAGATGGGTGGCTGGATATGAATAAGGGGAGTTGCGGCATCAACAAAACCTTTAACACATGTTAATCCCCATCAATTAGCATCTCACCGCTGCATAGTGACGATATTGCCACACCACTTGTAAAAAACATAAAATAATGGGGTGAGAAGATCTTTATGTGGATTTGGGCCTTGGTGGATTTCTTGTCTGATCCTGCCACATCTTACTATAGCCTATATCATTCAGACCACGATAAGATTCTGCCCAATGACATCAACAGCACAAAGAAAGCCATTTGGCCCATCACATCTGAACAGTCAATAAAGATCTGACTACATTCATCTCATTTTCAGCTCTTGGCACATAGTCCTTGAGGTGATGGCAACACAAGTAAATATCTAAATACTCCTTAAATGTTATGAGAGTTTCTGGCTTAACCACTAATACAGGGAATGAGTTCCAGTCTGGATGAAAAAGTTTCGGCTCAACTCTTCTCTTAGTCTCTTACCTCTTACCTTAAATCTCTAGCTCCTGGCTATTGACCTCTCTACTAATAAAACATTGCCTTCCTATCCACTCCATCTATGCACATCATGATCTTATACCTCTATCATGTCCCATCACAATTTTATTGCTCTAAAGAAAACAATCCCAGCCTATCCAATCTTTTTTCACTGCTCAGACCCTCCCACCCAGGCAGTGTCCTGATAAATTTCCTCTGCACTGTTTGTAATGAAATCACATCCTTTCTATAATGTAGTGTCCAGAACTGCATGCAGTTCTCCAGTTATGGCCAAAATAGTATTTTTCACAGTCACAGCATAACTTCCCTTTTGGATTCTATATCTTGGCTAATGAAAACAAGTATCCCATCTGCCTTTTAACCACATTGCCTATCTGTCCTGCTACCTTCAGAATATGCATACCAATGTCCCTCTGATCTTCAGTATTTTCCAGGGTCCTACCATTCATACTGTCATCCCGTGCCTTATAGACCTTGACTTTCTGTCTCACTTATTTCTTGAACAGAGTTGTTATGATTGCCCAATCTGCAGGGACTTTGCTGAATCTAGGAAAATATGAACATTTACAATTAATGCATCCATTACCTCTACAGAGCTTCTTTTACAACTTGTCAGCCCTTATTCCCATTATTTTACTTAGTACCTTTTTCTTTAGTGGTTGTGATTGTTTTAAATTCCTTCCTTGCTTCTTGTTCTTGATTTCCTTTTGTTCTGGGATTTTTTTTTGTGTCGTCTACAATGAAGATAAGTACAAAATAGATAGGCAAAGTCTGGCATTTTCTTGACTTCCATTAGTAATTTTTTAGCCTTATCCTCCAAGAGGCCAATGTTTTCTTAAGTTACTCTGTTCCTTTTTATATACTCCCACCAGTAATTATTTTTCTTACTTTTTTTTATCTCCACCCAAACTGATTTTACATCATGGTCTTCTAAGTCAGGCTTTTCTCAGTACTGTAATGTTCTCCTTCTTCATGAAAACTTCTGTCTGCCTTCTTGTGCTTTCTTTTTATCTTTCCAAATTGTCAAATAAACTTGAATATTCTATTCCAAGCCTTTGACATGTCTCTGAAATGGATAGCATGCAATTCCTATTTATTCCCAATTGAACAATCAATCTACTCATCTGGTTACAAATGCTAGATACATTCAGGAAAAAAGCCTTGAATTCTGTCTTTTTCCTCTTTCCTCATGCATATGTATATTTGAATACTTTGTCCCCTTCTGTAATCATTATCTGTATTGTCTTGTCCTGTTTTGTTAACTTTCTAAAACTCCTCTCACTTGAATCCTCCACCATTGCCATCTCCATTTTAAAAATATTCTTATATGGTATATGACCATTGCTGGCATATGCTGTCCAACCTAATTGGTCTTGAACTGATTTGCTTTCAGGGCCACTTCAAAGGACAGTTAAAAGTCAACCACATTGCTATGGGTCTGAAGTCAGACATAAGCCAGACTGAGAAAGGATGGCAAATTTCCCTACCAAAAAAGAATTAGTGAACCAGACTACAATTGATAATGTTACTCAGTTGTTATTGTGCCAGCTTTTTCAAATTCCAGATTTTAAAAATTGGATTCAAATTTCACCATCTGCCGTGTCCCCAGGGCATTAGCCTTGGGCTCTGGATAACTGGTCCAGTGACATTACCACTATGCCATTGCATGGACCACACTGTTTAGTTTAGAGCCCTTTCTAGGCCCAATTATATGATTCTCCAGGACCCTAATCCTAACTCAGTTCATGCAAAGCCTTCTCCTTTCCCTTATATTGATGCCAGTGTCCCACAAATTGATTTTATTTCTCCAACATCAAACTGTGAATTCTGAAAAAGGGGCACTGGACTTGAAACATTAACTCTGCTTCTCTCCACAAATGCTGCTGAGTTTCTCCAATAATTTCTGTTTTTGTTACGTATCACACTATGAGCCACGCATTCAACCCAGTAATCTTATATGTTTGAATAGTAATCTGTGGGTTATAACCTATGTAAATTTAGTCGTCAGGATACAGGCAACTGCTGGCAACTTCCAGGAATGGTCCCAAATAATTGAGTAGATGGTGAGGATGGGAACTGGGAGGAAGCTGGATTGGTGGAGAGAAGGTAGAGGCAGTAGAGGCTAAATATTTTCTCGTGTAATCTAGAGCAACATTCTTACCACCCTTAGTCAACAAAGATGTAAAATAAATAAATTCATTGACCTTCCAGGGTTTCATTTAAGCACCTCCTGTTAAGTATCTGTTCAGCTTTCAGTGCTGTTCATGAACAGGCCAAGATAGCACTTTAACAACATTGAAACTGGCGCTACTAAGCTCCCAAAGCTAAGCTCGCAATGCAAGCTGCAACATTGCCATTGCATGACATTGCTAAAAATACAGGAGAAATAATAGAAAGGAAAGTTCACAATTATTCAATAATGCCAACATTTTCAAAACTCTTGACAGAGTCTTCCTCAAAGTTGGACTTCACCTACCTGATAATTCTACAATTTATAGCTTAAACCTACAGCTCTCGTATTTGTACATTAAAGCTATAAGAGGATTGTTCAGCAGTGTCCATGTATCTGTAATCTCACAGCCCTGAAACCCTTTCAGTAAACTCTGTTGTACTCTCTCCAGAGCCCTCATGTTTTTCCTAAATCCCACATATATTCTGAACACTAATTAAAAAGCAAGTCCCAACAGAAAAATTAAAATGTTACGTTGCTATAGCAGCTCACATAGTAATTCCCTTTCAACTAAAGCACTATGCAAGGCATGTCAGATCATAGATTTGGATACTACTGTCACACATGGGAACACCACCCACCACGTTCACGGCAGATACTCATGTGACTCAACCAATGTTGTCTACCTCATACGCTGCAGGCAAGGATGCCCCGAGACATGGGATATTGGTGAAACCATGCAAATGCAACAACAATGGATGAATGGACACCACGCAACAATCGCCAGACAGGGATGTTCCCTCCCAGTTAGAGAACACTTCAGCAGTCAAGAACATTCAGCCTCTGATTTTCGGGTAAGCGACTTCCAAGGCGGACCCTGAGATACACAACAAGCAGAATGGCCAAGCAGAGACTGATAGCCAAGTTTCACACCTATGAAGACAGCCTCAACCGTGATCTTGGGTTCATGTCATGCCACAGATGACCCTACCACACTGTTCTGTACCTGTAAAACCATCCCTGCTTTCCTGTTTTGACAGCATCACCTTGATAAATTGTTATGATCTCTCTACCGTAATTAGTTTGCACAGTTTTGAATTACTTATTACACTCTGTCTCTCTCACACACACTCTCACACACACATACTCTCACACACATGCACGCGCACACACACACACACACATTTATGGAGTGAACCATGTCATCCAAGATGTTTATTTGCAGATACATTCTAGTTTGTTAAAAAAAACACATAACTTGTAGTCACAGTCAGTCAGTGTGGCATCTTATAAATTCCAGCTTTTGGAATAAAACCAGCCTGATTCCAGGTTAAAACTCTGAGACAGATTCTGAACAAATTCTTACACCTACAATTCAGTGTCTGAACTGAGATGTCACCTTTTGTATATTCCTATGGCTCTGCCTGATTATCATGATAGCACTTTACACACCATCTAACACACTTGGTCACCTGCAGAGACTTATTATCTGATACTCCACTCCCACCAGTTATATGATTTGATCTCTCTGCCTATTAACTCTGTGTCTGAGTGCCCCGCTCTCTCACTGCATCTGACAAAGGGGCTGTGCTCTGAAAGCTTTTGTGATTCGAAATAAACCTGTCGGACTAGAACCTGGTGTCTTGTGACTTCTGACTGTGCTTTACAGACATTAATATTTTCTGTTGAGAAAATATTGCTGAGACAGAGCATAAGTCTCTTCTGTGTTGTTCCAGGCTCTAATTGTCTGTCTATGTGACTAGAACTGAATGCAACATTTAAGGTGCAGTCTGATGGAACATTATACTATTTGAATTTGCTGGCCTAAGATTTGTATGAGATGAATTAATCATCCCTTCAAAGTCAACTGACAGAAAATCTCTTCCTCAGAGCAAATCCAACTGAACATCTGTTGAAAAATTAACATTTAATTTTCTCCAGTGGTAGTAAATCTCAGTGAATAAATAGTTTCTTAATATTTGCACATTTGATGTTACTTTTCAATTATGATAGTGGTAATTGGAACATTCTTAAAGCTTGTCCTTCTCACTCTCTGCTGCTATAAACTTGATGGAAGTACAGGACAAACCTTCTTTCTGTGCATATATTACTTACAAAGCTGCAGCGGTGAGACAGAAGCCACATCAAATAATTTCCAGCCAAAGAACTTGTGTGCTCTGCAGACTGCCCAAGGTGAGCAATTTCACTTGTGGACCTTTGGATTTGAATCTACAAGCTACATAACTACTGAGATCATGGCGTAATGTACATATAGGTTGTAAAGTATTATCAGTTGTGTTAATTGGGAAGTAGCTTTTCTGTAGTTTGATAAATTGGTTGCCTATTAAATGATGTTATTCAATGTTGATTTTAGTTTGGTTTTTGAAGTAAAAATCTTAAATATGACATTTTGCTGCAACATCTTGTAATTTCTTCCATAGGTTGCTGGGAACTTCATATCTCCTTTCATAATTTTTGATCTTTATGGGGATTTTAACAACACAGTATCGTGCAGCTGATAGGATGTGTCTACACCAGCCTGTCTTGTGAAATGCAGTCAGGGCAGATACGAAGCTTCTGATATGTTCAGGTATGAGTGAAAAGGTTTACAAATGGAAATCCTGGAAAAGTGAAAAGAAAACATCTCAAGTGTTGGTACACCTACATGTCTCTTATCCTTTTGTCCTCTTAGGAACTGATATTCCTGATTTGAATGTTCCAGTACTTTGCAGACTTACCAAACAATTCAGATTCACCACATTGCAAGATACCTTTTAAAACAGCATTTTACAACCGAGAGGACTATTTTAACCACAAGCAGGTGGTGGGCAATGTAAATTATCTTGGTTTTTTAGCCTGCTCTGGAGATGCAGATGGTCTCTGATTTTAACATATTCAACTGAGCAGGGCGTAAGGAAATAGTTTAAGGTGGATGGTGAAGTGGCAGATAAATCACACAGTCTTTCAATAAGGGAGGAGGTGGAATGGAGGGGTGCAGAGGAGATTCACTGGGATGTTGCCTGAGTTGGAGCAGTTTAGCTATGAAGAGAGGCTGGTTAAGCTTGGGTTGTTTTCTTCAGAGCAGAGACAGCTGAAAGGGATACATGTTTAAGGTGTATAAGATTGTGAGGAAGTACGGTTCTTGTGATGCAGTCACGCTACCTCTGAGACAGGTGCCCCAGTTCAAGTCTCATCGTACCCCAGAGGTTTTTCATAAAATCTCTGAACATGTTGATTGTAAAATATATATAAGATTGTCAGGGGGGCCTTCTTGTGGTGCAGTGGTAGTGTCTCTACCCCTGAACCAGAAGGCCCATGTTCAAGACCCACCTGCTCCAGGCTTAAGTAATAATATTCTTGAACAGGTTGTATAGAAAAATAAGTTAAATAAAAAAGATTTTGAGTGCGGACATGGTGGATAGGACGCAGCTGTTTCCCTTAGTTAAAGTATTATTAACAAGGGGACATAATTTTAAGATGAAGGGCAGGAGGTTTAGAGAGGATATGAGGAAATATTTTTTCACCCAGAGGGTGATAGGAATCTGGATTGCACTACCTTAGTGGGTACTAGAGGCAGAAAACCTCACAGTGGGCATTTGGAATGTCATAATGTTCAAAGCTATAGGTCAACTGCTGGAAAGCAGGATTAGTGCAGATCGCTGAAATGGTTTCTTTCGTCAGTGCAGGCTTGATGGGCCAAAGGGCCTTTTCTGTACTGTACGATTGTGTGACTCTATGACACACTGCACTTTAGGAGTCTCCTGCAATCGTGCAGCTGGAAGGCTGTAAAATCCTGGCAATGGTAAGGACTGCATAAAAGTAACAGTGTAAAGTAAACCCATATATATATATAAAAAGTTACTCTCAATAAGAAAATGTACAAAAACCTTCTCTAACTATACTTTCGACTAGGAGATGTGATGGATTGCTGATACTGAATGTTAAAGCTAGCTGAAGAAGCTAAAACTGAGAAGTGGAGGTAATGTGTCTGTGATTCATTGTTCGCTCAATGCAAGTTCACGCTGAGAATCAGAAAGTAAAAGTGAAATGATATTTTCCTTGTGTTCTTCAATACCTAGTAATGAACAATGCATGGTATTCTCCTGATGGGAGATATAGAGAGATTCATGTCTGCAGACTTTGTCACAGACTCTGTCAGTTATTGAGCAGCAATAGGAAATGAAGTAAAGATTAGGGATGACTCCTGACTCATTATTGCACCCCTCCACAGCTAATTCTATGAAACTTTTCCTGAAGCCAAGAAGTTACTATTAATTATTAATGAGTTTACTTATTGTACTGGGAACAGGAAATAATTACGCATTATTGATGAGGAGCGCCTGCAAGCTGCTCCACTGTATCGCTTGTAGAATGATATCTCAGTGGGCAAAATTCTGTTAAAGCTACTGTGAGCGAGCATTCTTAAGGTATCAGTTCAAAGGTAACAGATGTAAGCACTCCCTACACAGGGGAATCGGTTGTCATGGTTGCTTTCATGCATCTAATGGTCTGGCAATTAACAGTTTAAGGAGAAAATGGGTTGAAGCCTTAGGGCTTAGATGGATATGAAATGTGTCATTAAATGACATAGCTTAGATTGAGTAGTAGGAAAAGCCGGTTTCATTGTGGTGGATAATTGATCAAAAGTGACTATTTCATTGACATTGATGGATTGTAATTAGATACCGGTATTCTGTTGATACATTTTATGCTTCATTACTTTCCAACACAGAAATTTGTACAGTACTTTCAAACCCAGTAGGGAATTTTGACCACGTGCAATAGTGTAATGAGAGTGTTAGTGAACTCACCTGCACATCTTATACTTTTCCCATTAATGTTAATGGAAATAAAAGGGGAGAGATGAAGGTACAGCTGATTCATTACCCCCTGTTTTGTAATATTACCTGTTCATAATTATCACATACCTATCACATTCCTCATTTCCATTATTGCATTTTAACTAATAAAGTGCCATGTTGTGACTTTCTCACAAATGCTGCACAAGCAGATTTCTGGCTCCTTCATCATTTCTGACAATTGGTCCACTCCTCAAGGTTTAATGTCTTTCCTCAGACACTGACTAACCTGCTGTGTGTTTCCCACATGTTCGGTTTTTGTTGCAGATGTTTACCTTTGTGTTTTTGCATTGTAAGTCAGCAGATGAAGCTCCTCATGACTTTTTATTATTATTTATATGATTGGTGAAGCGATTACAGTTGGACACTGAGGTTAACTATCTATTCAACAGATTTGGTTGATGTACTGTAAGTGGTTGCAATGCCACCATGAATAGGTCCTTCAAGGCAAAAGTTTAGTATGTTGAAGATGGTCTGACTTGAATGGCCACAATCACAATGAGCTATTCCTCATCTTCCACAGGTGGATCAAATAGCCATATCTTGCCTGGCCCATTCTCAGTTGGCTGAGGGTGGTCCAGATTTATTGAGAAAAGTTGAAACCTGGGACTTCATCACTCGAACCAGGTTGCAGCTGGTGATGTTTGCAGCTGACTAGTGTAAAGTCTGCATTATTTTATTTCCCGTATTTTTGATTATTGTCTGAAGTGGAAAGACCATTTTAAAACCAAGGACTGTAGAAGGAGTTGCTGCACTTTTAAAAACAAGCAACTGAAACCCATTGTATGTGGTATTTACATTGTTTTCATGGAAGGTTTCTCTCTGTGAGCCTAAGCGAGTTTTCTTCCACCATTTTCCCAAACGTATCTCACTAACTGTCATGTTCTGTCACTCGCTGTAGGTGGAAACACTGGCCACTGCTGGGATCACCTGGGATTCCTGGCATTGGCACTATCTTTAAGTCAAGTGCTATCAGTCTGCAGCTGCCCAACATGGTTCATTGCATTTGCCCTGCTATGTCAGACAGAGGAAATTGGCACCCTAACATATGAAAATAGGCGTTTTGCTGCTCAAAGAGCAGACCAGTTTACTGATGAAAACTTTAGCCAGTTTTCACTCAGTTCTAGATTTGAACATGTTACAAACTTGCTACAATATCCACAATTAAATGCGGAAGATGAGTGTGTGGTTTGGACAAGTCAAGTCACAACTGAAGAAAAAAGCTAATATTTATACAGCGTTGCGAAATTACCGATCCAGCCCACTCCAATCCAAACTGTCACCATCAGAGTTACTAATTAAATTGAAGACACAACACCGTATCTATGAAAGAAGTTGACTCCACTATCAAGATGGATGCAGGAAGGAACAGTTTTACTATGCACAGCAGGCCACGCTCTATACTAAGTGTCACCATACCAGACCATTGACACCTTTGGGCCAAGGGCAACAGGTGTGAACTAGGGTTCACAACAGGAGGAGAATGGTCATTCAAGGAGCTGAAGACCAGCAGAGACATTGTCCATGGCAGGAAGAGTTCGGCAAAGAAACTGTAGGAACCTCATGGAGATAGCAAGAACTGCAGATGCTGGAGTCAGAGACAATACAGTATGGAGCTAGAGGAACACAGCAGGCCAGGCAGCATAGGTGGAGTAGGAAAGTTGACATTTCATGCTGGAACCCTTCTTCAGAACTTCTTCAGTGTTGCTACTGTGTTCCTCCAGCTCCACACTGAGTTGCCTGTGCAGGAACCTCATCCCATTCTGGATGAAATGTCCAGTACTGCCTGATTGCGATGAATTCAATGAGGAACTTAATAACACAAGTGATCTACAGAATTCACACTGTCAAGGACAGAATTAAATTTAATAGTTTTCAACCCGGGAGACCTGCCAATCTTCAATGTCCAAAGATACTATATTTTAGCAGAATAGTGTGTCTTCCAGACCTCTGAATTTGTGAAGTCAGAGATTTGTTAGGGAGATGGGTAGTGTTAAATGTAATGTATACAAATGTATAATATTGATGTCCAAGGCCCCAGACCATCTTTCCAAATCCAACAGGGATTCACCTGTACATCCTCCAACCTGGTCTACTGCATCCATTGCTCCTGACGTGAGACCAAGTGCAGACTTGGTGACTGATTCATGGAGCATCTGCGCTCTGTGTCCTATAATGAACAACACCTTCTGGTTACCAGCCATTTTAACTGCCCCTCCCACTCTCTGGGTGATATGTCCATTCTGGACATCCTCAAGTGTCACAATGATGCCACACGCAAACTGGAGGAACAAAACCTCCTATTCCATCTCAGGAGCTTACAACTTGATGGCCTCAACATAGAAATCACCAGTTTCAAAATCTGCCCATACCCTGACCTTATCCCATGTCCAACCCTCCTTCTCATCTCCGCCTCCTTGACCTGACACTACCTGTCCATCTTCTTTCCCAACTGTCCGCTCCACCATTCCTACTGACCAGTCTCCACTACCCCCTACTTGCATCCATCTATCACCATTTTACCTACCTTCTCCCAGCCCCACCCTCCCATTTATTTCCAAGCTCTCTTCCTCCTTTCCAATCCTGATGAATGGTGTAAACTCGAAACGTCGATTCTCCTGCTCCTCTGATGCTGCCTGACCTGATGTGTTCCTGTAGCTCCACACTGTATTGACTAAATGAGAAGAAAATTTGGGGTTGTTTAAGGGTTTAGGTGTCTGAAAGGGTTAATATTCAGGAATACCTTAAGCACCACCCATTCTGATGATGACATATGGACTTAGTGGGAGAACAGTTACAGATCTTGAAGGAGTAAGACTTACCATCCAGGTCCTCCTCATAGTCTCAGTTACAATGACTGTCATAACAGTCTAATTTTTATTTAGTTGCTAATATACAATAAACCACATCTTGATTAAGAAAAGAACCTCTTTATTAGCAAGTGGTTCTCCTCTACGAAAGCAGGCCAAGCAGACCCTATAAATCCAGCAGACCGACCCCATCATGAAAAACAGTGCAGACTATCTCATACTTGAAGGCGGATTCCTCGTCCAACATCCCCCATAACTCAGAACTCCCTTTCCAGAGAATCACAGAACTGTTCCTGAATCACCGAACTGCATTGTAAATGGGATGGTGGGGCCTGGTTTGGGTGGGATGCTCTTTGGAGGGTTGGTGGAGACTCTATGGGCCAAATGATCTCTTTCTGCACATTAGGCATTCTGTAAATAGAAACTCAGCAGGTCTGTTTAGGGTGGTACAGTGGCTTAGTGGGTAGCACTGCTGCCTCACAGCACCAGGGTTCTGGGTTTGATTCCAGCCTTGGGTGATTGTCTGTGTAGAGTTTACATGTTCTCCCTTGATGGGTTTCCTCCAGGTGCTCCAGTTTCCTCCCACAGTCCAAAGATGTGCAGTTTAGGTAAATTGTCTATAGTGTCTGGGGATGTTTAGGCTATGTGGACTAGCCATGATAAATGTGGGGTTACAGGGAAAGGGTAGGGGTCTGGGTGGGATGCCTTTAGAGACTTGGTGCAGAATTGATGGGCTGAATGGCGTCTTTCCACGCATTTTGTGTTAAAGAACACTTGGTCCAAGATTTTTGCAATACCCTTTGGAAGTTCATGTAAATAACAATAACACCACTATCATCAACACTTTCTGTTACTTGAAAAAACTCCAGCAAGTTAGTTAAATACAACTTGCCCTTAAGATAGTTATGCTAATCACATTTCCTTAATTAACCAAAGTTTGCCCAAGTTGTAATTAATTTCATCTTAAATTATTGTTTCCAGCAGCTTCCCCACCAAGGTTATGCTGACTGCAGGGCTTATGTTTACATTTGCAATTCTCCAAGACTTCACCTGCCGAAGGAGCAGTGATCCAAAAGCTTGTGATTTCAAATAAACCTGTTGGACTATAACCTGGTATTGTGTGACTTCTGACTTTACCCTTGAGAGAGGAGAGGTCTGGAGGAGAAGAAAATTGTTATGATAAAGCAAGTTGTGATTTATTCTGTACATGTGAAACAAACAACTAATAAGTGAAGTTTCATGCAAATTAAGTGGAATGTTGGTTCAAAGCTGAAAGTACAGAAAATCTCAATGTTATGTTGTGCTCAGTATGTCCATAGGGATGAAAAAGATGGCTATTGGGTCACAATTGTTTGACATGGGGGTCATAAATAGTAAAATACATATTGTTTAAAAAACCACGTCTCTAGTCTTTAAGTGATGCAAATATTGAGTCATCAAACAGGACACTTCCACCTAATGTCCATTGACTCCGTGGTGTAATGAAAGCGGAATATGGTAGAAAATTCTTTGGAAGCATTTTGAAAGCTTTTTGCCATTCTGACATTTATAGTTATCTGTGACCACTTTCGGGCTGGTATGTTAAATTTAAGTGCATTTAGCAAACATGTCATATGAGATCAACTTGCCATACTCACAACATCTGCAAATTTAAAATAATCTCTCTCCTCCACTATTGCTGTCCCCGGGTGTTCTGATGCTCACTGCAATCCTCCACTCCCTGTGCTTTAGTTTGGCCTTTTTGTGTACAGGATATATGTTGGCAATTTTCCACATTGTCGGGTAGATGCCAGTTTTGTAACTGTTTGGAAGAGCTTGTCTAGGGGAATGGCAATTTCTGGGCATAAGCCTTCAGTACTATTGCCAGAATGTTATCAGGGCCTGTAGCCTTTGCAGTTTCCAATGCCTCCAGCTGTTTCTTGATATCATGTGCAGTGTTTCAAATTGGTATCTGTAATGCTGGGGACTGGAGGAGGCTGCAATGTATCATCCACTCGGCACTTCTGGCTGACAGTTGCTGCGAATGCTTCAGACTTATCTTTTTGCACTGATGTGTTGGGCTTTCCCATCCTTAAGGATGGGGATATTTGGAAACCTCCTCCTCCATTGAGTTGTTTAATTGTCCACCACCTTTCATGGATGCGGCAGGACTGCAGAGCTTGGATCTGATCTGTTGCTTGGGGGATCACTTAGCCCTGTCGATCACTTGCTTCTTATGTTGTTCGGCATGCAAGTAGTCCTGTTTGGTAGCTTCATCAGGGTGACAACTCATTTTGACATATACCTAGTGCTGTTCTTGTCATGCCCTCCTGCACTCTGCCTTGAACCAGGGCTGACCCCCTGGCTTGATGGTAATAGTTTGAGTGTGAGATATGCTGGGCCATGAGGATGCAGATTGTGCTGGAGTGGATGCTCAGTCTTGACTTGTTAGATCTGTTTGAAGTTTATCCCATTCAGCACGCTGATGGTGCTGCACAACACAATGGAGGGTATACTCAATGTGAAGGAAGGACTTTGTTTCCACAAGGATTGTGTGGTGGTCATTCTTACTGATACTGTCATGGACAGATGCATCTGCAGCCAGCAAATTGGTGAGGATAAGGTCAAGTATGTTTTTCCCTCTTGTTGGCTCCCTCATCTTCTACTGCAGATCCAGTCTAGCTGGTACAGTCTTTAGGACACAACCAGTTTGATCAATAGTGCTGCTGCCAAGACACTCTGGGTAGTGGACATTGAAATCCCCTACCCAGAGTACATTTTGCACCATTGCTATTCTCAGTGCTTCCTCCAAGTGTCATTCAACATGAAGGAGTACTGATTCATCAGCTGAGTCAGGACAGAGCGAAGTAACCAGCAGGAAGTTTCCTTGCCCATGTTTAACCTGAAGCCATGAGACTTCATGGGATCTGGAGTCAATGTTGAAGACTCCTTGGCCAATCCCTCCCAACTGTATACACTGTGCCACCATCTCTGCTGGGTCTGTCCTGCCAGTGAGACAGGACATATCCAGGGATGGCAATGGTGGTATCTGGGGTCATTGTGTGTAAGGTATGATTCTATGAGTATGACTATGTCAGGCTGTTGCTTGACTAGTCTGTGAGAGACAGCGCTCCCAATTTTTGCACTAGCCCCCAGCTATTAGTGAGGAGGACTTTTCAGGGTTGACAGGGCTGTTTCTGCTGTTGTCTTTTCTGGTGCCTAGGTCAATGCCAGGTGATCCATCCGGTTTTACTTCTTTGAGACTTTGTAGCGATTGATACAACTGAGTGGGGCTTGCTAGGCCAGTTCAGAGGGAGTTGAGAGTGAACCACATTGCTGTGAGTCTGGAATCACATGTCAGCTAGACCAAGTGATGATGGCAGATATCCTGCCATGAAGGACATTAATGAACCAGACAGGTTTTTCCAACAATTGACAATTGTTTTATGGTCATCAGTAGATTCTTAAATCTAAAAATTTTTTTTGAATTCAAATTCTACTATTTGCTGTGGTGGGATTCAAACCCAGGTCCCCAGACTATTAGCTGATTAAAAACTTGACGAAATATAGGAGTTTTAAGAAGATTCTTAAAGTAGGAAGTGGGATGGAGAGGCAGAGAGGAGTTTAGAAGGTTTTCCAGATGTTAGGGCCTAGGCAGTTGTGCAGCTGCAACTCTGTATTCTGCACTCTGTTCTGTTACGCTGATGCACTTTGTATGGTACAATCTGTCTTTTGCGTGCAAAACAACACTCTTCACTGCATCTTGGTACATGTGACAACGATGGAGAAAACTCAAACTCAATGGTGCAGTGACTAAAATACGGTGCTCTGGAGGGCTTAGATTAAATGAGTGCAGATATTTCAGAGGGTTGGGGCAGGCAGAAAATCCAGACAAAGTGTGGATGAGGCCATGCAGGAATTTGAAACACAGGATGGTGCAAATGTATGTTCAGAAATTTACCTTGCGATCATCTCAGGCAAATATGTCTTTTATTATGACTCTGAAACTGGAAAGTTGACCAGGGACATGCCCATGTGTCCTAGACTGGTGGAACGCTTGCCTTTCCAAAGATAAACTAGGATTCCACATCAGATAAAAAGTTTGTTCATCAAAACTTCTGCACTTCTGTTAAAAGATCTAACTTTGGGTTTTATTAGGGTTTTAGATACATTAGAAGCATTTAAGGGACTGTTAGATATTTAGACTTTTCAATGTGATATTTGTACACTTAATAAGAAGTAATATTTGTGACACATAATGAGCATCTCAAACAAGAGTGAATCTAACCATTACTCCTTGATGTTCAATTGCATTTCCTGTGCTGAATCCTCAACTATTAATATCCTGTGTGTTGCAACTATTCTGAAATTGAACTGGACTAGCTTACTACAAGAGCAGGGTCAGAGGTTAGGAATTCTGTGGTCAATAACCATCTCCTGTCTCTGCAAAGCCTGTCCATCATCTACAAGGTACAAGTCGCGATGGAAACTCCCCATTTGCCTGAACGGGTGCAGCTCCAACCCCACTCAGGAAGTTCAACAGTATCCAAGACAAAGCAGCCCACTTTTTTGGCACCCCTTCTACCACCTTTAACTTTCACACATGCACGCCTTTCACCACTGACACATATTGACAGCAGTGCTTACCAGCAACAAAATACAGTAATTCAACCAGGATCCATCAACAGCATATTTCAAATCTACAAACTCTATCACATAGAAGGGGAAGAGCAACAGATGCATGGAAACACCACCAGCTGCAAATTCCTTTTTAAGCCACACACCGTGCTGACTTTTTACTATATCACCATTCTTCACTGTCTCTGCGTCAAAACTCTGGAATTCCCCTCCAGACGGTGTTGTGGGGGTTTCTACACCCCAAGAATGCTGTTCAAAAGCCAAACTCAGTGCAAACTTCTCTAGGGCAATTAGGGATGGACAATACATTCTGGCCTCGCCAGTGAATCCTATATCCCTGAAACACATTAAAAGAAATCTTGCATGTACAATTGGAAATCTTAATTCTCAGCTGATGGAACTTTTCATGAGTCAAATGGAAAATTCTGGACAGTTTTGTTATACTTTGAAATCCGTCTAAAATTCATGGAAAAAGAACTCAAGCAAGATAGGTGAGAGGCAAATTAGATAAATAAGTTTGTTGGGAATTGTTTTTATTCATTCACAGGGTGAGGGGATTGCTGGCTAGGCAAGTACTTGTTGGCATTTAAATGCTGAGAGGGCAGTTAAGAGTCAACCACATTGCTGTGAGTCTGGAGTCACATGTAGGCCAAATGAGTTTTTCCCCTGACAATTAATTCATGGTCATCGTCAGACTCTTAGTTCCACATGTTTTTTTATTGAATTCAAATTCCACCATCTGCCATGGTGGAGTTTGAACCTGGGTCCCCAGAACATTACCTGGACCTTTGGATCAACAATCCTGTGATAATACCATTTGTCCATCACATCCCATTACTGTAAGGAAAATTAATAGCTCATTGAGTTGCTGGAAGTTAGCTGTGTCCATCAATAGAGTAAAAATGTTTAAAAAGGAACTCCATAAAGAGCAGCTGGACAAATTATATAATATTTGATGATTAAAGAACAATCCCTTGCTGAGTCCATAATCCTTAGACATAACCGTGATGAAGAGGCAGGTCTATACATGCTGAAAGCACTATTTTGTCATACAGTGAATATGTCTGGCAGAAGATGTAAGATGGCCTTATTAAAATCGACTGGAGCTCCCAGTAGACCATGATTTATTTTGTTGCCGGAAGGAATACTTTGATAAATATCAGGCCACTTTTTGAATTAATAGCAAGCTCTCCTTGCATCTTTCGCATTAAGAAGAAACGTATGATCTATGGCCTCGCCATGGTAACCGGCAGTGCAAAATATATCCTAGATATGTGGGGTGTGAGACTGAAATGATGTTACATTAATGGAATATTGATCCAGCCACTTCTCAGAAGTGAAGCGTGCCATCAAATATTTCTGCAATCATTCTGCTTTAAAGCATCAGCTTTCAGTGAGATGCCTGTAATCTATGCAATTGCAGAGCTTAATGGTCATCAATAAAATAGAACGAGTCAAATTTTCAAACTGAAAACAGGAATCATGCAAGAGTGGGACTGTGTTACATTTCTGTCTCTGTCTTCAGCTTGTCTCGAAACATGATTTGAGTCCATGGTGCCTTAATCGGAATTGGGTCAATGCAACTTGATTGGTCTGGAGTCACATGTAGGCCAGACGAATAACATTGGCTGATTCCTTCTTTGAAGGACAGTAAACAAGATGGGTATTTATAACAATGATTACATATTCACCATTAGGGTAGATCTTAATTCCAGTTTTTTATTGAATTCAAATGTCACCATCTGGCATTGTGGGATTTATACTCATGTCCTCAGAACATCAGTCTGGATTCTGGATTACTAATGCATTGACATTTAAAATAACTGCACAGAGGCCGGTATCCCATCACCAAGATACCCTTAACTAATATGTGCACAGTACATGGACTCTGGCCAGCTAGCTCTGAGTCAATACCTACAGTGAGGAGACTCTCTGAGACTCCTGTTTCTGTGTGTCAGCCAGGGCTCCCTGATTGGTCCAGATTAATTATTTTTTAATCATTCAAGGGATGTGGGCATCACTGGCTAGGCAGCATTTATTGCCCATTCCTAATTGCCCAGAGGGCAGTTAAGAATCAACCACATTGCTGTGGGTCTGGAGTCACATGTAGGCCAGACCAGGTAAGGATGGCAGTTTCCATCCCTAAAGGGCATTAATGAACCAGATGGATTTTTCCAACATTGGACAATGGGTTCATGGTCATCATTAGACTCTTAATTCCAGATATTTATTGAATTCAAATTCCACCATCTGCCAAGGCGGGATTCGAACCCGGGTCCCCAGAACATTATCTGAGTCTCTGGATTAACAATACAGCGACAATACCATCGCCTCCCTAGCTCCAATCAAGGATCTCATACTCAACGAGATCCACCTGGCCAGCCTCGTTCCAATCACTACTCATTATCACTATGCCCCTTCCTTCCCTAATATTGAAACAAGACATCTTTACTCCTATACCCAAATCCTCTTGCAATAAAGGCCAGCGTATTATTCACCTTCCTAATTGTCTGCTGCACATGCGTGTTAATTTATGGCGAATTATGAACAAGGGTGTTCTGTACACAACAGACAACAGTCTGATCAGAATGAATTCTTTATTGAAATGTCCTTGAGATGGCTGCCTGCAATGTATGTGCTACATTAAAGAAATCACATGACAATGGCAGGGATATTTGTACATGATTACATTTTAATCCAAACAAAGGGCGCCCAGGCCCCCTTGGGTATCAACACTTCCCAGTTTCTGGGAAAGCATCTGCACCTCCATTCCTCCTACTAAAGTGGATAATCTCACACTTAACCATATTATATTCAATCTGCCATATTATGGCTCACTCACTCAGTCTGTCAAAATCCCCTACAAACCTTGTAATATTCTCCTTACAACTCACATTCCCACATAGTTTGGTGTTATGTACAAACCTGGAAATAATATACTGTATCCCCACATCCAAATCATTGTTACCGATTGTGAACAGCCCAGGCCCAAGCACAAATAACAACCACTAACCAACTGCCAAACTGGAAATGACCCATTTATTGCTACTCTTTGCTTTCCTACCATTAACCAATGCTCAATCCATGCCAGTATGTTACACATACCTATGGGCTTTAATTTTATTCATTAACCTTGTGTATGAGACATTATTAAAAATCTTCTGAAAATCCAAATATACTAGATCCATTGGTTGTCCTTTATCCATTCCTCCAGCAGCATCATGGAAAGAAAAAACTCCAACTGCTTTGCAAAACATGATTTCCATATCATAAATCCATATTAAATCAGCTTATTATGGGGTGGCACAGTGGCTCAATGGTTAGCACTGCTGCCTCAAAGCACCAGCAACCCAGGTTCAATTCCACCCTCAGGCGACTGTCTGTGTGGAGTTTGCACATTCTCCCCGTGTCTGTGTGGGTTTCCTCCGGATGCTCTGGTTTCCTCCAACAGTCCAAAGATGTGCAGGTTAGGTGGATTGGCCATGCTGAATTGCCCATAGTGCCTAGGGATGTTTAGGTTAGGTGGGTTAGACATGGGAAACATAGGCGTAGGGGAATGGGTCCAGGTGGGATGCTCTTCAGAGGGGCGGTGTGGACTTGTTGGGCCGAATGGCAAGTTTCCACACTTTAGGGGTTCTACGGTTCTATGATTATTTTGTGTGCTTTGCACTTAGTGCTGCTACACAGTGTGACTCCAGTGACGTAGCTGTCTGAGGCAGTGTGACTCGAGTCACTTAGTGCTCCAAGACAGTGTGACTCCAACTTTCCACACAGCCAGTACTCCTTGCTGGTGTTTGTGAGCCAGCTAGTACATCTGCTGTCATTTGTGTCAAAACGGTGCAATCTGCAACCATGCTTTCATGTTCAGAACTGGTTGATGATGTCCTGGTCAGTTGCAGGGAGGTTAAGGCTAGAGTCTATTATAAAACACATGAGAGCGCAACACTTGGAAAGCATTAACAGGAATGGACAAAGTCATCAATCATTTACTGAAGGCAAATCATGCTTAAAAATGTATAAACTCCACATAGACAGTTACCTAAGGGTGGAATCAAACCAAGGTCCCTGGAGCTGTGAGGCAGCAGTGCTAACCATTCAGCCACCATGCTGCCCAATTATTGCTAGATTTTTACTGTGTTTTCCCTCTCAGTTCTCATCTGAGACAGCTGCAGAAGAACTCATATGTCGCCTTACAGCCACAAAGCCATGTGCAGGCAACTCACAGCCAATGTTTCACCATGTGCTGATACTATCTCTAGTCTGCCCTTTGCAGTGTCTGTATTTGAGTGGGTAGCTGTGAGTGTGAAAGCAAGTGATGATGCTGTGTTTATATCATCATTCCCCTCTTGTTTGCTTTCCTTGGCTTGGTTGTACTTTATGATACCTGAAAAGGAAAATATATCAGGGAAATGTTTTTGATGTAAGGAGTGGTGGATGGGGAAAGAAGATTTCCTTGTTGACACTCTCTAAAGCTTGTAAATCAGAAGAAAGAGTGGGTTGTAGGGGGAGTTAAGTGTCAGAGGAATGTTTAGGTTAGAGGATACCATCAATTTCAATGATTTCAGCTTAAAGACTACAGGTATGGCAATGGGCATCTTTATAATGACCAACACACTCATCTCCTGCATGGGAATCAGGATATTCAGGCATGTCTGTCCCCTCCAGTTAGCTTCTGCAACCCCCAGTTGTATGTCACCTGCAAGACCAAAGGAAGTGAGTACCACATAAACTGTTTGGCTGGTATGATTGTCATAACTGAATATCTGGCAACGTGTACAAGCTGTGAGATATGGGGAGGCTGAGGGCTGGAGGGTGTGGAACGTAAGGGGTCTTGCAGAAGTGCTACGTGTATGAGAGTGGTATAAACATATGGATGTTGGGTATGGCCTTTTAAGAATCATTGAGTGATCTTGACCACTCATGTAATGTCACTGAACTTCTTGTGGCACTGCATAGATGTCCTGGAGGCTTGAATCCTGGTATTGAACTCCATTATTGTGACTTGTTCAATTCAGTCCAATGCTTCCTGCACTGAGTTCTTAATGAAACTGGCTGCAAAATGGATTCTCCCAATCAGTGCTCATTGTAGAAGTCATATGACTATTGCAAGCCAGAAAACATATTGGTATAATATTTCATTTCGATCCCAAACAACTATCTGCTCGAATGCCTTCTGACTATGTATTTGGTCCAGTGCAGGACATCTCTGCTCCTCCAAAAAGACCTCCAGTGCTGTGTTTGGAAGTCTTGGAGACTGAACTGTCCAATGTTGTACAATCCTTCTGTTTTTTCCAGGTTCAATCCAGCTCCCATGAAACTCCCAGCACCAATACCAACCACATTGTACCTCTCCTTTTAAAGGTTTAAGCTACCTTTGACCAGAACAAACTGACTTGAAGTGGAGATGGCCCCCAATAATTTTGGTGCATCCAGCTAATCAACAGTGTAATTAGTGGTAGTTGGACACAGATCAATCAAACACCGGTTAGCACAAAGTTGGCATGCTACCTGTGTTGTGGACAATATCTAAATGCATTGTGACCCCTATTCCAAGCGTTGGTGGCTATTTCCTTTAGCCTCTGTTGTTTCCAATTTTTCAACCAAAGTGCACCACCTTCCACTTATGCTGGTAGAGTTCAGTTGCTGCCTGACTCTCCAGACTGCAAGTTTTCTAATGTTGTTTTGTTTTACTCCACATTCTTCTTCAGGATGAAATATACATCCCCGGTTTGGCAACATCTATAAATTACGTTCAGTTACTTGATTCTATGTTCAATTTATTAATGTAAGTAATGAATAACAAGAAGATACACATTGGATTTGAAACACTCACTCTGTTTCTCTCCATACAGATGCTGCCACATCTGCTGAGTTTCTCCGGCACGTTCTGTTTTTATTTCTTATCATTAATCCCAACATCTTGTTTTTTTCCTTTAACCATTTTGTGATCAATTTAGCTGTTTTTCCTTGACACTATAATCCTAGTCCTTTTTCATGAGTCTATCATCTGGTGCCTTTTGAAACTCCAAGTATATGACATCTACTTCATTATTCTTATCTATAATTTCTGTCACCTTTAAAGGAATATTATCACATTAGGTAAGCATGTTTTTATGTTTTAGAGCTGACTATACTTTTTGTTATATTTCATGTCTCCAGATGCTTTTCTGTCATTTCTTCTAGTATAAATTCCAGTATCTGTTCTATCATTGATATAAAGCCGAGGGGACTGCAATTCTCAGGTTTTGCTTTATCGCTGTTTTTGTACGAAAGGAACAGCATTCACTTCTGTCAGTACTCTGGCACTATCTTCTCTGTTGTGGCAGTGGTTCTTAAACCTTTTGCTTCTGAAGCCCACTTCCTATATTCTACAATTTCCACAGAAAGCCATAAAGCAAGTCAAATATGTTTTACTGCTTTTCATTATTCCTAGAAATGATTTTGGATGTGAACATTGGAGGTATGGATAGTAAGTTAGCAGATGATAACAAAATTGGAGGTGTAGTGGACAGTGAAGAAGGTTACTTCAGAGTACAACAGAATCTTGATCGGATGGGCCGAGGAGTGGCAGATGGAGTTTAATTTAGATCAATGTGAGGTGCCTTCATTTTGGAAAGGCAAATCAGGGCAGGACTTATACACTTAATGGTAAGGTCCTGGGGAGTGTTGCTGAACAAAGAGACCTTGGAGTGCAGGTTCATAGTTCCTTGAAAGTGGAGTCACAGGTAAATTGGGTTGTGAAGAAAGCATTTAGTATGCTGGCCTTTATTGGTCAGTGCATTGACTTTAGGAGTTGAGAGGTCATGTTGCGGCTGTACAGGACGTTGGTTAGGTCAGTTTTGGAATACTGCATTCAGTTCTGGTCTCCCTACTATAGGAAGGATGTTGTGAAACTTGAAAGGGTTCAGAAAAGATTTACAAAGCTGTTGCCAGAGTTGGAGTGTTTGATCTAGGGTAAATAGACAATGTATTTTCCCCCGGAGTGGGGTAGTCCAAAACTAGATGGTGTAGGTTTAAGATGAGACGATAAATTTAAATGGGCAACTTTTTCACATAGCGGATAGTGCACTTATGGAATGAGCTACCATAGGAAGTGGTGGAGGCTGGTACAATTACAACATTTAAAAGGCATCTGCATGGGTATACGAATAGGAAGGGTTTAGAGGGACATGGGCCAAATGTTGGCAAATGGGACTAGATATCTGATCAGCATGGATGAGTTGGACCAAAGGGGTTGTTTCTGTGCTGGATTTCTCTATGACTGTATGACTCCATATAATTCAACATATATTTTTATGACAAATCTTCTTTTAATCACTTGATGTGAAACTAAAAAGGACCAGTATTTCCAGTTTTGAACATACAGAACCATCTAGGACCAGCCAGAAATAAAAAAAAGAACTGCAGATGTTGGAAATCAGAAACAAAAACAAAAATTGCTGGAAAAACTCAGCAGGTGTGGCAGCAATTGTATAACCAGAGTTAATGTTTTGGGTTCAGTGACCCTTCTTCAGAACTGATGGTATTGAGGAAAATTTTTTTTTTATGAGAAGATAGGGTGGGTGTAGGTGGTATAGAGTTAATGATAGGTGGAGGTAGAGAGAAAAGAAAAGTCAGATAGACAAAGGAATGGACAACAGTCAGTCGAGGAGAACAAATAGCTACAAATGGGGACTATTAATGGCTAACAATGGGTTGTGTGTATTAGCAACCATGTGATAACAAGACCTGGTGTGTGGGGGTTAGGATTAGGACATGGGAGAAAGTGCCTCAACCACTAAAATTATTCAAAATGATATTGAGTCCAGAAGCTTTAGAGTTCCCAAGTGGAAACTGAGGCAGAGTTCTTGCAGCTTGCGTTGAGCTTCGCTGGAGCACTGCAGCAAAGTCAGAGACAGAGATGTTGATCAAAGAACAAGGTGGAGTGTTGAAGTGGCAGGCAACTGCAAGCTCAGACTCTTCGCTGTGGACAGAAATTAGGTGTTCTGCGAAGCGGTCACCCAGTCTATGCTTTGTTTCCCCAGTATAGAGGACAGCAGCGAATGCAATAAATTAGATTGAGAAAAGTGCAAGTAAAGCGTTGCTTCACCTGGGTGTGTTTGGGCCTTGGATACTGATGATGGAGGAAGTAAATAGGCAGGTGTTATTACCTTCTACCGTCACAGGGGAAGGTGGCAGGGAGCTGTTGGAGGAGTGGTTTTAGAAGTGAAGGAGAAGTGGACTAGGGTGTCCCAGAGGGAATGGTCCCTGCAGAAGGCTGACAAGAGAAGGGAGGGGCATACATGTCTAGTGGTGGCATCCTGCTGGAGGTGGCAGAAATGACAGTTAATGATCCTTTGGAAGTGGATGCTAGCGGGATGGTAGGTGAGGACAAAGGGGACCCTATCACTGCTGTGGGAGGGAAGAAAGGGGAATGAGGCTGAAGTGTGGGAGATGGGTCAGGCCCAGCTGAGGGCCCTGTCAACTATGGTGCTGGGAAATCCTCGATTGAGGAAGAAGGTGGACATTTTGGAGGCCACCTTGTCGAAGTTGGCATCATTGGAATAGATGTGACGGAGCCAGAAGAACTGAGAGAATAGAATAGAGTATTTACAGGAAGCAGGGTGTGAGGATGTATTATCAAGGTATCTTTGGGAGTCGGTTGGTTTGTAGTGTATATTGATGGTCAGCCTATCCCCAGAAATGGAAACAGAGATGTCAAGGAAGGTAAGACAGGACTCAGAGATGGGCTAGGTGAAGGAGAAAGTGGGGTGGAAATTGGAAGCGAAATTGATAAACTTTTCCAATTCCTGGATGAGAGAGATCCAACCCTGACTTTGCAATTGAGCCTGCTGACTATAGCATCTGTCAGAGCCCAATTGTTGCTATATGCCCCTAGCTGTGTAATGTCACAAAATGATGGTACATGTTGATTGACCTCATGAAACACAGCCTTACTTCCACAGTTCTTCGACAGATTGATTAGAGATCCTGTGAACACAATTGCAAATTTCAGTTTTCTTTTTATTAACCCCTGATGGCCTTCTGTTAAAACTTTCACAAAGAATTGTTCAATTGCGAGATCAGAATCAGGATGTAATCACTTGAGGATTAATAGCTGCTAAATTGCTCAAGAACCATAGTTACTGGCCATTCTGTACAGACTAATGCATATATTGTACTGGGTATTCCAGGCTGCAATTTACTCACCAATTTCTGCAGCAGTTTCAGGGCTTATCTGCCATTTCCTGAAGCTAACATAGATCAACTAATCTGATTAACATTGTTGCCTTGTTTGTACCTCCAGGCTGGAACTCAAACATTTTTAATTTTGCAACCTCGTCTTGTTTCAGCAAGGAATTCACTAACAGCCACCACTGAGCAGGCCTTTTGGTTACAATAGTTGTCATCACTGTTGTTAATTTCAAATTCTATT
This sequence comes from Rhincodon typus, assembly GCF_021869965.1. Lineage (NCBI taxonomy): Eukaryota > Metazoa > Chordata > Chondrichthyes > Orectolobiformes > Rhincodontidae > Rhincodon > Rhincodon typus. The sequence continues at coordinate 45,562,108 of NC_063341.1, forward strand.
CGCTTAACGCTCAGATGGTCATTTCACAGCTATGAAAATCAAATGGTTTTGTACAAACTAAACATAAACCTTCATAGTGGCAGTAAATCAGGAGGTGTTTTTTTTTAAATCAAAATTTTCATGGCTTCTATGAACTTTAAGACAGTCATTATCTGAAACAATCAGCTCTAACTGGAGTGATACAAAGAGGCTGAATTTGAAGTCTTGAATATCTACATAAAGTGCTCAAAGTGCACAGCAATTTAGGCAGTAGCTGAAATAAAAACATTGGTATATAAAGACTTCAATCTGAAACAATAAACTTTCTCTTTCCAATAGTCTGAATTTCCAGCATTTTTACTTCACTGTCATGGATTTTCCCAAAGATGTCATTCCTCTCAACTGGTAAAACATCCAAGAAGAAACTCCTTTTCAAAATTTCTCCCTTAAGTAAGAGACTACCTCTTTTTATTTTTCTGCACAATGGGCTAAAAATGAAAAAGAAATGGACATTGCTTTAAAAAGAGAATGTATCATGTCATTTGAATTTTGGAAAATCAGGTAGGTGTCTATGAAGCAATATTCATTTTTGGGGACCTTGCGTTGAGACAAAAATGGCACCATTTGTCATGGCTTCAGGAGGGCAACGCAAAAGATCAAGCAACCCGTGAATAAAGACTGATCATTGTTGGAGATAACGTTGAGTCATCATCAAAGAAAGAATAAATACTGTGGAGTCAGCTCACTGAGTTTTGTGATTTTGGATTAATAATACAGATCTGTGTTCCTCTGACTATTTTTTCCCTTTCACCTAAAAAATCAATGTCTATTTTTCTATGTGTCTGTGTATGTGGACTAAAGTTGACAACACATAAATCAGAAATCATGATCAGTTACTGTTAAAGTTAAGAGGGTTAGAAAAAGTAGACTTACTGATTATTACTGGTGTGGTTTGCCTTAATTGGATAGCAGTGAATCAGAAGCAAATTGGGATTTGTGGTAGTTTAATTAAATCTTCACATTTGTCATGACTTCAGGAAGATTGGGGTTTGCTTTCCAGTACACTACTGCAATGGGTCATGACACTAAGACTGAAACTAATTGAGAAACATCCCTGAATAAGTTTAAGCATTAATATGAAGCATATTGGATTCTAGAAAGAATGGCTATTAACTTAAACAATAATGTTTAAATGCTAAAATAGATTTAGCTATCAATATTTCACTCCATGGTTGGGATTTCATGTGGTTTCAGGGACAATGCCTAGAGACATGGGGCTGAAACACTGGATGGCAAGGCAGGGCTAGGGAACCAGTTAACTTCCAACTGCTGCTGACATTTTAACAGAGGTAGGGATCGATGGCCCTCTTGCCCAGAGGCCCCATGAGGTCCTTTACTGCCACTGTAAGAGGATCTTCTTGCTACAGCTGATATTTTTCCAATGGTGGGTGGATGCTCTGCCATGTGGGGAGGCTACCAGGTGGCAACCTTCCTGCAGACTTGGACAAGGAGAGGATGCCCTTGTGAATGAGATGCAAATATACACTCATAGTAATACATTCTTCTGCTGTCATCAATCACCATCTGCCTGCCCTCTGTTGTCTGCCTAACTGGCTTTACCAACCCTGACCTCACTTACCTTGCTTCCATGATGATGTCCATAATATTTCTCTAGGCTGGGAGCAGTCCCAGAAGTGGCCATGGTTCTTAGAGGCACTGTGGTGTTATAACATTGGGTCAATACCTTGAAGTACTATGGATATCTCTAACTTGTCATTCCAAAATGTATTTTAAGAAAGAGCTCACACAGCCAAAAATTGCTGCAGATTTAAATTAAATGCCTGTCTGGAGAGAGAGAGAGAGAGAGAGAGAGAGAGAGACAGACAGAGAGAATGTTGGTGGGGGTGGGGAGGGGGGCAATGAGGTGCACTGTGTGTGTGTGTGAGATAGAGAGAGAGAGAGAGAGATAAAACAATGGAATCTCTCACGTATGGATTCTAAGGGAACTTCAAGTCTTCCAAAAGAAGAAGAGGCAAGCCTATACAGAAATAATGTGATGTCTTGTGACTAAAAAGATAACAAAGATGATGGCCCACTGCTCAAAAGCAAGCCATCCCCTGTGGATTTAGGTCCAAAGTGCAGTCACATTTTATGTTTTTGTCTTTGAAGGAATACACAACGGCTGGAATTAAAAAAAAGCCAATTTCAACACTATTGGTGTGTAATAGTAGAGCTGAACGTTCTCTTATGTAATAGCCTGGGCTCAAGCCTTAGGTCACAGTCAATTAACTATGCTCTAGCCACCCCAGTGCTGTAGGTAAAGATGTTAGGTAGCTAGCAGCTGGGCAAAAGGAAATAGGACAACAAAAGGACTGCCTGTAACCTGCATGCTGAAATTTAATTACAATTGAAAGAAATCAGAAACACAGAATCTCGACAAATCTGCAAAACTAAGGACCATGAAACTGACTGTTCAAACACCAATATTAACACTAGCACTGTGTTTGTGTGTGTGTGTGTGAGAGAGAGAGAGAGAGACAGAGACAGAGACAGAGCAGTAGCCTCCACTGCAATGAGTGTAATGTTCAACTATATGCTGTTTGTGAGCAAATCAGAGACTGATCTAGATATTTCCTTTTTAAACTATTGTTTGGATTCATCTCTTACTTCTAACCTGAATATATGCATTTTGTTATTAGTTCTTCTCAGACTTGGTAATTAACGAACTGACTCTTTTTGTTTTATCAAGAATGCCTGGTTAAGTTGGATCCTTTTAAAACATAAATTCATTTATGTCTGAGTGAAAGATATTCACAAGGGAAGGGATCCTTTTAAAGGAAACAGTATGACCAAATGAAGAAAGTTGAACAAAGAAAAGGAGCCAGTTCATCCATCCCACCTGGGAGCCAAACAGTTTGAGATATCCCAGTTGGAACTGAAATAAAGCTGGGATCTTCACCCAGGGTCTGGTTGTAACAGCAGAGACTGAAGATCTGTCAACCTTTTGACTGGCCAGGTAGATATCAAACCTTAAGGGGACAGGAGCTCTAATGTTAGGTTGTTAATTGCATGATACATCTCCAATCTGTTGTCTGGAACAGGGTGTCTCTAAGACCCGCAGACTCCTCAACCAGTGCACACAATATTAATTTACCCAGGCACCTTAGCATGTATTTGGAAAGGACTACACAGCACCAGTCTGCAGTCAGTCAACCAGGTTGCAACTTTATTTGAAGACAACAAAGGTTAAGAGTTATATTTTACACTTTTAACAACTCTATTGCTAATTAGCGGATTCTTTAGAAACTTGAAGTACTCCCCAAATTATTTGTAACTTTGCCGGTCTGTCAAATTATGTTCAGTCTGTTCCTCTCTTCAGAGTTGATTCTCTCTCTGGTTGGAAGGCGAGCTGCTCTGGTCATTGCAGTATCCTGATGTGCCTCTGGGTAGGCTGGAGAATGGGAGTAGCCCAAGTGCTGCTGGGCTGGGTTCTTATACCCTCCTGGTTACCTTCTGGAACTTTCCAAGGACTTGACCAATCAGACGTATCGAATTAATTGGCTTCATCACCTTGAAATGGCTCTCGATGGCTTACTTAACAACAACCGCTTTGATGTGTCTGCTCTTGGGCCTGGAAGTCTGGTTTTATCCCAAAACATGCAGCTGGTCTTTTTTCTCACTGAGGCATATCTGCCCCACTGCATCTCGTGTTGTTTGCTTGTCAGGAAGGGTTGAATTGCCCTTTCACACTTTCTGATGTGTTCTGGTGCGTGTCTGGTTTCAATTGCCTAGCCTTAGATCTTGCAAGAACTTGCCCCATGCAGAATTGACTCTTGTGTCTGTCTTGGCTCAGGCATTCCCAGCATACTTTGCTTTTTGGTCAATTTTGATGTCCTGTTTATTTTAGTTGCTGTGCCTGTATTTCTGGCCTCTCTTTTTAAGGATTTTTTATTTTACTTCAGCAGTCACAGGCTGCTGCAAATCCTTTTGGACCTCCTGTTTATAGCCAAGATGAGGATGTTCCAACATTCCAGCTAGTGAACTGTCAACCTAGCCTAAAAATCCTGGTTCATGTGGAGGAAATGGTTCGATGTCAATCTTGGGCAATAATTTTAACTTCTAAAAATAGATGGGTTGGGAGTCATATGCAATGTTAAAATGTTAAACATTGAAAACTGCACCTGAACCTGCTGACAGCCTGACCACTTTTGTGTTTAATGGAGGTGGCACTGAAAATGGGCATCTAAACAACCCCAGGAAGCAGTTGTCCATTAAAATGTTTTGATGAAGGTGGACTTTCCAATTAATCTATTTTACAGGATTAATCCAACCGCTCATGGAACGCAGAGTTAGCTTTGTGGAAAAGGCAAGTTTTTTAAAAATTTCTTTCATCGGATGTGAGCATTGCTTGACCAGGCCAGCCCTAATTGCCCATTCCTAATTTCCCAGAGAGCAGTGAAGAGCCAATCACATTGCTGTGGGTCTACATTCACAGGCTCAAATCTGAAACTCTCCCTCCTACACCAATTCTCCAGTCAAGGCATTCAATTGATCAATCTTTGCATTCTTATGCTCACTAGCATGTGACACTGGTAGTAATCTTGAGATTACTGCTCTCGACATCCTGCTTTTTAATTTCTTTCTTAACTCACTGAAATCTACATTCAGCATCTCATCCCTCTTCCTACCTATTTTGTTGGTACCAATATGGATCACAACTTCCTGTCCACCTTTACCCTTGGAAAATAAACCTTAATGAAAGCACTTCTTTCTCTCTCTGCCCCAAATGCCCATTTTGACCCAAATTCCCAGTTATTCACTCTGTCTCAGTCTCACTCCAGCGTAACCTCCCTTACTCTGAATATATGGCTCAATCTTGGAAAAATAAAATCAATATATCAACTATCTCACAAGCCATTTCATTTAAGACTTTAGGATGAAGTCCACCAGCAGCCAGGTACATGTCAGCCCACAGCTCCAAAAAATTATCAGTATCACTTCTCTGGTGATTGTGATTTTCCTGAATTCCTTTCTCCCTTCCATTACCTGACTTATTGCGATTTCTGGTATGTTACTACCATCCTCTTTGGTAAAGAACAATATACAATACCTGTTCCATTCATTTGCCAGATCCTTACTTTCCATTATTAATTCTCCAGCTATAGGGTCAACACCCACTTTGTTAAATCTTTTCTTCTATAAATATTTTTCAATACTTCTGCTATATTTTCTTTATTTCTGGCTAGTTTCCTCCTGCACCCCAAATTTTCCCTTTTTATTCATTATTTTGGTCAATCTTTGTTTTTTTTTATAATCTGTTCGATGTTTTGATCTGCCACCTGTCTTCACACAATCATATGCTTTTTATTTAACGTTGATACTATCTTTAACATTTCTAGTTAACCTTGGATGGTAAATCTGTCCCTTGGAATTTTTCTGAGGAATTGGAACTATGTTCTATATATTCTAAAATATCCCCTTAAAAGCTTGCCAGTTCATCCCTATTGACCTATGTTTTAACCTATTTTGCCGATTCACTTTAATCATCTCTGCTTTCATGCCTTCATAATTGCCCTTATTTAAATTTTGAAGTCTCAGACTCACTCCTCTCTCCCTCAAATTGAATGCAAAATTCAATCATATTATGGTGGTGCTACTGTAAGAGTCATACAGACCTACAGCACAGAAAAAGGTCCTTCAGCCCGTTGTGTCTGCACTGATCAAAAACAAACAACTAACTATTCTAACCCCATTTTCCAGCATTTGGCCCACAGCCTTGTAAGCCTTGGCATCACACGTGTACATCTAAATACTTCTTAAATGTTATGAGAGTTTCTGTCTCTACAGCCCTTATAGGCAGTGGGTTCCAGATTCCCACCACCCTCTGGGTGAAAAAGATTTTCCTCACATCTTCTGTAAATCTTCTGCCTCTTATTGTAGTTCTATGCCCCCTAGTCATTGAACCCTCCATCCATTTATCTATGCTCCTCATCTTCATTTATCTCAATTACACCACCTCTCAATCTCATCTACTCTAAGGAAAACAACCCCAGTCTGTCCAATCTTTCTTCATAACTGAAACTCTCCAGCCCAGGCAACATCCTAGTTAATATCGTCTGCACTGTTTCCAGTGCTATGACATCCATCCTGTAATGTGGATTCCAGAACTGCACACAATACTCTAGCTGTGGCCTAACCAACTTTTTATACAGTTCCAGCATCATCTCCCTGATCTTAAACTTTATACCCTGGTTAATAAGGGCAAGTGTCCCATATGTCTTTGTTACCACTTTATCTACCTATCCTGCGATCTTAAGGGAGCAGTATACATGACACCAAGATCCCTCTGATCCTTGGTACTTCCCAGGGTCCTACTGTTTATCATGAATTCCCTTACAAAATAAAAACTGAAAGAATTGCTGATGCTGTAAATCAGAAACAAAAACAAATTGCTGGAAAAGCTCAGCAGGTCTTGTAGCATCTGTGGAGAGAATCAGAGTTAACACCTTGGGTCGAGTGACCCTTCCTCAGAACGAAATTCCCTTACCTTGTTTGTATCACCTCACATTTATCCAGATTGAATTCCACTTGCCACTGATCAGCCCATCTGACCAGCCTGACTACATCCTATTGTAGACTAAGGCAATCCTCCTCATTATTTACTACCTCACCAATCTTTGAATCATCTGTGAACTTACTGATTAAGTCTCCTGCATTCAAGTTTGAATTATTTGTATAAACCACAAACAGCAAGGGCCCAAAAACTGAACCCTGTGGGACGCCACTGGACACAGACTTCCAGTTGGAGAAACACCCTTGAACCATCACCCTCTGCATCTTACCACTCAGCCAATTATGCATCCCATTTGCCAAATTTCTTTGGATCCCATGGGCTTTTACCTTTGTTTGCAGTCTCCCATGTGGGACCTTATCGAAAGCCTTCTGAAATCCAAGTAGAATACCTCAAAAGCAAGAGCACTAATTAATCCTATCTCAATACCAGATTAAGTATAGCTTGCCTTCTGGTTAGCTTCAGAACGTGCTGTTCTAAGAAACTAGCCTCAAAACATTCTCTATCTATGGAGAACAATTTCAACTTGCCCAGTCTCTCACCGTAACTGAAACCCTCAGACTGTTCAAACTCTTCTCTGTCCTCAAAAAACCTTCCCATCTTTCTTAAAGTGTGATGCCAGCTCCAGCTGAGGCTTCATCAAATTTGTGCAAAGGTTTAGCATTATGTCTTACATTGTACAATAAATTTTCTGATCTTGCATTTCCAGTGGGAGCTACTATTAACCAGTGAATTATTCTGACACTGTTACAGTTTTAACACTGACCCTCAGCTTGCAGATGGCTGCAGCTGGGAACAAAGGTTTGATGAAAGCACCCATTAATATTTTTCCATATGAATATTTAGCCAGGGTTCGTTTGGCCTGGGACCTGAATTTAAGCTAAATGAGGATGTTGTCTGAAAGTGGTAATTAGTCTCAAGATCATACATCCCTGTTGTATGAAATTGGCAAAGAACAAAACCTAATTAGTGTGAGGTTCTCTTGCCACTGAGTCAGAATTGCTAATATGCGTGTTTGCAATGTGCTCCTAGGCATTAACTAGTTGTAGGTGATTGCACTGCAAATGAAAACTCCAAAATGTGCGCTTTTGGCCTGACCTAGACAGCAGTGGTAGATGCCTATCCTTCAAGCAACAGAAATAGTTATAATTGTCAGCCTTTTGAGAAATAACTGGGATTTGTAAAAGGAAGACGCTGAAAGTGAAAGGCCTCTTTTTGTTTGATTTGATTGATGAGACTGTGCTGTCAGGCTTTTCTATCTGGAGTTTATTCTGCAGGCTACTGTCCATTATCAGTTCAATTCTGGTTGTAATGAAAACACTTTTGAGCTCTGTGGAGAAAGTAAGAAGATTATTATTTCCATTGTGCAATTTATTGAATTGTATAAGAAAGACAGTCTGGAGATACTACAATTAAATGTCTGTAGACAGAATGAAATTTTCTTTCTATAGATGGTAGTATCACTAATTTATTTTTTCATTAGTTCTCTGTGCATTTAATTGAATAGATTTGGCTTGTGGTGCTGGAATTTTTGTAGGGATTCTCTTAATCACTCTAACTCTGGTATAGAATTAGTAGAAACCCCGATGAATCAACTTAAGTGCCCAACTCATTGTTTCTACGGGATTCCATTGATTTTAGAAACATAGAAAATAGGAGTAGGAATAGCCATCTCAGTAGCCTCTTTCTACTTTCTCCTTATACCCTTTGATTCCTAAGAACTATATCTATCTCCCATTCTTGAAAGTCTCAACTGCTCTCTATGGCAGAGAATTCCAGAGCTCACCGTTCTCTGGGTGAATACATTCTTCCTTATCACAGTCCTAAATGACCTACCTCATATCCTTTAAACAGCCCAAGGCCTGGAGTGTAGAGTTGGTAAAGGACATGCGAGAGGGTGCTCAGGCCCTAAAGTTATTGAACTCTAAGTTGAGTTGTAAAGGCTGCAGGATCCCCAAGTGGAAAATGAGATGGTATTCTTCCAGCTTGCACATGGGCTGCTTTCATCACAGCCAAGCCACTTTCACTCACTTATGGTTCCTATTAGCAGCTTTTCTTTCTCCCTGGCTCACCATTACCCATTCCTTTATCTGCCCAACTGCTGTTCTCTCTCTTTGGGCTCCATCTCTACCTATCATTTATTCCCCACCACCTCTCCCACCCCTGCCTCCAGCCCCATATATAACACCTTTTCCCAGCTACAATCAGTTCTGAAGAAGGGTCACTGGACCTGAAACGTAAACTCTGCTTTCTCTCCATAGATGCTGCCTGACCTGCTGAGCTTCTGCAGCTTCTATTTTCACCCTGACCAAATTTTCCCTCCCCCCCCCAACTAAAGGAGAACAAACAGATTCACTGCATTTGTTGTTCATGAAAACTTCAAATGGATGCTTCATTTGTCTTTAAAACAACAGTGTATGTGATGTAGTGAGGATGCATCTGTAAAGAGTCCAATTAGTGGATCAGTGTACAAAGTTACTGTGGCAACACCCAGCGTGAAGAAAACCCAATTACTGGCTTCTCCAATGAAGATCCACTTTTGATGTGGTTTCCATGTCATGGTATCAGATTTCAAATCTAGTGGTGACACTAGATGAGTGTGGGGTATGTGATAATATTTATCAGAGGCCCTCATAATTTAATGGGGAGATAGGGGAATCTTCTGTTAATGTATTCTGCTAGGAAGTGAGTATGCTTCTGTTTCCTAGTAGCTGTTTGCAGGGGCTGGAGGGGAAACCAGTCAGGAAAGACAGAGAGCTCACTTAGTACCTTGAATTGATTGAACTTCCAATTAAAAGCTTCAACTTGAATAAAAATAGTTGCTGGGCTCCATTAATTATATAGCAATGTCCATTGGGGAAGGAAAGCTGCCATATTTGGTTTCTTTAATGACTACAGTCCTATACCAATGTGGTTGAATTACAACTGCCCTCTGAAGTGGCTGAGCTATTCGGTTGTGCCACCACCTTCTCAGAGCAACTAGGAATGAACAAGAATTGCTAACCTTGTCAGTAATACCCACATCCTGAGCATGAAGAAAATCTAAAGTTACAACAGCTTTTAAATGTAATAGCCCTTGCCTGTTTCACTTCTTTCTCTTCACACGATATTGCCTACAGTCGAGTTTTCAAGATGAATTTTGGATCTGTTTACTCAGCTTGTTGGATTCCTCCCTGAGATGACTGACTTCCTGAAAATATTCAGCGATTAGTAAAGGTTGGCTTCAGAACTGGACATCAATTAATGGACATTGCAACCTGTTGTGAGGCTTCAAGGCATTTTCATAATGGGATTATCGAATTGGGACATGAAACAGGTCCATGCTATAACATGAAGGACTTTGCCAGGCTCTCACATCCTCATTTAGTTACAAAAAACATCGAGTTCGTCTGATAAGTGCCAAAAACTCAAGGCAAATGTTTTTCAGTGCTTGGATTTAGAAAGTATAGCAGGGTGAAACATTATGAATATATGATGAATAGGTTCTTATCATTCATGACAGTACACAACAAAATAAGTTAGTTGAATTGATCTTTGATAAAATATAGCAGATGTAGAATTCAAACAGACTCAGTTTACTTATATTTCAATTCAATTAGCAGAATTCCTAATCCCAGTTTAACAGTTAAGTACACAATTGTGGCTGAAACTTATTTTCCTCAATATTGGGCAGTTGGAAGCACAATAAAAATTGTTTGATTCATTTGACCTGAAATTAGCAACATTTCCACAATAATTCTAAAGAACATACTGCTGAATACTTTACTCCAGTAAATATATGAGTGCTTTTTATTTTTATCCCAGGAATATCTTTGGAGGCAGTTTGTATAGGCATTGTACGGCCTTTCCCCCTAGCAAACAATGTCAACATACAATGTGAATGAATGATATTCTGTCATGGAAAAAAATGTGACTTTTCCCCTTTTGTACTCATTGTCAGGTTATTACTAGTCAGTGGGAATAGATGCAACAATTCTTTGGAAAATTATTTTCAGGTGGCCTAGATTTTCACAGATAAAATGCTTCCGTGAGGGTGAGAATGGCCAGGTTTACAGGTCCACCCCCACTCCTGGAACTTGCTTAATAATTATGCAGCTCTTCTCCTGTAAATTGTCTGACATGGTAACAATAATGTTGTGCTCAAACATGTGGCAATCATGCACTTTGCGAGCAACCAACATTCCTCAATAATCCTTGACAACTAACCGGCTAGGGTTGCAGTTCAACCACCACCCCACCTCCAAAAACCCCCAACCCCACTTTGATGCACCGTGGCATATCTGTCTTCCACACTTAGGCAGTACACTAGCCAATCCCACATTTGAGCCATTTCATACCCTTGATCCTGTCTACACTATTCCATTTCCAAATGATTACGCGCTCACCTTGGCAAATCTCAGGGAGTCATTAACTTTTAGTTGCACATCCAACAGGGTCTTTGGACAAACTCATGGCTGCTGACCTCTGCTTTGACCTTCCACTGACCATTCATAGTCTGGAGGAGGAGTCACAAGGTGTCATCATCAAACCATTGTTGGTCAGGGCCTAATAGTAGGGGATGGCTCCAATTGCTTTTCCATTAATAGAAAGATAAAAGGTGATAAAAGTTTGAATTTGAGTTTTGCTTTTCATAAAGATTTATGTTAGCTGCATTCAAACATCTTTCCTCCATGTCAAGTATCTGAAATGATTCATAGCTAGCAAATAGTCATCCATTTTTAAAATCAAATCCTTGACTGTTATAATCATTTGATGGATTTAAAAGTCTTCTTGTGATAAAGCTTCACCTCAAAATTATACATTATAGTATAGGTGCCACAGTCCTGTGCCAGTGGTGCCTAGCCATGACCAACTTTTGGTTTACAGTTTGCTTCCTCCTTGGATTTCCCCCCTTGCCTCCCTGATTGAGCAGCTGACCACACGGTTCCAGGCAATTGGTTGGCCAGGTGACCATTAACTGACCACATGATACATTAGAGTGTTGACCAGGGCTGCTCACACATAAAAACAGCAGCTTGTGAACTCAAGTTACCTGAGCCCCAGCCATTGTCTTGTTCTGGCTGGAACTAGTTCAAACTGGGTCAGCTGAGAGGAATGACATAAGGTATAAATCCTTATTTGGTGGAAGAATAATGAGGTAATGCTAACTTGTGGTGAGCCTATAATGGAAAGACACAGGCTCTCCAGATGAACCAGAACCAACAAGAAGTAAGACATCACAGTTAGGGAAGATAAGGAAAATGGATAAAAATGAAAGATTTTGGGTAAGCCAGCAGCGAAAATTCCAGAGATTAATCTTTGCCAAAGTTGAGGGCCTGATGCTTAGAAGCATGGAGATTACACCAAGTACCTGGGGAATTGCTTGGCCAGCATGAGCTCCTATTCTCAGTAGTAGCCTTTACATTCTTTGACTGTTCAGGGAATGTTAGAGAAACCTAGCGGGTGTGCACATAGAATTTAGTTCTGTATGAATTGCGTGCCTACTTTTAACCTTTCCTTAACCAAATGGTGTGAATTTGAAACCAAGTTTAAATCCCACCACAGCAGATGAGGGAATTTGAATTCAACAAATATCTGGAATTAAGAGTCTAATGAATCAATTGCCAATTGTCGGAATAACCCATCTGGTTCACTAATGTTCTTTAGGGAAGGAAACTGCCATCCTTACCTGGTCTGGCCTACATGTGACTCCAGACCCACAGCAATGTGGTTGACTCTTAACTGCCCTCTGGGCAATTAGGGATGGGCAATAAATGCTGCCTGGTCAGTGACACCCTCATCCTGTGAGTGAATAAAGGGGACAAAAAAAAGAAAAAAAAAATGTATGTCTGTTTTAACTAAACTAATAAAGTTGGTGGTTAGTTGATACAGATCTGACTCTTTTCCTCTTTGTGCTGAGGCAACAACTGTCATCGAGGGTGGTAACCGGGCAACAAGAGTCAAATAGTCACAGAGTTTTTACAGCACAGAAAAGGGGCTCTTCGGCCATCAAACACCCATCTATTGTATCCCAAATTTCCAGGCCTGGCATCTATACTATGGCATTTCCAGAGCATTTTTGCATCACTTTCCAAGGCCAGGGTGGGAGTCACTGATCCATGAACTTCTGGGTCATACTGTTGCCCATCACTGAACAGCATTAAATTCAGCCCTTGGTGCTATACCTCAGTAATCCATGTGGGCATTTCAGGCTGTTAATGATTGTTAGGTTCAACCTCCAATACAACTTTCCCACATTGTCTATTGTCAGATTTTGCTACTATCAAAGATTATAATAATCATGGGAAGTAACAAACTTCATTATCCATTTTTATTATTTAAACAATTTATGGACAGAAGCTTAGGTCAAGTTCTTGATTTTGGAGAATGTCAGTCGTTTTCCTGAGCTTTCACTGGGATATAGATTCCTTTAATGAAAATTTGCACATTTGGGTTAACTGAGGGATTTTTCATAATGTTTTTCTTGGAAGTGGAAATATAAGAATGCCATTTTTAAATAGAGATATATGCTGTGAGAAACAGCAAAGGTTTCCATTGTCCTGAACAAAAATGATTTGCTTGGCACACTCTACTATCCAGCTAAACAAAATACATTGGAAAGGTGGAAATCTGAACAAACATAGAAAATGCTGGAGAATCTGTGAGGGTCTGGCAGCATCTGTAGGAAGAAAAACAGAATTAACATTTTGAGGCCTGCATGACTCTCCTTTAGAACAGAATCTATGTTTCCACCAAACCAGTCTTGGACGCAGAGAGTGATCCTTAATTATTCCATAAATAAGTTTGCCAAGGAGAGTGGGGACGATATTTAAAAGACTATGCCTCCATTGGGATATTCCAGCTGCCTTCTGTGGAGGGATTATGAAAGTAATTAAATTTCACAGGATTGTTACGGATAGTTTTCAGACTTGTTGAAAAAAGTAATGATGTTTTTATGCAAGATTCTTTAGTTTTATTCCTTGCCTAAATGTTATAGAATTGGTGGCATCTCAATGTCAATTGAAAAATTTTACACAATCTATATCCTCCATTTTGTGGCATTGTTAACATTGATTACTTTTGCTTTATCTCCTGGCTCCTACCTGTGATATAAGTGATGGTTTTGAAGAGGTTAATGCTCATGTCATATTGGCTTCACCCATTCTACTGATGTCAGACATGGTATGTGGTTGGAGAATTGAAGTTCTACTCTATCGTTTGATGGGATAAGTGCCTATTAATTATTCTTGATCAAATATAATTGTAATTATTGTAATCATGCAATAAACCATCTTGTAATCTCTCCTTAAGTTGTAGATCCAATAATGGTTCGATAGGCTAAAGTCAAACCAAAGGCAAAAGACGATTGGCAGCAACAAACTATCTCGACCAACTCTTACCCAGTCCCATGTCCTGGGAGAATGGGAAAATACCACAAGATGCCAGCAGTGGCCATCTGGGAAAATATTACATTACCAATTTGCTATATTGTGGAATTTTATTTCATCTCTAAGCCTTTCTTATAACTCCAGCATTCCCCAATGTAAAAGTCCCCTTGAACAGCAAGTACGTGGACTTTGGATATGCATTAGTCGGTATTTGACTGCACATAGAGGGTTAAAAGAACTAAATAAAAATGGACTGAATGCATGCTTAACTCATGTCTGTTTGCTTAATTCATGTCTATTTGCTTAACTCATGTCTGTTTGCGATAAGGCTGCATGAAATTGGCTTGAGGTTGCGAATTTAAATTATTCTTGCATCCTATATCTCATGGTCTAATTAGATCACATCTTGTTAACTGTATTGTTCATTGGTTGGAGGCATTAGCAAGGGCCAACTATGTGAGGGGGTGATCCATAGTAAATGCTAGTTTACATTGGTTAGGGCTAGACTGCAGGGGCATTGTGGCTATGTTAGAAGCTGCAAGTCAGGGTTGAAGAAAAAAGTGATGAACGGTCCAACAGGGGAACTGGCATGCACCAAGGTTTTCAGATGCTGCATTGGAAATTTCTGATGAAGGTGTGAAACGAAAGGGAGCATTCTGTATGTACAGGATGTCAGGAGGCCCTTTAGATACATTGTTAAAATTCAATAGGAGCAGATAGTTTAGAGGTCAGTGCTGAGAGTTAAACCTTGAGAACACAGGCAGCAAACATTGGCCTGGTGAGCAACATTCATATCTTGACGGAAAAAGAAAAACTATATAAAATAGTCAGCTTTTCATGGCACATAGAGTCTTGTTTAATTTGAATGCTGATAAATCCACATTCTGGGAAATAGAAAGTTAATATTAAAGATGTGATCTAATTAGACCATGAGCTATAGGAGCAGAATTAGGCCATCCAGCCCATTAAGTCTGCTCCACCACTCAATCATGGCTGGGATGTTTCTCGAACCCATTCTCCTGCCTTCTCCCAGTTACCCTCGATCCCTTTAATAATCAAGAACCTATCTATCTCTGTCTTAAATAGACTCAATAGCCTTCTGTGGCAATGAGTTCCACAAATTCACTACTCTCTAGATGAAAAATATCCTCCATCTCAGTTCTAAAGGGTCATGCCTTCACTCTGAGACTGTGCCCTCAGGTTCTAGTATCTCCTACTAGTGGAAACATCTCCTCCATGTCCACTCTATCCAGGCCTCTCAGCATCTGTAAGTTTTGATGAGGTCCTCCCCTCACTCTTCTAAACTGCATTGAATACAGACACAGAGTCCTCAACTGCTGCTCATATGACAAGCCCTTCCTCCCTGGGATCATTCTTATAAACCTCCTCTGGATCCCTTCCAAGGCCAGCTCATCCTTTCTTTGATAAGATGCCCACAACTGCTCACAATATTACAAATGTGGTATGACCAGAGCCTTATATGGCCTCAGCAGTACATTTATTTTCTTGTATTCTAGCCTTCTCAAAATGAATACGAACATTGAATTTGGCTTTCTAATTGCCAATTGAATCAGCATGTTAACCTTAAGAGAATCCCAAACTAGGACTCCCGTGTCCCATTATGCTTTAGATTTCAGAAGCCTTTTCCCCATTTGTAATATATTCAATGCCTCTATTCTTCCAACCAAAGTGCATAACCTTACACTTTTCCACATTGTATTCCATCTGGAGAAGGTTGTGACTCTCCAGGCAGGTAATCACAGATATCTGTGTCCTCAGTACCAATGACCTCACAGCATTAATCAGCATGCCCAACCAATGGCCACCTAAGTTATTGTAGCCTCCCAAGCCTTTGCTTCTGGATCCTTCTAAGCATTGGTTATGAACCTGAGTGCAAATGACAACACACAACTGCATTTTGCTGGACATTGATAACTTCCCTGCCAAAGTTGAACCACTCAATAATGCCAGACCTGGCCATGGAGAAGGCCATTGGATTCTGTCTTCAACACTGAATTCCTTCAGGTTCAGAACATCATTGATGCACCAATGTGACCATCAAGTCACCCAGTGACCAGCCACCAAGACCTATCTACAAGGACTGTTTCCACTCCTCAATGTTTAGCTTGTCTGTGACCAGAACAAAAACTTACTTCCTGTGTATCCTCACTTTCCTGGCAGTGCCACGATACCTTCATCCTTTGCCAGTCCAGTTGCCTCACATCTAATTTGAATGTGTGTGGATGGGTCCACAAGGACAATGGATATCTCTTGAAGAAGTGGCCATTGATCCTTCCATTGAAGTACTCGACAGAGACACGGAAACAATATAACCAATGGGTCCTGTTCAGCAGAATAACCATTGAGCAGGCCATCGGGATTCTGAAGATTCTGTTATTCCTGTGCCTGGAGTCAGTCAGGTGGCACCCTCCAAAACTACACCTTCAAAGATCTCAGTCATCATGGTGACCTGGTGCCTTTTTCATTACAAGGCCCTCCAGAAAACTATAGAGTTTGAGGATGGTGAGGCATGAGAAGATGGCAGCTTACTGTGGGGGGTGGGGGGTGCTGGTGGTTGATAACGGGTGCAGAAGCAGGGGACACCTTCCCTTACAGAGTCCACTGTTAATTCTAGGGCAGCATTTATGAAGCAATGGCCTGCCCTGCTCTGATTGCCAGGCTTCTGGCTTCTCTCTCGTATCTCAATTCCCTCTGATGCAATGGAAAACTTTAGCAGAAACTGCAGAGCTTGTCTTTGGGGCAATCAGCAGCCTCAGGGATGGTTGATTTGGGGACTCTAAATAAATTCCGCAGTTCCTCTGACCTACCTCTGTGCCTTCTATCATTGGGTCTAACTGGACAGGAAATCCATCTCTGTACAAATATCAAAATCAGAACTTTAATCAGTTTCCCAATGGATATGAGTTTGAAATCAAACCTGGCTCCAGTTATCTGGCTCCATTGTGAAGATTATGATCAATATGTTAATGAATTAATATTCTGTATAAATGATGATAGGATTGTTTCAGTTCTGAGGAGACACCAAAAGCAGAAGTGTGTACTCAGAGAGAAATAGATATCTCTGATGGTGCTACGTTAGCCCGTAGATTGGAGGACCAGGCCCAAATTTATACTGAATTAACAGGTTTTAGCCACAATGAGTGCAAAAGGCCAGAGGGAAGAAGAAAATGTTCAAGTGGATATCTTTTATCCAGGGACCTCTGTTTGAAAATGTGCTTAGAAGGTTTACATCTAGGTGTGTTCAGGCATTTCATTTGCATTTCTGACAATCTTACAAACATACAAATTTGGAGCAGGAATAAGTCATTGGGCACCTTGAGCCCTCACCACCATTTAATATGATCATGGCTGATCAGAATGTGAACTTAGCTCTAATTTTGTTTACTTTCTACAGCATTAGACTCCCTTGTTGGTCAAGAGTCTGTTTAATTGAGCCTTTAAAATCGTGAATGATTAAGCCTCCAGTGTTCTCCAGGGATAAGAATTCCACAGGCTAATGTCCCTCTGAGGTAGAAAATTTCTCCTCCTCTCTGCCTTAAACCAGAGACCATTTATTTTTAAATTGTGTCCATTGGTTCTAGCGTCTGCCACAAGGGGAAATGACCTCTCAGCACCATCCTGTCAATTCTCCTCAGGATCTTTCATGTCTCAATAAAATCACCTCCCATTCTTTTAAACCTCAATGGATACAAGCCCAATCTGTCCAAAAAATAACTCCTTCATTGCAGAAATCAGTGAGGCAGCAGACAAAGGAACTACGATAGGCACCTTAGGTCAAAGACTTTGTTCTCCACTTCAAGGAGGGTCTTATAATTGGAAGGGCTTAGCCAACCAGAAGGGAACTGGACTAGGATAACTGTGGAGCCAGTTAAAAAATTCTACTCACTTTGAAAGTTAACCAAGTGTTGATTCCAGCAACTAGTCAGAAGTGAATTAAAAAAAATGTAACAGGCAATCAGCACCTTTAGCCTCATTAAATTCCTGACCTATTTATTCCTCATTGTTCTCAAATGTATCTTTTGCATCCTTTTTTTTGATGGCTTCTATTTTTATGGTTTTGCAAATTCTAAAATGATGTGACAGCAATGGTTAGACTAAATGCAAAAGGTCTTATTTAGGGACACCAACTAAATGTTTCAGGAACTCTTTCATGTCATAACTCCCCCACCATGTATAATGATCATTCTCAAATGGAATAAATTAGTGTTGTCATGATGCTATGCAATACAATAGGTATTGGTATAGTGATAATGACACTGGATTAATAATCCACAGTCCCAGGCTAATGTTCTGGGGACATGTGGTTCAGCCCCACCACTACAGATGGTTAAATTTGAATTCAATAAAAATCTGTAATAAAAAGCTAGCCTAATGGTGACCATGCAACTATTGTCGATTGTCATAGAAACCTAACTGGTTCTATAGTGTCCTTCAGGGAAGGAAAATTGTCATCCTTACCTGGTCTAGCCTACATGTAGCTTCAGACCCACTGCAAACTGGTTGACTCTTAACTGTCCTTTGGAAAATTAAGGATGGGCAACAAATGTCAGCCTAGCCAGTGATGCCAACATCTTATGAATGAATAATGAAAAACAACTGAAATAATCGTATCATTTTTCAAAATAAAAACCAAAAGAACTGCAGATGCTGTAAATCAGGAACAAAAACAAAGTTGCTGGAAAAGCTCAGCAGGTCTGGCAGCATCTGTGAAGGAGAAAACAGAGTTAATGTTTCGGGTCCGGTGACCCTTCCTCAGAACTCATTTTTCAGTATCATTTTTCAATTCTTTTTCACATGATTGAAGTTTCTCTTTAATTTAAATCATCTCTGTCTTTCTTTAACAGTTTCCAAGGTCATTTATCATTAACAGATTCAGTAGAAGTCTTTAAAACAATTGAAGAGGCTGTTAGCATAGATATGGGAAGATGATTCCACTTGTGGGAGATTCCAAAACTTGAAATCACAAATACAAGATCTTCACAAATTACTTTTGTTAGGGATTGGGAAGAAATTCTTTATCCAGAAAGTGGAATTTAGCACCACATGAAATGACGAAGGTAATTGTACCAATGCATGAAAAGAGGGACAAGGTAGGTGACTAATGAATGAATAGATAGATATCCTGATAAGAGTGATGAAGTAGAGAAGAAGGAGACTCATGTAGCGGATGCAAGCTAGTGTAAACCAATTGGGCCTAACACTTTGTTTCTCTGCAGTTTATTAGCATGTGAGATGCAAAGAATGAGGAAATAAAAATATGGCAGAAACACAAAGGAAATACTTTGGATTTGTCTTCAAATTAGAAGACACAAAGAACATTTCGTAAATCACAGACTGTAAAATAAGAAATAAATGAGCACCTTGACAACCACAAGAATCTCACACTCTCTATAAGGGGACAACCCCTCTCCTATCATTGCACACGATTGCCATGTTCAAATGGGTGTATCTGCAAAAATATGTTTGAAATGGTACAGTGAAATAGCCTGTATCAAATCAAATTAAGAGAAACAGATGCACAACCACAAACGACTGTCATGGGTGAAGAATGGTCAGTGTCTACCCCTCTGTAGGTTTGACTGGGAAGCACTGTATTGCTTGACCCAGGGTGGGATGGGAGTTGGAGAAATTTAGAGGAAAGTTGTCAGGTTCAATTGTAAACAAGAGAGAGCATCAACGCAATCATGAGATTTTGTTGCATTGAGATTTTCTGATACTTGAAACACCTGGTGCTTTTTCTTAGTTATATTTTCTGATTCAGGATTCATAGTATACTTTCCGAAAATGAATGAATTTAGTGTATTTCACACAGATGCTGAATGTTTATAACTGATAAGCCATGACCAGAGGCAGGGTAGTGTAGTTATTTCAGTGGCACATACACAGGTTTGTGGTGACCGAGCAGAGGAGAGATCATTGGGACTTTGAGGCAATTATGAGACAATAGCTAACTCTCTCCCTGTTTTCTGGGTAGAAATGTTCTTCCCCAGCTAACGAACCCGAGGAGAAAAATCACAATGGTACAATCTTTAAATTCTATAATAGAAGTACTCAGATCTTATATGGAGATGGCAGTGGAAAAGTCAGAGGAATCCATAGACTGCACCTACAACATAGTGCAGGAGGCATGTAATGAACTGAGATGTACCCTGGTGACTGTGTCAGTCCAGATCATTAATGCAGTGTCAAGAGGTCAGGAAAAGCATCTAAATCCAAATATTGCTTCCAGAGGCACCCCAAACTGCAGCCTACCTCAGGCTTTCCAGAGTTCATTGGGAATATTTGACGTGCTCGCAGATATCATGTTAACTTGTCTGAATCTGTGGTTGTCATGATTAGGTTGCAAGGTGGGACCAACACACATCACTACTTCTCATGAAATTGACTAAGTATTGGCATCAACGCAGCCTTCTACAGCCTGAAAGGGAAGAAGCTCCTGGTCTGGCATCATGATACTGGCCAAGTATGTGTCATGACAGTAGAAGCAGGTCTTTTAAGATCATTGGCTTCACAGCAATGATTATTACACAGGCAAGGAGGGCTGCATCAGGATGGTACTGACTACAAACCTCATAAATATCTGAAAGAACACAGCAAGCCAAGCAGCATCTGGAGGAAAGGAGAAGTCAATGTTTTGGATATTATCCTTCTTCAGGAGTGGATGTAGGGAGTAGGGGAAGCTGCAGATAAAGAGAGGGGGGAGGACTGGAGGCAGAATGGTGCTGATAGCTGGTCACTGGTAGTAGGTACGATCTGGTTGGTCAAAAGGAGGGATGAATCCAATTGGTGGCTGGAAGGTAGAATGGAAGGGAGGGGGTAGGGCTGGAAGGGCAGGTGGGGAATGGGTGGGAAGGCCATTTGAAATTGAAGAACTCAATGTTGAGTCCTCTGGGCTGTAGGGTGCCCAGGCGGAAGATAAGGTGTTGTTCCTCAAATTTGCGTTCCGAGTCACTACAACACTGGAGGAGGCTGAGGACGGACATGTCAAAGGGGGAGAGTGGTGGGGAGTTGAAATGGGCAGTGACCGGGAGGTCAGGCTTGCGTTACAGGCCAGGCGAAGGTGCTTGGTGAAATGGTCACCTAGTCTACGTTTGGTCTCACCGACATAGAGAAGACCACATCAGGAGCACCAGATGCAACAGACTAGATTGGAAGAGATGCAGGTGAAGCTCTGTCGCACTTGGGAAGGCCTGTTTAGGGCCCTGAATGGAGGTGAGGGAGGTGGTGTGTGGCAGATGTTGCATCTTTTACAGTTACAGTTGAAGGTACCAGGTAGGTTGGTGGGGAGTGTGGCGTGAACTAAGGAGTGGCAAAGGGAATGGTCCTTGCGGAAGGCAGAGAGAGGAGTGGGGAGTGGAAGGTGTTCTGGGTGGTGGAGTCTAATTGGAGTTGGTAGAAGTGTTTAAAGATTATACATTGGATGTGGAGGTTGGTGAGGTGGAAAGTGAGAACAAGCGAGACCCTATCTTTATTATGTTTGGGGTGGGGGGTGGTTAAGAGCTGTGAAGGGGGAATGTAGGAGGCGTGGTGCAAGGCTGTCTGGATGACAGAGGCGGGGAAAAGAGCATTGTTTGAGAAAGGAGAACATGCAGGATGCTTGGGAATGAAATCTCCTCATCAGAGCAGATGCGATGGAGATGGAGGAATTGGGAAAATAGGATGGAATTTTTACAGGATACAGGATGGGAGGAGGAGTAGTTTAGGTAGCTATGGGAGTCTGTGGGTTTATAGTAAACGTCGGTCTGTAAACTGTTGCCAGAAATGGAAATGGAGAGGTCAAGAAAGGGGAGGGAGGTGTCTGAGATAGACCAAGTGAATTTGAGGGCGGGGTGGAAGTTGTTACCGAAGTCGATGAACTGTTCCAGTTCAGCCTGGGTAGGGGATGCAGCACCGATGTAACAGCAGAAGAGTTGGGGAACAGTACCGGTGTAAGTACTGAAAAGGGACTGTTCGACATAACCGACAAACAGGCAGGCATAGCTGGGGCCTATGTCAGTGCCCATGGCAACCCCCTGGATTTGGAGAAAGTGGGAAGAATTGAAGGAAAAGTTATCATAGAATCCCTACAGTGTGGAAACAGGCCTTTCAGCCCAACAAGTCCACACCAAACCTCAAAGCATCCCACTCAGACCACCCTGCTATAACCCACATAATCTACACTTCCCTGAACACTACGGGCAATTTAGCATGGCCAATCCACCTACCCTGCACATCTTTGGACTGTGGGAGGAAACCGGAGCACCCGGAGGAAACCCACACAGACATGGGGAGAATGTGCAAACTCTACACAGACAGTCGCCTGAGGGTGGAATTGAACCTGGGTCCCTGACGCTGTAAGGCAGCAGTGCTAACCATTGAACCACCATGCCATCCCATTGAGGGTGAGGACTAGTTCGGTGAGGTGGAGGAAGGTATTTGTGGGGGGGACTGGATGGATCTGTTGGAGAGGAGAAAGCTGAGGTCCTGTAGGCTGTCCTTGTGGGGTATGGATGAGTGCTGGGATTGAATGTCTGTAATGAAGATGAAGTGCTGGGGGGCAGGGAACTGTAAGTTATCAAAGAGGTGGAGGGTGTGGTTTGTGGCCCAGATGTAGGTAGGGTGTGCTTGGACCAATCCCTATTTTCAATCCCTATTCCTCCAGTGTTGCAGCGACTCACAATGCAAATTTGAAGATCAACACCTTATCTTCCGCCTGGGCACCCTACAGCCCGGAGGACTCAACATTGAGTTCTCTAATTTCAAATAACCTTCACACCCATCCCCCAGCTCCCTTGCCAGCCCCATCTCAGCCCTTCCATTCCACCTCTGATCCTCCCTTCCAGCCACCAACCGGATTCATCCCTCCCATCGACCAATCAGGTCATGCCTTCTACCAGTGTCCACCTATCACCACCATTCCATGATACCCCCCCGCCACTCCCTCCCTCTCTTTATCTGCAGCAGTCCTTCCCCCACATCCAGTCCTGAGGAAGGGTAATACCCGAAACATTGACTTGGTTTGCTGTGTTCTTCCAGCCTCCTGTTTGTCTACCTTGGATTCCAGCATCTGCAGTTTTTGTGTCTCTGTCATAAACACCCAAGACTGAGACAGCCCCATTCGGTGGAAGTGAAATAAGTTTAGTCATGAGTGACAGTCATGCTGAGAAGACATAACTTTTGCAATAAGTTGAATGCTCAGTGTGTGCTGTTGTATTTCTTATGAAATGCATTTTGTTATTCCTGTTATGGTAGGAGCAGCAGATGAGATCAATCGTGACAAGTTATGACTACATTATGATATGTTCCTCAGCCTATAAAACACCTTAGTAATTTCCAGGCAGTTTACCATCTGCTTGAGTCCAAATTGAGCAATGGATTTCCTACTGACTTTAATAATACAATTTCAGATGGTGAGGCTTGCTCACTTGGAAGCCGCCAGCAGCAGTCTGCGATGTAGCCAGAAAATGAAAGGATTGAACTGGAAGGCCACACAATACTTTTTGCACCTGAAAGGTGATTGTGTTTTTCATCAACATTCCTTCATCACCTCTACTACTACAGAACAAAGAAGCCTCAGATCAGGAATCTCTTCAATGATTTTTCAATTTTAGGAAACAGTTTGCTGGTATTGTTTGGGAAGTTCAGATAAAGGGGAGGTATTGTGAAGAGTTTTCAGGCAGGTTTGGCACTGGTTAAATTAACGTCAACGTTCTAATTCTCAATCGTAATTAACCCATGCATTGAAAGAGATTGCTGGTAAGTTTAAAAATCTTTATCTGCACAACACTGTTATAGTGATACACAATTCAAATATTGGCATTTTTCTAATCCCCACAATATTCCTGGAATAAATTCACACTTTTAACAGTCCAGGCATAACAATTTATAATCAAGGTCAAGGACAAATTATTGCTGTAAAAAGCTATATTCTATATGATAACCTCTCACACACACAATTTCGTATGTTGCCGATTTCACTTTATAGTTTTATGTATAAAATGGAATTTTGTGTTTAGGAGGAAATTTAGCACTGGTCTGTTTATCTCTTCACACTAGAGTACCATTATTCGGAATGATGTAAATTAAATTGATCCAATTTAAATTAAACAAGACATGAAGTGACTCATTTTCTAGTGATTAGAACATTTTCTATGATTATTATTAATGGGTCTGGAGTCACATATAGGCCAGACCAGGTAAGATGGCAGCTTCCTTCCCTAATGGACATTAGGGAACCAGATGGGTTTATCCGACAATTAACGATGGATTCATGGTCATCAGTAGACTCTTCATTCCAGATTTTTATTGAATTCACATTCCACCATCTGCCATAACAGGATTTGAACATGGGTCCCAGAACATTATGTGGGTCTGTGGATTGTCTGTGGATTAACAATCCAGTGATAATACCACCAAACTGTCGCCTCTCCCGTCTCCAGGAGTGGGCATGGGAAAAGGTGGACAGAGGTAAGAGATTGTGAATGGAAGGAAGTACAAGGAAATGATTGCGACAACAAGGTGCAGAGCTGGATGAACACAGCAGGCCAAGCAGCATCATAGGAGCAGTAAGGCTGACGTTTCGGGCCTAGACCCTTCATCAGAAATGGGGGAGGGGAAGGGGGTTCTGAAATAAATAGGGAGAGAGGGGGAGGTGGATAGAAGATGGATAGAGGAGAAGATAGGTGGAGAGAAAACAGACAGATCAAAGAGGCAGGGATGGAGCCACTAAAGGTGAGTGTAAGTGGGGAGGTAGGGAGGAGATAGGTCAGTCCAGGGAGGACGGACAGGTCAAGGGGGTGGGATGAGGTTAGTAGGTAGGAAATGGGGGTGCGGCTTGAGGTGGGAGGAGGGGATAGGTGAGAGGAAGAACAGGTTAGGGAGGCGGGGACGAGCTGGACTGGTTTTGGGATGCGGTAGGGGGAGGGGAGATTTTGAAGCTTGTGAAATCCACATTGATACCATTGGGCTGCAGGGTTCCCAAGCGGAATATGAGTTGCTGTTCCTGCAACCTTCGGGTGGCATCGTTGTGGCACTGCAGGAGGCCCAGGATGGACATGTCGTCTGAGGAATGGGAGGGGGAGTTGAAATGGTTCGCGACTGGGAGGTGCAGTTGTTTATTGCGAACCGAGCGTAGGTGTTCTACAAAGCGGTCCCTGAGCCTCCGCTTGGTTTCCCCGATGTAGAGGAGGCCACAACGGGTACAGCGGATGCAGTGTACCACATTAGCAGATGTGCAGGTGAAAATCTGCTTGATGTGGAAAGTCTTCTTGGGGCCTGGGATGGGGGTGAAGGAGGAGGTATGGGGACAGGTGTAGCACTTCATGTGGTTGCAGGGAAAAGTGCCGGGTGTGGTGGGGCTGGAGGGGAGTGTGGAGCGGACAAGGGAGTCACGGAGAGAGTGGTCCCTCCGGAAAGCAGATAAGGGTGGGGAGGGAAAAATGTCTTTGGTGGTGGGGTCGGATTGCAGATGGCGGAAGTATCGGAGGATGATGGGTTGGATCCGGAGGTTATTGGTTCCTGAACCAGCATAGTCTTGATTTCTGTAAGTCTTATCATTTCTTTTCAAAACTCTCCATGGCCTCACCCCTTCCCTATCTCTGAAAGCTTCTCCAGCCTAATCATTTGAGATAGCTGTACCACTCCAATTCGGGCTTATTGTGCATCTCTGATTTCCATTGTTTCTTCACTGGTAGCTATGCCTTCAGTGGACATAAACTCTGGAAATCTCACGCTAAACTTCACCAATTGTCAGAGCGTCCCATTCTCAGACCATCCCAAAGTTACTCCTTAAAACCACTTAATTAGACCAAGTTTTGCTCCCTGTCTTAATACCTCTTCATGTGGTTTGATACTAAGGTTTTGTGTGATAACATCCTTATGAAATATTTCCTATTGTTTTATGTTAAAAGTGGTGCATAAATACAACTTATTACTCTGGGAAGCAAAATGTCATAAATGCACATGGCAATAGTTAAACATATCTATTCTCTAAAGGTCTATTGATATGTCTGCATTTCATATATAATTGGTCAACAGGAGCATTTATGGAATCCATGCAATTGTAATTTGAACTTCAATCACTCTGTTTAGAGTGCAAACATATTTCAGAGATTAAAGACAACCCATTGACATACCTGACACTTAAATACCAAAATGTATCTAACATGAAACAGACAATATCTTAGAGGAATGAATACATAAAGTTGTTTTTTAGTTCTATTTATAAAATGGCTAACAGTGGATTATGATTTTCCCTCTGTTCCTTAACTTGTATAAGTTGAGTAGGTGAGATATTAAGTTTTACAGTATTTAATAGAATTGTATTTAGCCTTAACCTGATCCAGTAACTGTCATTTGCTGTGATTTGTAATGCTAATTTTCTTCAGTTGCTAGCCCTTTTTTTGTAAAAAGGTACATTCTATATGATAGCCTCTCATGCACACAGCCTATTATGTTGTATTGTCATTCAGTGCCCCTGGTTTATCTATTGTGACAGTAAGCCTACAATGAGCAAGAAGAATGATGGAACCCAATAGTACTGAACATACCAATATGCTTCTGATGCAGTCTGCATTGATGCAGTACAAACAGTTTTTTACATTTTTGAAGCTATGACCCCCTAATCCTGGAATGTCACTCTGACCTGTAGCAGCAGATGCAAGCCAAATGAGGGAAGAGGCAATGTTTGGAGATTGATGTTGTACATTTGTGAGTGCTTTTTCTGCTTTTCCTTTCAATGTCCTTTGCCCTTTTACAGCTGTCAGTGCTGGATACTGCAGTGGTAGCTTGTCTTGAAAAATGGGACAGGAATACACATGAACTATCCACGGCAACTAGCTGCAAATGAAATCACTGGTCCAAATATTTTTCTCCTTATCTATTCTTCCGGTTTGATGTTACAATCTGCAGTCACAACTAACTTCTTGGAACCTGTACTTTAATTCCAAGCTTCCTCAATATATTCATCCCACTGTCCATGGGATGTGTCTCAAAGGATACTACAATGGAAATGCAAGTGAGTTTGCTCTGCAGAGTACTACTGGGTACATCTCAGCAGCCTTTGGCATAAAATCAAAGCAATATAGCATAGAATTTTGGGTCACAGGAGTTCTTTGTAAAACATAATTGATATTATAGAAGATTAAATGGTGAAGGAAAAATGCATGTTTCATATTTTGCTCAAAGCAATGTTTGGCTCTGATGGACCTGCTATTCAGTTCAGCTGAGGACTGAAAGATCAATTCCTTCACTGTAATGTTTTCAAATTTTTTAATTAATTTTGTTCAGAACATGACATTTTATAGTCATGGAGGATTTATTGGAAGGGAACGGAAACCAATTGGTGTACCTCAAGGATCTGTTGGTGTACCTCAAGGATCTGTTTGG